>NC_132908.1:7899010-8238047 GCF_047675955.1 Chlorocebus sabaeus
AGTCTTTGGGGAAAATGAGCCTCTTGCACTTGCACAGAGGACATTTGTGCTTCTCAAACACTTTATAGCTCTCCAACTCTGTGGGGATTAAGGTTTGTATGTCCAGGAAGGTATTTAGAATGCTTTTTTTCCAGGATGCTTTTAGGGTAATGAAATTGCGACAAGCAATACCAACCTGGGAGCGTTGCCCGAGGCTCAGTCACAAGTCCCTCAGCCTCAAACTCTGCAGCCAGGAGCTCTAACATGATCTCTGGCATAGAATGTCCATATTTAAAAGTCACTGCCAAAGGACTTTCAGATCAATATTATCCCCCGGTAGCATTTCCTCACATATTACATTAAAAAGGCTAATTCCTTAGAGAGTTGTAAAGATGTTTTAGTGCAGAGCATATATTATGAATGTTTCATCGTTATTCCTCAGGATTTATTTAACATTTTACTCGACAGTCCCTTTGGATTTTTGATTGATTACTAGGCAAATTAGATAAGAAAACTCTTCCTGTAAAAGATTCCCATGCAGCATCCATAGCCGTGGTGGTGATAATGACGATAGCTTAGTGCTTCTTGTGTCAACAACCACGCTAAGCAGTTCAAACACACTGCTATCATTTAGTTTTTACCCCATTTGAAGAAGATATTATCTCCACTGTACAGATGAAGAACTGAGGTTTAGGGAGTTCATGAGTCAAAGCCAGGGTTTGTTGAACTTCAAAGCCAGTGTTTTTAATACATGCTCTTTTCACAGTCACTTAGTCCCCACAACGTTATCATGAGGTGGGTGGTCTTTTTATCAACCCATTGTACCAAGGGGGTAAGAAATATTCCTTTTAATCCATTGTCTTTAATACTGGAAATCTCACCTGCATTTTGTAGAGTAGATGAGGAGACTGAAACATAAAGGAGTTATGTATTCAAATGTACCTGCTATTACATGCCTGTATGTAAACCCAGAAAGTTGGCCTCCGAATGCACTCTTAAATACGTAAGAGTGCATTAAGACTCTACCAGTAGAGACTAGTTTGATCCCCAATAGCGGAGATCCTCAGCTAGTGCAGGAGACAGTTGTACTTCATTGTTACCTGATACACCCTGATTCTCAGTGTGGATACCTTTAGATTAATGTTGCCTTGTAAAACAAGTTTCAGGTTCAACTACGACAGGAAAGCATTGTTTACTCTCTTTTCTGTCTTTGGGATTCACAAACATATGCCCCAGTGAAAGGTTCTGAGACAATCTATGGAGAAGAATCCAGTTTTAAGTTTATTTTACAAATGTGTTTGGAAGGATCAGGTTCTGGAACTTTTGGGTTTGTTGGTTGTGTTTGTTGGTTTCCTCCTTATAGCAACAACTTGCTTACTTGAGTATATTAAAAGAACAATCAGGCCTTCAGTGTGATCTCTTAACACTCTTCAGGCAACACTACGGTGAGAGGGTGGGCTCAGTGTAGACATAAGGAACCCCATGTGTGATGGCAGGTTCTAAGTTTCTTTACTAAATAAATGACAGTCATTAGATTGACTGACTCATTTTTCTTCTCTCCCTGGAAATATTATCCTAAGGGATAGGTGGCATATATTCTTACTGGTGATTCTACTAGAATCTAGAGAGGACTGACAAGTAGTTCACCTTCATCTGGGTTTGGAACAATTTTATAAAGTCTGTAGCTCTACTTTT
The DNA here is from genome assembly GCF_047675955.1 of Chlorocebus sabaeus. Taxonomy (NCBI): domain Eukaryota; kingdom Metazoa; phylum Chordata; class Mammalia; order Primates; family Cercopithecidae; genus Chlorocebus; species Chlorocebus sabaeus. Next base: position 7,900,685 of record NC_132908.1, read on the forward strand.
CAGTATCTCAGTGGGTTTGCAAGTCATTAGGATTCTTGATGCACAGGGTCCAGTAGATGTAGAATGAAACAATTATGTCCCCAGGAATTTTCTCCCCTGCTCCACCCAACTTTTGCCTAACCTACCTCTGAAACTTCAGGAAATATTCAAGAAAATGGTGCATAGATGCTCTCTGCAGAGAGCTTATGCATTTAAGAGTGCATTAGGAGGCCAACTTTCTGGGTTTACATACAAGCATGTAATAGCAGGTACATTTGGATACATAACTCCTTTGTGTTTCAGTCTCCTCATCGACTCTACAAAATGCAGGTGAGATTTCCAGTATTAAAGACAATGGATTAAAAAAAAAACCATGAAGGGATTCTGAATTGATTTTGCAGGCTCCACATACATTTCTCTTTTATTTGTTTCGTTTTTGTAGTTGTTGTGGTTTTATCACACTAATTTTCTTTTTCCAGTCAGCCTGGACCAGCGGTTCTCAATGGGAGTGATTTTTTTTAAGCTGCCCTAACCATTGTCCCCTTCCAGGGATTTGTCCTGTTAATAGTTGATATAGAAAAGTTCAATTTTAAGAAAAAATATAATTATTGTATCCATAATAGAAGGAAGATAAAGAAAAATCAAAATTTCTCAATGGAAGGAGAAACCGCACCAGGAAAATGTAACTACAAGGTGGAGAAGAATTGGCAGTACTTTCTTTTTTTATTATCATTAAACTTTTAAGTTCTGGGATACATGTGCAGAACGTGCAGGTTTGTGACATAGGTATACATGTGCCATGGTGGTTTGCTGCACCCATCAACCCATCATCTACACTAGGTATTTCTCCTAATGCTATCCCTCCCCTAGCCCCCCACGCCCCACCCCAGCCCTGATGTGTGATGTTCCCCTCTCTGTGTCCATGTGTTCTCACTGTTCGACTCAATGGGAGTCATTTTTAAGCTCCTCCCACTCCCACGGAGCATTGGGCCATGTCTGGAGATAGTGGTGGTTGTTACAACTGAAGGGGGGCAGTACTGGCATCTAGTGGGTAAAGCTAAATATTTTACAGTGCACAAAACAGTCCCCTGCAGCGAGCAAATGTTCAGACCAAAATGTCAGTAGTACTGAGGTTGACTCAGAACTACTGGGTTAGACCACGTGGAGATAACACATAAACCCTGCATTTCGGGGGCTTACCACATGTTTTTGCTATGTTTTTAGCATATGTTTTTGCTGTGTTTGCTATGTTTTTGTTTTTGGGAAGGTTTGCAGCTTGTCAATCTTCTGAGAGATGCTTCTCCAAATCGTATCTGAAGGATACAGACTTCCAAGCTTCTTCCATCATGTGAACTGCTGACTTAGAAGCCATAATTTCCAACTAGAAATGCAAGTAAAAGAATACATGGATGACCGGGCACGGGTAATCCCAGCACTTTGGGAGGCTGAGGTGGGCAGATCACGAGGTCAGGAGATAGACCCATCCTGGCCAACATGGTGAAACCCCAGCTCTACCAAAATACAAAAAATTAGCCTGGCGTGGTGGCGCGTGCCTGTAGTCCCAGCTACTCAGGAGGTTGAGGTAGAGGAATCGCTTGAACCCAGGAGGCGGAGGTTACAGTGAGCTGAGATCGCAACACTGCACTCCAGCCTGGCGACACAGCATGACTCCGTCTCCAAAAAAAAAAAAAAAAAAAAAATAAAGAATACGTGGATGATTGTGCAGATCTTTCAGGGCTCAAGCCCAGAAATGAGGTACATCCTTTCCACCTACGTTCTTGTGGCCAGAACACTAATGTAGGCATATAAAGACTCAAGGGGTTGTGGGGCAGTGCTGGAAAATGGCCTTCCTGCATTTTCAGAAGGAAAATGAAATGTTTTGATGAACACATCATATCATCTCTGGCATGCACAGAAAGTTCATTTTGAATAACTGCTGAATAAATAAGGCACAAGAGCCAAAATGTTTATACAGCAATTAAACAGTGGCAAAACATAATTTTAATTTAAGAGCCTAGCATTGTTGCTGAGAAAATAGTTCTCAGGTCCATGCATCAAGATTTAAGCAATAGAATTAATATTTAGTGAGTACCCACTACTGTCACGCACTTGGAGTGTGTTAGTTCATTAAATCCCTCTGTGATATTGCTATCACACCTGTTTCATAGATTAGGTAATTGAAAATCAGAGAGTTCAAGATTCCAGCGTGAGTGCACACAGCAAATAAGTTACAGTGTCAGTATCCAAATCAAAGACAGATTCCAAAACCCCTGTCCTTTTCTTTTCATCACCATCTTTCCAACCAGCCTTTGTCATGCATTATTCCTATGACATATTCCTTGCCAAAATAGTCTCAGGAGCTAAAGCATTTGAAAAATTCTGAATGCTGTTTTTTGTTGCTTTTTTTTTTTTTCTATCTTGAAGCATCACAATGCCTATTAGGCTATGTAAAGCATACACAACTTATTTTAAAGAGACCAATTAGACCAATTAGATGAAAGATTCCTATATTTTCATTGTACGTATTAATATTCCATGCAATTAAGTAAAATAAGTCTTGGGAAATATTATTTTCTTGCAGCAGTTCTATTTGTAAATTTGGAATTTAATTTTTTATTTTCTTGCAGCAGTTCTATTTGTAAATTTGGAATTTAATTTTATGCCCACACCAATGCATGTAACAGGTACTATTATATCTAAACCACTGTTTTTAGAAAGCAATGTGGTGTACCTATAATGGTACTAGCTGGGCAATTCAGAAATAGAGGTCTGGTTCTTATTATTTTTAATTTTATTATTTTTAATTAGCACAGTGATTTTTCCGTAGATTTTATACTTTATTTGGTTAAGATATTTACTTTCCTAGATTTGGGGTTCATCATATATGATGGGGGGTGGTGCTGAATTAGTTAAGGGGTGGCAAGTAGGTCTTATCTTCTATTCCAAATAAAATATGATTGTGTTTTGTTTTGCTTCATCTGGTTTTATTTTGTTTATTTGGTGTCTCTGGGGATTAGCTTCCGTTCAGAGCCAATATCAATTAATCCCCAAAAGAGTTTTACCTTTCATCAATTTACAGTCATACTAGTAAATGGCCCTACTTGTGTCTGGGGAAAGTTTTACTGAACATTCACAAAACACACATGTGTTCACATTGCAGGGTCCTTTGGGGCCCCAAGGATGTGAGCAGGTTTAGTTCTAGCACCTGCATAAGGGGCTGTGAATCCTCACCCCGGTGACTTAGGTTGGGTTCCTGCCCACCAGGTTGGAGTCATTGCCTGAGTATGTCAGGAAGCCCCATGGTTGGGGCTGCCCTTGTACTTAATTCCTAAGGTCTTGTGACCAATTGTGCATTGTCATCTATCCCTAGAGGTCCTGCACTCTGATTACTACTTCATCTCTGTGGGTTATTCTGGTAATTGTACTCGCCTTGTGTTATGGGCTACCTGTTTGTGTCCCTGACAAAAAGACAAAAAATAAAAAATGAAAATTCCAAATCAAATATGTTAAGTGTGACTGCCCAGAACAGTGTGTTGACAAGGACTCTGAGTCCAGATTCAATAGAAATGAAGAATTCTCTGAGTGGTGCATAGGGTCTGCCTCGACCACAGATGGCACAAGTGGTATCCCATGTGCTGTAAATTTGCTGTGTCTGGACTAAAGGAAGCCTGAGGTCATTTTCAACTCTAGTATCTGTGATTGCTGTGGAAAATTAGATAATGATATGCGTCTCCTCCTACCTACAAATACAATGTGGTGGGAGAACAGGGTGGGTCATTGGCCAAGCATAACCTACCAGGTCCATAGCATGTTCTAAAATCCAAGTACAAGGGAAAGCGAACTCTCTGGATAGATCAGAGAAATACATTGCTGATAGAGGCTGTAGGACATTTTGTAAGAAGTGAGATTTCAGCTGGATTCTGAAGAAAGTATAGGAGCTTGGTAGGCGGAGATGAGGAAAAGGCAGTCCAGGCAGAAGAAATAACACTGCTAGAGGCTGACGAAAGCAAGGTCTGTTTGATGACGGTGAATGCCCAGACTAGTGGGAGCATTTAGAGACTTCGGGCCTGGAGCAGGGACCAGGAGAGATCGTGGAACAGGCTGGAGCCAGGGAAGTGGAGATCAGTTCTCCACGCACTCTGAATGCTAAGCTCTTGCAGGTTGCTGGCTTCCTGGTGTTCCTGTAGCTGTGGGGACTCAGGCTGCTTGAAGCAGCCTCAATAGAGTGTCCTTGGAAGAATTGTCCTTGCTAGTGGCCTGCTCACTTGCCCAGTGCTGACAGAGCTGGCTTGGGGCGTCTGTCCCCTCTGCTTTTCCTCACCGCCCAGGGCTGCCTTCCTGGGACTAGGCCTAATGAAATGTTTCCCGTTTTAATTTCAGCTCTGCTGGGAGGAGCTCTTTTATCTCAGCTGCTTCTCTGCCATCAAAGCCCACTCAACTTTGAGTAGCTGCCCGCCCCCTCGCTGGTCCTGTCCTCCCCAGAATCCTGCCTGGAGGTTTTAATTCAGAGTCTCAGAAGACAAGCAAGGGGGTTGCTTTTGATTGATCAGTCAAACACAATCCCCTTCACAATTGTCTTTGGAGACTCAGGCTCCAGACATGAAAGATAAAAACAAGAGATGCCAGCTTGGTTTAAGATGGAAGTTTGTGCTAGATCTTTCTGTTCTTCCTTCAACTCAGAAAATAAAATAAAATAAAAGATTTCTCTCTCAGTTCATTCCGTGCTTTGTTTCCTTTTCTACCCATCTTGTTCCATTTCCCAAGGGAATTTTTACTTATTTCAGAAGTAATAAAAGCCACCCAATCTTTACTGAGGTTCCTCTGATCACTTTATGTATATTCTAGGCATTCTACTTATATAACTTATTTAATCTTAACCACTATCTGATGAAGTGGGTACCATTATTAACCCCATTTTACAGATGCAGAAACTGAGTCAGGAAGTGCTTAAGTAATACATCCCTGGTAATGTAGCTATTAAGTGATGAAGCTAAGATTTACTATCAGGCAATCTGGCTCTCCAGAGTCCCTGCTTTTTTCCAACATTCCATGCTCTGTCCCTGACATTTCACTTTTGAGGTGATACACTATATGTTGACTTACAGCAAGGAAATCTACTAATCTACTATTTCATTACTGAAACTTTTTTTTTTTGAGACAGGGTTTCACTCTTGTTGCTCAGGCTAGAGTGCAATGGCATGATCTCAGCTCACTGCCACCTCTGCCACCCGGGTTCAAGCGATTCTCCTGCCTCAGCCTCCCAAGTAGCTGGGATTATAGGCACCCGTCACCACACCTGGCTAATTTTTTTGGTATTTTTAGTAGAGATGGTGTTTCACCATGTTGGCCAGGTTGGTCTCGAACTCCTGACCTTAAGTGATCCACCCGCCTTGGCCTTCCAAAGTGCTGGGATTACAAGCGTGAGCCATCGCACCCAACCTGAAGCATTTTTTTTTTTTAATCACTGATGCATGGACAAAGAATGATGGGTTAAATGAAATGAAAATATGTAACCTCAAGGACTGATAGCAACTTTGTGGCAGGTCTCCTAGGTGTGCCTATTTTAATATTTTAATCTAGAAAATAGACAAAGAAAATATGCAGGATTCTTCAACCTTCTATACTGCAGCCAATAGGAGAAGGATAAAAATGGGGTAAGGAATGAATACCATAGGATTGTGTCTTAGCCCATTTTTTGTTGCTATAACAAAAAATACCCGAGACTGGAGAATGTATAAAGAAAGGAGGTTTATTTTGGCTCATGGTGCTGAAAGCTTAGAAATGAAAAATCCGATGGCCACACCTGATTGGCTCCTGGTGAGACCCTCATGTTCATCATAACATGTGGGAGAAACAGAAGCAGAAGCGATTAAGCAAAGGGCTAACCATGGGAGGCAGCTTCACTGATATAGTTTGAATATATGTTCTCACCAAATCTCATGTGAAATTTTAATCCCCAGTGTTGGAGGTGGGGTCCAGTGGGAAGTGGCAGCAGATCCCCCATAGCTTGGTGCTTTGCTCACCACAGTGAGTGAGTTCTCATGACATCTTGTTGTTTAAATGTGTTTAGTATCTCCCCACTCTCTCTCTTGCTCCTGTTCTCTCCTATTCCTATTCTTGCCATGTCAGACACCTGCTCCCCCTTCAACTTCCCCATGATTAAAAGCTTCCTGAGGCCTCACCAGAAGCCAAGCAGGTGCCAGTGCCATACTTCCTGTATAGCCTAGAGAAGTGTGAGTCAATGAAACCCCTTTTCTTTATAAATTACTCAGTTTCAGGTATTTCTTCATAGCAATGCGAGAATAGCGTAACACACTCACTTTGTAACAACCCATTTTCATGGGAACTAATCCATTCCCTCAAGCACTAACCCAGTCTCACTAGAAAGACATGAATCCTTCTTAACAACCTCATCGTCTCTTAAAGGCACCACTTTTCAACATGCCCGCATCAAGCACCAAGCCTCAACATGAGTTTGGGTGAGGACCAACCGTATTCAAACCGTAGCTATAAGAAACACTGTCATAGAAGAAGGGAACTTGGCTAATTTAAACCACTTTCTATAGCTCCAGCTAAAATTTGGGGCTGATAAAATATTAACGAGTTGCATCTAATATGATTAAATTTTCTTTGCATAAACAAGCTCTAACGCTCACATCCAAAACTCCACTTATGATGTATATGGAATGCAGAAGCCAAAAGTCGCTTGGAGAATATGAAAGAAAAATAAAAACTGAATACACTGAGAACACAAAATATCCCCCATGGGACATCAGACATCCTCCAAAAGTGTCTAGGTTCTTAGATTGTCCAGAGAGTTCTATTGCAGACACCAATACGTGGCCCACAGATTGGAAACAACTCACTGAGACTTTCTGGTTTGACCTGCACAGGTTTTGTTCTAATTTTATTATTTGAAAACACTTGAAATTTGAAATCATTTATATCCTGTTGATAACATGGCAGATTCAGAAAACCGACTTTGAAAAACCCTTAGTAACATACTTCACTAAAGGTATTGAAAAAAGTTGGAACTCAGTAGCAGCTGCATTTTATGGACTGTCTGTGATCTTTGGTTGATAAAGGGCCTTGGCACTTCCTTTGTTTTCTTCAGCCAACATGCTTTTTACTCATGCACTTTCTTTGCTGGGGTCTTATAGATCCCACAGGAATATCTGCTGTAAGAGAAGCGATAAAATTACCTGCTTTCTGCTTGTTGGGCTACTCCTAGACTGTGGTGTTTCACTGTAGTCAAGAAGGACCAAGAAGAGGCAGAGCATATACAAGATTGAATGATGACTGTTTGCTGTTGACCTAAATGTGACCAAGCAGAAGCTTCAGGAAAATTATCGTCCCAAATGTAAAGACTTCTTGGACAAATCTATTAGACCTGGACTGGGTTGTTTTAGGTGACAGAGGGCTTTTTTACGGGAAGTTAATAAACTGGATCTGGTTGTGGCTGTTTTCAGAAGATTGTAGACATTCTGGAAACACCATGGTAATAATCATTGCAGGTAGGAACCATCAATAGATACTAGAATTAGGGGAGAAAAGTGCAGTGACAACAGGATATGTGTGCAGTCTCAAAGTATCTCCCCACAATATACTTATTAATTAAGGAGGGAAAAATGTTCACTTTGCAGTGGAGAGGTCTGACAGCTATTGCCTTAGCCAAGAGACGAGGGTTAACATCACCAGTAATAAGACATATCAACATCATGATACCCAGGCACAATGCACTGGGGAGTGCACATCATTTTCTGTGGTATTCTTGCCTGAAATGCAAATCTTCCTTCTAATTGGAAGCATCTAATGAGGAAACATCAGATAAACCCAATCAAGGGGGGCATTTTACAAAATAACTCCACAGTACTCTTCAAAAATGTCCAAGTCGTGAAAAACAAAGAAAGACTCAGCCGTTGTCACAAATTGGAGAGGTCTAAGGAAAAATAATGAATGAAGTTTGAGAGCCTGGATGGGTTCCTGGAACAGAAAAGAGAAATCAGTTGAAAAACACCATTGAAGTTGCAGCAAGATCTGCAGATTAGTTAATAGTATCATATCCATAATAATTTCATGGTGTCAATTGTGCTATGGTTATGTAAGATGTTAACATTAGAGGAAGGTGGTTGAAGCATGCATAGAACATCTTTGTCCTGTTTTGCAATTTTTCAGTGAGTCTAAAATTATTTCACTGTTAGAAAATGTTTTAAAGATGCTGCCCAGCAGATTTATCAAATGTATAAATAAATTGATTTTTAATGTTTTTTTTTTTTCCTCTAGTGTTGAATGTCTCCACAAGCATTTCTTGTCCTTTTCTTCTGAACTTTCTTTCTCGACATTTTTTTTAAACTTTGCTGGTGCAGTGGCTCATACCTGTAATCCCAGTACTTTGAGGGGCAAAGGTGGGAGCATCGGTTGAGCCCAGGAGATAGAGGTTACAGTGAGCTCTGATGGCACCATTGCACTCCAGCCTGGGTGATGGAGCAAGACTCTGTCTCTAAAAATAAAAATAATAAACAAAAATTAAAAAGATCTTTGGGTCCAAATTACTTTTTAACCTAAAAATTTCTGAATCTTTCTTTGTCTTTCATGACTTAGACACTTTTGAAGGGTACTGATGAGTTATTTTGTAAACCGACGTATTTTCTCTTTCTCCTCCTCCTGCTCTTTTTCTCCTCCTCTCCCTTCTTCTCTCTGTCTCACAAGCACTTTTTAAAAATCACTAAAACACTTGCCAGATTCTGCCAGAAAACAGTATAAATTATCTCGTCCTTTCTAGGGGAGAAGATGCAGAGAAGAACCAGCAGCTTGAAGAATAAAGAAATGGAGGCTGAGGTGAACCCAGGAGGGCATTTTCAGCCTAATACCATCATCAGTGATACAAAACTGCCTCATGCAGAAGGAGAAGCAAACAGGTACACCAAGCACTCAGTAATCAGTTATAAGAAAAAAAGTTCTGATTATTTTCAGAAGTTCTTGTGGAGACAAAGCCCTATTGATTGGTAACCAGTGAACTATGAAATCAACCAAGATAACTTTGTTCTACTGTATTAGTCAGGGTTCTCTAGAGGGACAGAACTAATAGGAACTAATATATATATACGGGAGTTTATTAAGGAGTGCTGACTCACACAGTCACCAGGTGAGGTCCTACAACAGGCCGACTGCAAGCTGAGGAGCAACGAAGCTAGTCCGAGTCCCAAAGCTGAAGAACTTGGAGTCTGATGTTCGAGAGCAGGAAGTATCCGGCATGGGAGAAAGATGGAGGCCAGAAGATGAGACAAGTCTAGTCTTTCCATGTTCTTCTGCCTGCTTTTGTTCTGCAGCTGATCAGATGGTGCCCCCCCCGCCCACAGATTGAGGGTGGGTCTGCCTCTCCCAGTCCACTGACTCAATTTTTAATCTCCTTTGGCAACACCTTCACAGATACACCCAGAAACAGTGCTTTGCATCCTTCAATCCAATCACGTTGACACTCAGTATTAACCATCACATCTCCTAACCATCACTCTCCTTGTAACCAACCTCCTGTCACCTTAGTTGCTCCCCCACTAAAGGTTGCTCTACTTATCCCACTCAGCCTCCTGCAACCTAAGCAAGATCAGCCAGTCCACAGCGAAGCCTTCCCCTCCCTGCTTGGACTCCGACAATCAGTGCTGGCCAACCTCAGGAATAGGTGGCTTTGTTTTCCTGCTAACCTCCACCACCTCTTACCGTTTACCTAAATGGGGATGCCTGCTCTTTCCATTAGAGTCCAGTATCCTGTATCAGGCTACTGCTAAATAGAGATGGCACTTCTTTCCACTAGGGCTCCATCACCCCTTATAAAGCCACCCCTCAATAGGAATGTCCACTTCTCCCCACTAGAGCTGTGGCCGCCCTTGCTACAAAACCTTGCTCTGCTGTCTTCCTTACCCTATTCCAAGCCATTTGCCCCCAACCTCCAACCAGGATGTCTATATTACTCAACCCTAACTAAAGTGTTTTGTTTTGTTTTTTTTCTTTAACGTCTTGCTGAGACACCCAGGCTGGAGTGCAATGGTGCGATCTTGGCTCACTGCCAGATCCGCTTCCCAGGCTCAAGCGATTCTCCTGCCTCAGCCTCCAGGTAGCTGGGACTATAGGCATGCACCATCATGCCAAGCTAATTTTTTATTTTTTTAGTAGAGACGGGGTTTCATCATATTGGCCAGGCTGGTCTCAAACTCCTAACCTCAAGTGATCCACCCGCCTTGGCCTCCCAAAGTGCTAGGATTACAGTCATGAGGCACTGTGCTCAGACCTATCTAATGATTTTTGGACTGAGGCAAGGGAAGACAAAGAAGGAATACTGTTCTTTGCTTTTGTCTTCCTTTCTGTGTCTGAAAAACTCCTCTAAAAATATGCAGGTGTGTGTCTGCCCCACCGTTCAACATCAAACTAAGCTGGTCCTACCCTTTTGCCAACAAAGACGAGTTCAGTCCACTTCAGCCTGGGCACTGCAATAGCTTTTGCTCCTCTTTTCCCTCTCCCAGATTCTTTCTATTGTCACCTTGACTTTCACTGCACAACCGCCTAGGGGGTAATGTAGCAATGAATAAAATAGGACTAGGGGATGCTGATCCTTTCTACAAGGATCTTTGATGGCCTGGGTAGCTCCTTTGTGTGACTTAGAAGGATGCACTGTTTCCTCCAGGAAGACACAGCCCCATGGTAGGGTGCAGAACTTAAGAGCCATAACCGGAGTGGGAATTTACTCCCCTCACTGCACAACTGAACTCAGGAGACTGGTCCTGCTTATTAGCTGTGTAACAGCGCAGCCTTGAGTCATTGACTTAATTTTCTAAGACTCACTTTCCTCATATATAAAAATTAGAGACACTTAGAGTACCTATCTTAAAGGGAGGTGGTAGAACTAAATGAAGTAAGACTTCTCAAGTATTCATCGCCATGCCTAGCCTGTGGAAAGCACTCGATAAGTTGCTTTTATGCGGTCTCCACATCAAGCCTGCATGAGGTGCACACTTCAGACTTCATCGAAGTCTTTCTTTCCCCCCGGCTGACTGGTAAGGGCTATGAAGGCAGCACTTATGTCTGACCTTTTTTGCTGTATTATCAGCACCTAGTATGGTATCTGATATACAGTCGGTATTTGATTAAAATGAATGTATGAATGAGATTTTTGAGATCAAATGAGATAATATATAAGTAAAAGCCTGCACATATGCTAATAATAGGTGTAGATTGTTTACCCTTCCTCCCTTCTGAAACTCACAAGAAGTGTCAGAGACTCTCTGAAATGGTCTGACCCCTGCTTTCAACTTTTCCCCAGGGCTTCAAGTATGTATGCCTACAATTTCTAATTTCTACCAATCATCAAATAATTAAGTAGATAGTTCATCATCTTTCATAGCATTGGACTGTTTACACATATGTGTATGAAGATCACAGTGTGCACCCCAGCCTTCAAGAAGGCCCCAGTGATGCCTGCTCACAAATTTGTGCCTTTGTGTAGTCCCCTCCCGTGCTGAGTCAGGTCTGGGTAATGTGACTCCTAGAGTATAGAGTAGGGAGTGGTGTGTAATATCTAAGGCAAAGTTATAAAAAGCATTATGGTTTTTCTCTTCGCTTCTTTTCTCTCATTTGTTTTCTGTTTTTTTTTTTTCTTTTTTCATTTTCTTTTTTTTGGAAACTGAGTCTTGCTCTGTCACCCAGGCTGCAGTGCAGTGGCATGATCTTGACTCACTGCAACCTCCACCTCCCAGGTTCAAGCAATTCTCCTGCCTCAGCCTCCCAAGTAGCTGGGATTACAAGCATGCACCAGCATGCCTGGCTAAGTTTTGTATTTTCAGCAGAGATGGGGTTTCACCATGTTGGCCAGGCTGGTCTTGAACTCCTGACCTCAAGTGATTCACCTGCCTTGGCCTCCCAAAGTGTTGGGATTACAGGCGTGAGACACCGGACCTGGCCTCTTTGTTTCTTATATAATTGGCTCTGGGTGCAGCCAGCTGCTATCTTGAAGACACTGAAGCTGTCCTCTGGAGAGGACCACACACTGAGGACTTTCGCCAACAGTCAGCACCAGCTGCCAGTAATATGACCAAAGCATCGTGGGAGCGACTCTTCCACCCCCAGTCAAGCTTTCAGATGACTGTAACCTCAGCTGACACCTTGGCTGAAACCTCAGGAGAGACCTCAAGTGAGAATCTGCTCCAAAAATCCTGTACCACAGAACATGTGAGAGATAATAACCTTTTGTTGGTTTTGAATCACTAAAGTGTTGGAAATATTTTGTTATTCAGCAATAGATCATTGCTACAACGTGTTCTAATTTTTGAAGGCAGAGCTTCAATTTCTCATTTTGTGCCCAACTGTCAAATCATGTGTTCTTAACAGTGCTGAAAAAATTTATTTATGTATTTGTTTTAGAGACAGGGTCTTACTACATCACCTAGGTTGGACTGCAGTGGCGCCATCATAGCTCACTGTAAACTCGACATTTTGGGTCCAATAGTCCTCCTGCCTCAGTCTCCTGAGTAACTGGGAATACAGGTGTGCACTACTATGCCCAGCTAATTTTTTAAAAAAATCTTTAAAAGTGTCATTAGTTTACTTACTAGGTGCCTCTGTGTTACACACTTTTAGACACTCTCATTAATCATCAGTGCATTACTATGAAGTTATCTACTATTAAATCACTTTTCAGATGAGAAAACTGAGGCTCAGAGAGAATATATTGCTGAAGACCATACAACCAGTAAATAGGGACAGCCAGAATTTGGATCTGGTGCTGGCTAAATCCATGGCTCATGTTCTTAATCATGGTGCCAGATTGTCTCACTGCTAAATTGTTAATGATTAATTATCAAGTTCTGGGCTAAGTCTCTAACATGTAACATACATTATCCAATCTGACCTTCACCACTGTGAAGTCATTTTAAAGATGAGAAAACCATGGCATTGGAATTCAGGGTCCAGTGTTTTTTGTGTGTTTGTTATTGTTTTGCTTTTATTGTTGTTGTTTTTTGAGACAGAATCTCGCTCTGTTACCCAGGCTGGAGTGCAGTGGCATGATCTCAGCTTACTGCAACCTCCGCCTCCCAGGTCCAAGCGATTCTAGTGCCTCAGCCTCCCAAGTAGCTGGGACTAAAGACGCCCAACACCACGCCTGGCTAATTTTTGTATTTTTCATAGAGACAGGGTTTCACCATGTTGGCCAGGTTGGTCTTGAACTCCTGACTTCAGGTGATCCACCCACCTCGGTCTTGGAAAGTGCTGGGATTGCAGACATGAGTCACTTCACCCAGCCTTCAAGTTGCATATTCCTATGTATCGTTTGGGGGAAAAGCATCATCCAATAAAATTTGCCACATCCTTGAGATGGTAAGCCACATGCCCTTTCTGTATATCATTCACAGTGACTGGAAACAGGCTAGGCACATAGGAATTGTTTAGGAATTATTCAAGGGAAAGAAGGGAGGAAGAGAAGGGAGGTTGGGAAGGACAAAGGGAGAAAGGAAAGTTAAAGAGAATTATAAGATTCCCCTCAAGTCCAAACCTGGAGCGAGGGGGCAATGAAGAGATTTTGTTGCTCCAGGATCTCTTCAGGGAGGGAAAAGAATTATAGATCAGGGTTTGAAACAGGATCTCAGTAGGTAAACATGTGACATAGGCCTAGAAATGTATTAGAAGGAAGTGGTGACTTAGCAGTATGAAACACACTTGTCCAGTTTAAAGAAGGCCGATCTTTTCCACTTAGCCCATTAGACAACAGATATGCTGGCTCAATGTTGCAGATAGTTCCTTCCTTCCTTCCTTCCTTCCTTCCTTCCTTCCTTCCTTCCTTCCTTCCTTCCTCCCTCTCTCCCTCCCTCCCTTCATCCCTCTCTTTCTTCCTTCCTTCTTCCCTTCCCTCCCTTCCTCCCCTCCCTTCCTCCCCACTTCCTTCCTTCCTTACTGAAAATCTGAATTTCTATGTGAAACCTCCCTTTCTTTAAGAGTTGACAACTACTTGTTTTTATTTTATTTTTTAAAACACTAGATGGACCAAACAAAATACGTCTGCAAGCTTGTAGTGACCCGCAGGCTGTAAGACTGTGGTCTCTGCTGTAGAGAAACAAAAGGGCAGGAGGTAGCCAGACTGAGAAGGAGCAACTGCTACGAGAGAGAAGAACAAAGAGAAGGAGAAATCAAGAAGATTGTTGCTTGATTTTCCTCCCATCTTGTAACTTACAACCCAAAAGCTTGCTGGTATCACCACCAGAAGGTGGACTTGGGTGGGGCTGGGAGATCTTTGGAAGCTTGTGGGTGAAGAATAGCCCAGTAACCCATTCTGGCAACTGTTGACTTTGTACCCTCTGTTCTTGGGGGAGAAAAAGTGTTGTCAAAACAGAAAGAAATTTTATCCCAGCAGCCCTTGGTAGGACATGAGCTCTATTCTTTGTTAAAGAATGCCTCTGATCGCTGATAGCCTTTTTTTTTTTTCTTCCTTCTTTTCCCTTTTGACTGTGGGACAGAAGGGATTGAGCACAAACCGGCAGTGAATGATATCCCTCCCAACTTTGGGTGATTATGTTCGTTAATAATGATTATCGCTTCTATGTAATATTTGCATGATAAACTATAGACATCTGGTGGAGTGTGCATGTGCGCGTAGTGTTTGTTAGAAAACAGAAGCAAGTTAAATGCTGATGAAATGTGAAATCTAACCGTTCAGACTAAAAATAAAGTCGGCAGGCTTTAGGATTTCTGTATGCCAGCAATTCTGAACTGCTTACATACACCGTCTTAGTTACCGTGGAAACACTTGGCTGTGCATATACAGACACAGAGTACACAGTTTGTGGGCCTGGCCCCTGGGGGTCCCATTACAGAATTTTGTATGTTTAGAGATATTTTGTAATAAGGCCCCTTGTGTCACTTATTAGTGATAAAATGTACAACTGCCTTCATCAGCGTCAATCTCAAATTTGTTTCTTATTGAAATGAACCAGCACGCTTTCAGGTAAGACAGAGAGTGTGTATATACAGATGTATATGATTTTATCTTCCCTAAAGTGTTGGGTTATAGTTTAACTTTCTTTTATTTTTTTTCCTCCGGAAATTCTCTCTCTTTCTTTTTCTGTATCCTGCAGAATCGACTGAAATTTCTAGGTGATAGACAAACATGTATTTCTCGAGGCCAAGCTCAGAGGCAGAGATACATTGAGGGGAGCATGAAGCCTGGGGTTTGCAGTGTGTTTTCTCTTAAAGTGCAGATTTTAGATAATGGCTGATTTTCAGCATCACTGACATCATGAATTCCAGGAGTCCTGGATGGGAAAGCCTTTATCCAGTTGTAAATGCTGTGTTGTTTCGGCACCATTTGAGTAACATTCACATAAAGGGTCTAAAAGTAAAGAGATGACTCTGATTTTTTTTTTTTTCCATTACCTGCTCTGTGTTGCCAGGACCGAATGACTCCCCTTGATATTTACTTTCTTGGTTCTTTTCCAAAGTGTTAATCTAAATGTCTTTGGTAGCAGAGAATGGAAGGCTCTCCTCTGTTAATGGTTTTCTGCCTGTTTCAGGAAGGCCTGCAGTTTAACACTCCCTGGTGGATTCTGCAGAGTTAGAGGAAGGACGTGCATTGCAGAAACTCCAGTAGCCTGCGCTTTCTATGCAAGCCCAGCCGCTAGCTACAGAAGCCCTGGGCCACACTGACTGGTCTGAGTTTGAGCTGTTCTTGTAAATTGAAACTGATGCCCGGTGGAGCTGGGAGATCTTTGCTTCTGTAGTTCATCAGAGCTGGGGTGGAATACTGGCTCTGCCATTCTTTCATCATGACCTTGAGTAATTCTCTTAATTGTTTTGAGTCTTTTCCTCATCTCAAAAGCTGAGGGACTAATCCCTTCTCCACCAGAACTTTAAAAACATTAAAGGGTATGAAGCTATATAAAGTTTCCAAAACACAGTCAATAAAATTTTAAAAAATACTAATAGTAACAATTAACAGTTAAGTTGATGACTTCGTACTGTATTGAGCAATTAATACATATTTTATTTTTGTAGCCTCACTATAATGCTTTAAAGTGAGGAATGATAATAATAATAATAGTGATATTTTCATTTTACAGTTAAAAGAAAACTAGAGGCTTAGAGAAGTAAATACATGGTCTAAAGTTTACAAAATCAGTTGATGCGGGGTTCAAACCTAGGACTGACTAAATTATGGGCATTTTCTACACAAGTAAATAAATGCTAAGCACTGTTGTTAATAATAAGAAAAATGGAAATAATTGGAAACTTTATCCCTGCAATTTTTGAGGTGGGAGGAAGGATGGGATTGGGGCATTAAAAACAGCTGAACTCCCGGGAGATTCCATATTGATGGAATGTTTACGAGGGAAATGATTCCATTTACAATCCAAGCAGTGAAAAAAAGATTTGCAGTTTGGAAATTTTATATTAGAATTTAGAACTAAACACATCAAATGGTTAAATACACTGGTGTGGCTAGCTCTTGTCATGATGTATCAATGGTGGGACTGGGATGGGCTTTCTGGGATTCAGGAGCTGAACCTCTCTCTCTCCCTGGCATTGGGGCAAAGGTTAAGAAGAGCCATCCATACATGGGCTCTCTGCTCCAAAGTGAGATTGGCAATGGTGGGAGCTGACACATCTAGTGCCACAGTTGCTTATTTGTTCAAAAGAAATTCCATTTACATTATAGATGAAGGTTGTTTTACAACAATCCCATTTACATTGTGGATTTATATTGTTGATGTCAGAAAATCAAGCCAATATAGCAAGAGTCTGGTCCTTCGTCGATAGCTTCATTGAACTGCACTGTCCTAAGTGCTAGGGATACCAGTATGGAGACAGATTCCTGCCCTCTGGGGTAGCACTGTGCGATAGAACTTTCTGTGATGATGAACATGTTTTATATTTGTGTTAAACATTACAGCTATTGAGCTTCTGACATGTGCTGTAACTGATGCACCAAATGTTTGATTTAATTCAATTCCTTAAATTATAAATTTAACTAGACACATATGGATAGTGGCTACCAGACTGGGCAGTGCAGATCTAGAGGATGAGATGTGGGATAAGGTGAACCAGTGACTGTGAAGAAGGCTATCACTTTAAGACTTACAGGAGGTGCTGGAGTCTGCAGCATCCCCTACTGCAAGTGGCATAACTTCTGGAAAGTTAAATATTTTATCTGAGCCTAGACCATGCATCTGTAAAATGGGGACAATTATAAAATTATTTCAAGATTGTTGTCAGTATGAGCTATTCTACACAAGTCTCTTAATAGAGCTTAAAACGGGGTGGAGAAAATACTAGTAGTTATTATTATTAATAGTGTTGTCATTATTATCATTATTTTGTAACCAAAGGATGCACAGGTTGCTACAAGGGTCATTGAGAGATTAACTCTGCTGTGATTGAGGCAGACATACAAGGAAATATTGAAACCTAATTCATAGAAGGGATGATATTTGAGCTTCATTGTCTACTAGTATGAATCACTCAACAAGGCGACAGAGGGTGACTCAGGCAGAGCCTGTGCTTGGCTAAAGCACTATGATTTGAAGGAGTCAGGTTTGTTTGGGGAACTGGGGAACCACAAGTAATGAGTCTATAGGGTTGTGTAAAACCAGGGTCCTGGTGTCTCGCAACCACAGTGGATGTTTGGAAGCATCTTGTAGATTTCAGTGATCCATCATATTCATTTATAGGAGGAAGTGAGATCAAATTTTCATATCAAAAAATAAATCCAGCTGCTGTGGGGGATTGAATTAAGGTAGCAAGAGACTGAAGGCAGAGAGATCAATTAGAAGGAGGTCTTGTGCAAGATGACTGATTTGTTTTATGCGACCACCAGAGCAGGAGCCAGAGAAAAGGCAAGTAGGCAAGGTAAAAAGAAACTTTATTAACTAACTAATATGAAGGAAGAAAAGGCGAGGTTCACCGGCCTCCGGTGGCGGGGGAGGGGCCGGGCACGGTGGCTCACGCCTGTAATCCCAGCACTTTGGGAGGCCGAGGCGGGCGGATCACAAGGTCAGGAGATCCAGACCACGGTGAAACCCCATCTCTAAAAAAAATACAAAAAATTAGCCGGGCGCGGTGGCGGGCGCCTGTAGTCCCAGCTACTCAGGAGGCTGAGGCAGGAGAATGGCGTGAACCCGGGAGGCGGAGCTTGCAGTGAGCCGAGATCGCGCCACTGTACTCCAGCCTGGGCGACAGAGCGAGACTCCCTCTCAAAAAAAAAAAAAAAAAAAAAAAGGGAGGGGCCGAGGAAGTTCGCGCCCTGCGACGGCCCGGAGCGGCTTTTGTGTCTAGGGCCTGGGAGTGGGAGGGCAGTAGGCGGGACATGGGCGGGCCGGGGGCGTGCGGTAGGCGCGGCCAGGTAGGTTTCTGTTTCCTCGGTCGGACGTCATGTTGCACCTGCGCAGTTGACCTGTGCTTTTTCCCGGGCGCGGGAAAGTTGGTGATGAAGAACCCGGAAATATGCCATCTTAGTCATCGTTGTTCTTTGTTCCGCCCCCCTTCCGTCCAGAAATGACAAGACATTTAATAAGGTCTGCAGCCATGGTGATGGGGAAGGCGTTTATTTGAGAGGCAGGTAAGAGGAAAAACTGACAGAGATTTTACAGAAAGAGAAGTTGAGACTTTATACTCAAAAGCTAGATTTAGGTCAATAAAAACAACAATGATGATAATATTGATTCATACATTTATCATGCTTTTCAGTTTATCTGAAGGAGTGTTTATCTCCTTCAACCTTCCTGGTAACCCACTGGGTATATCAAAGATTAAAATTGAGGATGTGTGTGATGTGCTTAGTCCTGGCTGTGTATGCTACTGAGTACTCAGTCAGTG
This sequence comes from Chlorocebus sabaeus, assembly GCF_047675955.1. Taxonomy (NCBI): domain Eukaryota; kingdom Metazoa; phylum Chordata; class Mammalia; order Primates; family Cercopithecidae; genus Chlorocebus; species Chlorocebus sabaeus. Next base: position 7,919,513 of record NC_132908.1, read on the forward strand.
ACGGTCATAGTTGAGGTTATTGTTGGCCTTAATCAAGATTCTCGTTGTTGACAATGTTCTTTTGTTAAGAAAAGTGGATTTTATCCAGAGAGAAGCCTCCAGAGACCTTAGCACAAAAGAAAAGAATGAGGTACTAGAAAACCCTCAGAGACAGCCTCTCGTCTCCGGGGTGAGATACTAATAGAAACAACGGCTATCGGCTGCTTCCCAGGGCTCCCCAGCCTGACAGAGACTCTGGTGTCCATTCATGAAAAATCTCTGATTATGAAACTGATCATCCGCTTTGCCCCGTGTGTGCTTTCTTTCCAGGTTGTTGACTGTGTCTTTACTTCAACTTATCCTTCATGTACACAGTGTAGTGAAAGGAACTCTGGCTACAGATTAAGCAGCAGTGGACTTGCATATTATTTCAAGTACTTCTCTTTTATTGGCACAAATTTCAGGGGTACAGTGCAGTTTTGTTACATGGATGTGTTGTGTAGTGGTAAACTCTGGGTATTTATTTATTTTATTATTATTATTATTATTGAGACAGTCTTACTCTATTGCCCAGGCTGGAGTACAGTGGTGCAATCTCAGTTCACTGCAACCTCTGCCTTCTGGATTCGAGTGATTCTTCTGCCTCAGCCTCCCAAGTAACTGGGACTACAGGCATGCACCACCATGCTTGGGTAATTTTTGTATTCTTAGTAGAGTTGGGGTTTTACCATGTTGCCCAGGCTGGTCTTGAACTCCTGACCTCAGGTGATCCTCCCACCTCGACTTCCCAAAGTGTTGGGATTACAGGTGTGAGCCACCGTGCCTGGCCAGCTCTGGGCTTTTAGTGTAACCGTCACCCAAATAATGTACATTGTACTCATTAACTCATTCCTCACCTCATTTCTTTTTTTAAAAAAAGGAAAATATTTTTGGCTTACTGTTTAATTCAGAAAGTGGGTAAAAAGTAGCAAAACTTTCTGGTTTCTCCTTGTTTGTCTCACCTGTCAAAATCAGGATAGTATCTACCTCATAGCATTTGTTTCACGCTGGTGGTATCCTCATATATTTTCTATGCAGGGGGGAGTTGAAAGATGTAGATTTATCTTTTTTCTGCCTTTTTTTTCTAGTATTTCTGTGGCTTGTGTGACCTTAACACTTTGACCAGTAAATCTGAGAGGAATCTGGAGAATTCCAAATGGCAATAATCAAATTTAAACCAGCTTTCAGGGCAGCTTGCCTTAAAATCTTATTAGCCAGGGATGGCTAAAAAGAGGCTTGACAAACACTTCTAGCCTCAGAGCTGAAATGTGTTTCTCAGGATCAGTCCGTGGGTGCTGACTCTTTGCACCCATTTCTCTAGGATGGGCAACGCTGACTCCTTTTCCTTTGATGTTGTTCACTGTTCTGGACCAGAATAAATTCAACCATCACACCAGCACTGGCAAATATGCTGTAGTGGGCAGTTGTTGCCAATGTTGGTAATTTTTTTTTTTTTTTTTTTTTCAGATTTCAGAAGCTTTAGATTTAAAGGTGACGAGGTCTCAATAGCAGGAAGGGGCTTGCAACACTGTCTTAAAATCTTTGGTTTCTCTTGGGACAGGTTTCTCTCCTTTCCCACCACGATAGCACCTAGCCATATATCATCTCTTCTGTTCTGATAACTCATTTATCAGGCAACATAAGAATGTGAATTGCTGTATGACAATTTAATTTCTAAATAACTTAAGTTTGAGCTCTTTATATACTCAAGTGATTTGTTCTTACTTTACCTTTTATTTTTCATAGAAGCATTTTAAATAAACATCTCACTTTCCCTTCTGCTCTCTAAAGAAAAATTTATCCAACACAATATACCTTTTCTCTAAGGATTCAAGGTCAAATGTCAAACAGGTTCTTTGGGCGAGGGTAACATAAAAAGACGATGCTCTGGGGTTGACTCAGGTGGGAAGGCAGGTTTGTCTTAGCACTAAACGCCCCCAGAAATCCTCAGTTTTTGAAACTACTCTGTCTGCTTTTTGTGTGATTTTTAAGACTTGCTCTTTTTCCTCACTGTAAGTCTGGCATCCGATTTTACTTCTAATTATCATCAACTTCCAGAAAACTCCTTTTCTTCTCGCAATTTGTGGCTTTTAATCTGCTTCCCTCTGTGAAGCTAGATTATGAAAGTTTATTATACTGGTTACCCAGGCAAAAGAAAACAGGCTTGGAGAAAAAGTACTGGGGGGCAATCCCCTAGGTCAAAGTGCTTGAATTCGAGAGGCTCTATTTTGTGAAATATTCTCCAGCCACCCAGAAACCTGACTGCGTCTTGTTCATTGTTGCTCTGGTTTCAGTGATGGTGTCCTCTTTCAAATTCGTGTTGAAACATATTCACTAATGCAGTAGTATTATGAGATGTTGCTTGTGGGAGGTGTTAAGTCATGTGAGTTCTGCCCTCATAAATAAGATGAGCACTCTTATAAAAGGGCTCAAGACTGAGAGGAGCAGACTCTTGCCCTTCTGCCTTTCACCATATGAGAACACAGAAGCAAGGCAGCATCTTGGAAGCAGAGAGCAGCTCTCCACAGACACCAATGCCAATGCCTTGATCTTGGACTTCCCAGTTCCCAGCACTGTAAGAAATTAATTTTTGTTCTTTATAAATTACCCAGTCCAAGGTATTTTGTTATAGCAGCACACACAGAACAGGCCAGTTGTCAAGACTGATAACTGGTGATTCATTGTTGAGAGTGGCCAAAAATGGGCAGATAAAAAAGCATCACCAGCATTTTGATATGTGTAGCATTTGTTTGCTTTGTTTTGTTTATTTATATTTATTCTGATATCAAGACTTTGACTGATAAAGTATAAGAGAGGTAGGGGAGGAATTTCTCTCTCAGTGGAAAAATATACATGAAGGCATATGATACAGAGACTGTGTTATCTACTGGAAGAATAAAATTAGTTAAGGTAGGATTTCATAGATAGTGCAAAAGCCATCTTCACACTGTTTTGAAAGGCATTGGAATGGGCTTCCTGCCAATAATCTCCCTGATACCCAGGTAAAAATGGATCTGAAATCTCATTAAAGATGTATCTTCTCCCAAGGGTTCTTACCAGGAGGGTAAACTCTTCACACTCACATTGGGACTCTTGCTTTACCTTTTCTTCTATTTTATAAGGATCCAGAATCATCAGAGTCATCATAATTTCTTCTATCATTCTTTATTGAAGTGAGTACTACTAATTCACTTGGAGGAGTCAATGGTGGTCTTAACTACTTTTTAACAGCAAGAAGAAATAGTTGAGTGGTTAGGCAAATATCAGAAGAAGTGGGAAAGGTCTAGAAAAAATAAACCAAGGAGAATAAAAAACAATTGTGCTATTTTTTGCAATTTTGGACAAAAGTAGACTCACAAAAGTGGTTTTACAAACATCTTCTTTGCCATTTCCTAGAATACTGGCCAGATTTAGGATCCCATGGAGGGAAAGTTACTGTGTCAAACCCTGTGTAAATCAACAAGAAAGGATTTACCTGTGGCTTGTCTAGGTTGCCTCTTGAATGAAGCCCTTGAAATTAACGTAGAAAAAGCTACTGCCTCCCATAATCACTATCTTTTCCTAGTTAATAAGTATTATTACCCTATCACTTATCCTTATAGAACTATTCCACCAAACCTCCTCCAGGAAAGAAACCTTATCTTCATTGTTTTCTGAATACTTTGCTGAAGATCTCCTGCTGTTTTCCCAAATTGTTGTCCAAAACTCCTGATTCACCTGGCTCTCGAGTCTGCAGATCTTGTCTTCATGAAATTTTCATTATATCCAACGTCTGCCCAACCTCAGGGTTCTCAATAGATCATCTTTGCCTTTTTATTTATTTTTTTCATGTTTTGTTTTGTTTCTCCATTTCTTTTCTTTCTTTCTTTTAATTTCATAGGTTTTTGGAGGACAGGTGGTATTTGGTTACACAGTAAGTTCTTTAGTGGTGATATGTGAGATTTTGGTGCACCCATTATGTTGGATCATACGTAAGAGTAGGCCAAAAACTTTTGAAAATCTCAGTGCTAAAGGTTTGAAAATAAAGTTGCATGGAAGTTGATGTGATCTCAGTTGGGAAAGGATATAAGGGGTCGTGAGTTGTGTTGGGTTAGAAGTTGGGAAGTCCACTAATATGGCACTATTTTCAAGTAGTCTTGGGGCTATGGTTTCCACTAAAGTGGAGGAATACTCTTGGAAAGCAATTATTCCTGGGACAGGAAATGAGAAGGATTAAGTGTAGGTGACGTTTGGCATAAGTAAAATCTTTCCCCTCTATTTGGGACAGAAGCAGTGGTAAAGAGGGCCCCAGTATGTTTCAGTGTAGAGAGTGGTAAGTTGCTGAATAAAGAAGTCTCAGAGGCACAGCTTTGTACAGCACCAAAGGAGGGTTTCTGTCATTGTAAGACTTATTTGCAATATATTTGCTGTCTTAATCCCAAGCCTTCCATATATTTTCAAAGCTGCAGCCCAGACTCAGGTGTGCTTGAGGAATTAGGCGAGTGCCCTGTCCTCACTTGGGAGGTGACCCAGTGTGGTAGCAGCAATGAACTCTGAGAGCAGAGCCACGTGCAGTGACAATCTCAGGAGGTCAGCAGCAGTGTTGGCAGCAGTGTGGTGGCAGAGCAAGGAGGCCAGAACAGAGGAAATGCAAGCACCTGTTCCTCAGCACACTTGAGCTTGCATTCTGCAAAAGCCTTAGGCAGCGGTGGATCATGCATCAGGGCCAAATCCCAGCAGCCCCTGTGGATTGTTTTTCCTTCTTTTCTTCATCTTATTATCTCTCACTTCATTTCTTCCTTTCTGTCTTCCTTCTTCCCCTTATTTCTTTTTTTTTCTTTCCTTCCATTTTTTTTTTACTTTGTTAGGGGTTAGAGTTCTCTTTCCTTCCATTTTCCTTTCCTTCCTTGTTTTCTGTCTACCTTCTTTCAACATTTCTTCCTTTCCTTTTATGACCTGACCATATGAGTCCTCTTTCCATTGCAAATGAAAACATCTAATAATCTAATACTGTATTGGCTTGCAAAATGTATTGGCTTGCGGGAAAAAAAAATTGAGTTTAACCCAGCATTTGATTGGCTAACAAAACTGATGTCTGGAGGGTTCTATTGAGGCAGTGAGAGCTGCCATTCATTGCAACGATATCATCAGGGCTCCATTCCTCTCCACGTGTTTGCCTGCTTTCCTCTCTGCTGCCTGATCATAAGGCAGGACTTCTCCAGTAAGGGCATAGATGATGACCAGTAGCTACAAATTTATATTCTCCCGTTGCAAAGAGAGTGCATTATTCCTAGTGATGCAATGAGGAAAAAGATAGTTTTTGGTATTATTGCCAAAAGATGCAAAGCCTAAATTTTAAAACGGGGGGAATGGAGACTATTATTCTAAGTGAAGTAACTCAGGAATGGAAAACCAAACATCGTATGTTCTCACTCATAGGTGGGAGCTAAGCTACGAGGATGCAAAGGCATAAGAATGATACAGTGGACTTTGATGACTCAAGGGGAAAGAGTGGGAAAGGGTTGAGGAATAAAAGACTACAAATTGGATTCAGTGTATACTGCTTAGGTGATGGGTGCACCAAAATCTCACAAACCACTGCTAAAGAACTTTCTCAGGTAACCAAATACCACCTGTTCCCCAAAAACCTATGGAAATAAAAAAATTTTTAAAATGAGGGGAAATCAGGCAAACCAACATTAAGGGACATTCCAGAGAACAACTTGCCTTCAGTTTTCACACAATTTCACGGCCATGAAAGACAAAGAAAGGCTGGGAAACTGTTTCCAATCATGAAACATGGCAGGTAGGCAATGTGTGACCTTGGCTTGGATCCTGGAATTTAAAATGTTGTAAAGGACATTGTTAACACACTTTACTAAATTTAAAAACATTAGATAATGATATTGTATCCACATTAAAGTTCTTGAATTTGATTTTTTTGTTTTTTAGTTTTTTTGGTTTTTTTTGACAGAGTCTTACTCTGTCACCCAGGCTGGAGTGCAGTGGTGCAATCTTGACTCTGCAGCCTCCACTCCCAGGCTCAAGCAATCCTCCCACCTCAGCCCCCAAGTAGCTGGGACTACAGATGTGTTCTACCACACCCATTTAATTTTTGTGTTTTTATTACAGGCAGAGTTTCACTATGTTGGACAGGCTGGTCTCAAACTCCTGACCTCAAGCGATTCACCTGCCTTGGCCACCCAAAGTGCTTGGATTACAAGCATGAGCCACCATGCGCCAGCCTTGAATTTGATAATTATATTATGGTTACATAGGAGAATGTTCCTGTTGTTAGAATTTACCTGCTGAAATATTTTGTAATAAAGTATCATTGTAGCTGTGACTTGTTCTCAAGTGATGCAGAAAAGAAATATAGACTTTATACTCACAGATTCATATATATATGCACCCCCCCACACACTGAGAGAGTGAGAATGAGAAAGAGTCAGAACATATTGAAGTGTTAACATATTTAAAAACTGTAAATCTATTTGAAGGATATCAAGATAATCGCATCTTTGCAATTTTCAACTTTTTAGAAAAGTTTTAAAGATGTTTTTAAATAGAAAGAAACAAAAGCAAAACAGTTTCTCTTTCACAGTGTTCACAGAAAGTATGAGAATTCAGTGATTTTGGTTTGGCTATATTAATATCACAAGCTATAGCTGGACAACAGTTGTGGGTCCTCATTGATAGAGGAGCTCAGGTCATATGGGTGTTGGTTCAGTGCCACCTAAACAAAGAATGGGGGTAGGGGGAGCTCCTAAAGGAGAATTGAGGTCCTATCCCCAAATAAGGGGAAGCGGATGCTGATAGATAAAACAACAATTGTCTAGTTCACTCTTACCTCCCTTCACTGTAAGACAAAACTGCAAAATTCTGAAGCATTATCTTCAGTGTTTGCCTTAAACTACCATTAAAAGTTTGAGCAGCACTTAGTGAGCTCAAAGCAACCTTCGCGTCTGAGATTCTACAAAGCCATTCCAACTTCTTTTTCCTGTTTAGATGAAAGACAGTGAACTCATTGGCTGATCTTAACACACACATCAATTAATTTAATTGACTTAAAGGTTGTTCTTACATAAAATGCTACTCTTTGAATTGTTCTAAAAGACATCAATTTGTCATTAAAAAAATACGTAACGGAAGCTTTAATTTTTTCCTCCAATTCCTTTAATGTCTGTTTCGCTAAATGCTTAGCAACAAAAGGCTGGCTTGGGTTAGGGTTTCTTTGCCAAGATAAAAATAATCTAAAATTTAGATGTGTCTGCAGTGATCATGGCAGTGTAAATTAATTAGCCACGCTGAGCCTGAATCAGCAGTGTCTCCGAATTGATCTTGCTTTTATGCTGCTCTGTTTTCTAAAATGTGTTCACCCTTGAAAGTAGCCATTCTTGTGATTACTTCCCTTTCTCACTCAGAAACCACAGTTGGCAAAAAAGTTCTTTTTTTTTAGTGTCGAAGTTAATAATACATTAATAAATATTGGAATTTGAATTTTGTGCCAGCAGCCAAGCTAAAGGCTACATGCCAAGGATGAGGATATAAAAATAAATAAAGAGATTATCCCTATCCTCGGGGAGTTTACATTCTTTTGGGGAGGTATTAAAATATGTATACCAAAAGTTAAATTATGCAATGTCAAACAACAAGCCATGTCATGCGGTAGGTTGGGTTTCGATGCCAAGAAATAACTACAAATACAGTGATGTAGAGAAAGTAGTTTATGTTGGGTGACAGGACTAGTCCGAGAAGACTTTTTGAAAGAAGAGAGTTGGAATAACAGTGTTGAATGTGTCTAGATTCCATCCTAAAACTTTATATATCTTTTCAACAGCTTCAGTGAGGTGTTATTTATATAACTCAAAATTCGATTATTTTAAGTGTACAAGACAATGATTTTTAAGTGAATTTACAGAGTTGTGTAACCACCACCACGATACAATTTTATAACATTTCCATCACCCTAAAAAACTCTCTCAAGCCCATTTTCAGTCAATCATTGTTCCTATCTTCAGTCCCAGGGAGCCAGTAACTTGTTATACTTTGCCTTTTCTCGACTTAATGGGTAACCAGAATCACATAATATGTAGTGTTTTCTGTCACTTCATATAATGATTTTAAGTTTCATCTCTGTTGTAGTATGAATGAGTACTTTGTTCTTTTTGATTTGTAAATAATATTTCATTATATGGATAGATCACATCTGATTTATCCAGTCATTAGTTGACATGTATCTGAGTTGCTTCCATTTTCTGACTATTATAAACAATGCCACTATTAACATGCACATAGCAAATTTGGGGGTGGATATATGTTTTCATTTCCTTAAATACTTAGGAATTGAATTGTTGGCCGAGCGTGGTGGCTCACGCCTGTAATCCCAGCACTTTGGAAGGCTGAGGTGGGCAGATCACCTGAGGTCAGGAGTTTGAGACCAGCCTGGCCAACATGGTGAAACCCCATTTCTACTAAAAATACAAAAATTAGCCGGGCGTGGTGGCACATGCCTGTAATCCCAGCTACTTGGGAGGCTGAGGCAGAAGAATCACTTGAACCCGGGAGGCAGAGGTTGCAGTGAGCAGAGATCATGCCATTGCACTCCAGCCTGGGCGACAGAGCAAGACTCTTTGTCTCAAAAAAAAAAAAAAAAGAGTGGCTATCACGTGTGGCAAACTTATGCCTAACTTTAAGGAAACTGTCTTCCAATGTGGCAGCGTCACTTCACAATCCCATCAGTAGTGTCTAAGGTAGAGCTTTACCTATATTATTTCACTTAATTATCACATGAGCTCTGTAAGGAGGAGAATTTGAGGAAGTAAGAAATGTTGATTGTCTTACCCAAGTTTATCTATCCCACCATTAGAGAGGCTGAGTTCTAACGAAGGTTTGACTGAATCCAAAACATTTGGATTCAGATTTTGAGGCACACTTTTAAGAAGAGCTTTCAAAATCGGATTCAAAGGGTAATAAGGGTTGATTAATAATGTCTGCCAAGGACACAGGCTGGAGATCCGCAGCCACTCTGCCGCCTTTTCCAGCCCTGGACTGGTGCACAGGCCTCAGTATTCTGCAATAACATGCAGTTCTTCTCTTGGGTCCTCACCGTCGTTGTTGAAGCCAGGCTAAAGATTATTTCAGAAAAATTCTCTTCTAAACTCCTCCAGCATGGAGACTATCCTCTTACTGCAAAACTGATTGCATTGTATTATAATATTCTGTTCAATACCTGTCTCTCCCGCTGGGGGGAGAGCATCCGGCGGAAAGATGATCGCTTCTGCTCAGTATCCCTAACCCAGTAAGAGTGCCTCGCTTAGAAATGGTGCCCAATGAGTGCTGCTTTGATTGAATAAATGGAAGAATAAAAGTGAGCATAAAATTAGATTTCTCCTTTCTATTTTAAACATGGTGAAGCAAAGAGATGTGGACTTTGAATAGTGTACCACATCTAGAGAACCAAAGAAAGACAGAGAGAGGAGCCTAGAGTCCCCAAATTTCTTAATCATTGAGCTTCAGCTCACTTCTCGAGAGAAATTGGCCTCTGTCTGTGACTGCAAAGCGATTGATGTGGCCCGTTAGATTGTGCTGATGCTGGAATGTATTGAGACGAAGGCTTCCAGGATACAAGGCTCTCCCTTGGTTTAAAGTGAACAAGCCATGGTCTGCCCAATGTGCAGAGAAGAAAACACAGAACCAAGGATTCCCCAGCAACATTTAAACAAAACTTTAAAAGATAATGTTTTGACCCAATGCAGTTGGTCAGTGGGTGGCCTGTGAATGTTATGTAATTATATCATCAACAAAGAAGGATGCAAAATTCTTTAATTCAGAAGCATGGTGCTGGAGCCCACAGTCCTCCTTTTCTCCAATCTCTCTCTTTCTGTCAGCAGAAAGACAAAAGAGAATGTGTTAACAGTATTCCGTATTAAAATGATGGAAGTTGGGGTTTATTTTTTTTATATAATTTTCAATGTTTTTATGCAAAAACGTTAATTATAGCAAAATACATATTATTTTTAAGGCTTCGATACTCTTTTAAGCAGTGATTTTTCATTGGCATAAACATATCAAGAAACAAAGTCATATTAGATAACAAAAATGGTTTTATGCAAATGACACTCTCCATCTCTGTTGGAAAAGCATTATGCCAAGCTCTCTAATTCCATGAGATCTTACCTAGCAGAGGTGAAGGTGAGCAGAAGGGAGTTGCAGGAAGAGTGGTCTCTGAAGGGGCTGGTGGTAGAACTCAGCATAGTGAACTTGAGAGATTAAAGGCAGAACATCTTAGCTGAGTGTGGTGGCTCACGCCTGTAATCCCAGCACTTTGGGAGGCCAAGGTGGGTGGATCATCTGAGGTCAGGAGTTTGAGACCAGCCTGGACAACATGGCAAAACCCCATCTCTACTAAAAATACAAAAATTAGCCGGGCGTGGTGGCATGCACCTGCAATCCCAGCTACTGGGCAGGGAGCTGAGGCAAAAGAATTGCTTGAACCCAGGAGGCAGAGATTGCAGTGAGACGAGATTGCACCACTACACTCCAGCCTGGGCAACAGAGCAAGACTCCGTCAAAAAAAAAAAAAAAAAGGCAGAATGTCTGGATTTTAGAGCAAGGGATAACATAAAAGGGAGGTGTGCACCAACTCTTATAAGACCTCAAGTAGGGTATTCAGGATAGGATGCAACTTGGTAGTTTAATATTTATCAAACTTAAGGATGAGTTGTAAGAAAGTACAAGAATACTCTTTACTCAATTGTTTACAAAAGTATCTCCTTTTGAATCACTGACTTTTCGTTCTATATACCTTATATCTGTAAGTATGCACCAGTGCCTTTTTGGGTAACACACATATACATATATACAAATATATGATGTACACATACAAAGATTATAGATAGATATAGACATATAGATATATATATATTATAGATAGATAGATTATAGATTGTAGATATTAGATAGAGAGATAGATTTAAATATAGATCTAATTTCCCTCATTTGGGGTAAATTGAATTATCATATCCCTTTATTCCTAAATTCTTCAATGTCTTTTTGAAAAGCAAGGATAGTCTCTTACATAAACACAATGCAATAATCAAAAACAGAAACTTCAACTTTGACACAATGCTATAATTTAATCCAGAGCCCATATTCAAATGTGACTATTATCCAAATATTGCCCACTATAGCTAATGCTTTCCTCTGTGTGCAATTCAGGATCATGCTTTAGATTCCTTTAGCCCACTTATGCCTACTGTTCCATTATTGGAACACTAAGCATGTGGGAATTATATCCTACTGCTCAAGGTTATTATATACGATTAACGTATATTTTTAAATAAATAATGTAAATGGATTATTTATAACTTGAAGGATAAATGCTTGAGGGGATGGGTACCCCATTCTCTGTGATATGCTTATTTCCCGTTGCATGTCTGTACCAAAATATTTCATGTACCTCATATGTGCACCTACTATGTACCTACAAAAATTTTTAAAAATTAAAAATAAAAAAAAGTAAAAATAAATAAATAAGTGTGGCCACTTTGTTAAGCTGGCGTCTGCCAGGTTACCTCTTTGTAAAGTTACATTGTACGTTTTGTAAATAATAAGTGATTAGAGGAAAATTCATTTGACTATGTGAATATCCTGTTATCCATCAATCTTTCACTCTCTAATTTTAGCATCCACTGGGGGTTTTCTAAGTCTGCCATTTATTCAATGTTTGTTTTTTGGCAATATAAAATAAGAAAAAGCTTCCCTTCCTATTAGTTTATCTATAAATATCATCATGAATTCATAGACTCTTATTTTACTTAATAGGTAATAATGCATTTCTGTCATTGTTTATTTCAGTGCTCACATTGTCCCAGATTCGGCCAATGGGAGCCAGTGTAAAGAGTTTTGGCCTTAATCCCATGACCAATGGGAAACATATCGCAGGATTTTAGGCAGATGGGTGAAAATATCATATTTGCTCTTTGACAAATTACTCCAGCTAAATCATAAAAAATGATTGGAGGATATTTATTGTTATTATTTTATTGTGGTAAGAACACTTAACGGGAGATCTACCCACTTAGCGCATATATATATAAGTATATATATATGTATATATCAGTATATGTATATATGTATATATGTGTGTGTATGTATGTATATATAATTTTTTTAATGTTTTTTGAGAAAGAGTCTTGCTCTGTCACCCAGGCTGGAGTGCAGTGGTGCAATCTCAGCTCACTGCAACCTCCACCTCCCAGGTTCAAGTGATTCTCCTACCTCAGCCTCCCAAATAGCTGGGATTAGAGGCATGCACCACCATGCCAGGCTAATTTTTGTATTTTCAGTAGAGACGGGGTTTCACCATGTTGGCCAGACTGGTCTCAAATTCCTGACCTCAGGCGATCTACCTGCCTTGGTGTCCCAAAGTGCTGGGATTACAGGCGTGAGCCACGGTTGCCCAGCCAGCATATTTTTAAATATTCAATACAGTATTGTTACCTACAGGCATAATGTTGTACAGCAGACCTCTAGAGCTTCTTTATCTTGCATGAATGAAACTTTATGCCCATTGAATAACAACTTCCTGTTTCTCCCTCAGCCCTACCCCTGGCAACCACCATTCTACTTTCTGCTTCTCTGTATTTGACTATTTTAGATACCTCATACAAGAGGAATTATGTGATATTTGTCCTAACTGACTAATTTCACTGACTGTTATTTCCTCGAGGTTCATCTATGTTGTAGCATATGTCAGAATTGCCTTTTAAAAGCTGGAAAATATTGGCCAGGCGCGGTGGCTCACGGCTGTAATCTCAGCACTTTGGGAGGCTGAGGCGGGTGGATCAGGTTTAGGAGTTTGAGACCAGCCTGGACAACATGGTGAAACTCTGTCTCTAATAAAAATACAAAAATTAGCCAGGCTCGGTGGTGCTCACCTGTAATCCCAGCTACCTGGGAGGCTGAGGCAAAAGAATCGCTTGAACCCACGAGGTGGAGGTTTTCTGTGAGCCAAGATCGCGCCACTGCACTGCAGCCTGGGCGACTCTATCTCCAAAACAAGAATAAATTAAATGAAAGCTGGAAAATATTCCATTGTATGTATACACCACATTTTACGTATCCATTTAACCATTGATGGACACTTGAATTGCTTTTATATTTTATCTATTGTAAAGAATGCTGCTATAAACGGGGTATACAAACATCTATTCAAGATTCTGCTTTCAAATCTCTCCGCTAAATATCCGGAAGTCTGATGTCTAGATAAGATGACAGTACTATTTCTAATTTTTTGAGGAATCCTCATACTGTTTCCTACGGCAGATGCACCATTTTCATTCCCACCAACAATGTATAAGGGTTCCATTTTTTCATGTCCTCACCAACACATGTCTTCTTTTAAAAAATAATTCTAAGGTAATAGGTGTGAAGTGATACCTCCTTGTGGATTTGACTTGCATTTCCCTGATGAGTGCTGCTGAATATCTCCCCTTATACATGTTGGCCATATGCAGAAATGTCTATTCAAGTCCTTTACCTATTTTCAAATTGGGTTGTTAGGTTTTTTTGTTTTTTGCTATTGAGTTGTAGGAGTTTCTTAAATATTTTAGTAATTAATCCCTTATCTGGTATGTGGCTTGCAAATATCTTCTTCCATTGCATAGGTTTCCTATCACTTCTTTGATTGTTTCTTTTGTTGTGCAGAAGCTTTGTAGTTTGGAAGTTGTCCCACTTGGTGATTTTGCCTTCATTACCTGTGCTTTGATACATTATCCATGAATTAATTGCCATGACCAATGTCACAATGTCATGAAGTTTTCCTCCATGTTTTCTCCTAGGAGTTTTACAGTTTCAATTCTTCTTTTTAAGCCTTTAATGCATTTTTAGTTGAGCGCTGTGTATGGTATAAGCTATGGGTCCAAATTCATTCTTTTGCATATGGATACAAAGAGAGGATGGTGCAAGAGCTGTGAAGAACATGGGAGGAACATACTGGAAGCTCTCTGTCTCTTTATCCTTCCTATCTATGTGTGTGTTTCTGCCATATGTGTATGTGTGCATGTGCATGCGTGTGTGTGTGTGTGTGTGTGTGTGTGTGTGTGTGTTTCTCTGTGCTGGTCTTACTGTCTCTCTTTTATGTAAGTACATAGTTTCTTTAACAGTGTGTACTTTTCCCCTAACAACTGTACCCTGATGCTTTTAGAAATTCTCTGAACTATTTTTCCTTTTACTATGGTAATAAGCCTTCAGAAACATAATTGAATTCAGATATTAAATACTGTAAGCACTATCATTTAGCTTCTGATGAAAATGTGCATTATTGTATTTGAAATGACAAAAAAAAGAGTGAATCAAAACAACATTTTTTTTCTTCCTCCTGTGAAGTCTTTGTGTGGAATAACTCAATCTCTTGTAGGCTGCATTCTCTGTGATGTGGGAAATAGAACCAGGGCTATTATGCAGCGATAAGATGTGGTTTCCAATTCTGCAGCACAGTGGGAATCTGCTCCATTGTAGGTTTTATCACCTTCCGATTTGCCAAGTATTTCTAGCAGGGAGAGCACAGCACTAATCATGGTGGAAGATGGATACAGGAAAATAACATGAACTTTGGAGTTAGCCATTCACTTGCTCATTCATTCAATCAAACAATACTTATTGATCAGAGATGCTGGACACTCAACTAGGTGCTTGGGGATACAATACCAGACAAGAGTGACAGGATCTGAATTCAATAGAGTTTGCTAGCACTGCTTTTGCTACATGGTGGGGGCTTTCATTTTGGTCATTATTTAACTTCGTTGACCCTACTTTTTGATTTGTGCAGCTCTGTCAACCCTATTAGGGTGATGCTAAACATAACTAGGGGCATAGCAAGAGTTTCTTGCTTAAGCAATGTGGGTCAAGGTGGTCACCATTTTCTATTTAAAGCATTTTGTTTTCAGATTATTACTTTTTTTGAGACAGGGTCTTGCTCTGTTGTACAGGCTGGAGTGCAGTGGTACAATCATAGCCCACTGCAGCCTCAACCTCCTAGGCTCAAGCAATCCTCCCATCTCAGCCCTCCCAAGTAGCTGGGACTACAGACATGTGCCACAACTTCCAGCTGACTTTTTTTTCTTTATGTAGAGATGGGATCTCATTGTGTTACCCAGGCTGGTCTTAAACTCCTGGGCTCAAAACAATTATCTCACCTCAGCCTCCCAAAGTGCTGGAACTACAGGCATGAGTCACCGTGCCCGGCCAGCATTTTCTTTTCTCTTCCAGTGAACCCCCAAATGAGGCTTTTAAAATGCTTCTCACTTTTGCTCTTGGTTGATGCAGGGGCTCTGTGCTATACGGGCAGCCAACTGGACCTTGCAGATTCATGCTCCAAGGAGGTTAGAAAATTCTCCATTTTTTAGGTTTTTATGCATAGAAAATTGGTCATAAGATGCTATAAATTTTCCTAAAAGAAAGTAGGAGACATCAGAGGGAAAAGAGAAACATTTCTGAGGCAAACTATTGTATTTTCTTTCCCCTGATACTGTTCCCATCTGGTTCCTTTTTCGTAGAATTTGGGCGTTCCTGTAGAGTTAGGATAGGCACAGAATTAGGAAAAGTTTTGAAAGCTCTGCAGAGTCATTCTCGTGACCTGTGTCAGTCTCGGTCAAAAATATATATTCCGAAACAGACAAGAGGAGTTTCATTAACTGTCCCACTTGTAATTCTTTCATGAAATGAAAATGCTAAAATATTGTACATTAATCTCAGGTAGCTTGGACTTTTCCTCCATTTCAGCCTCTGGGCCACTCATGGTCTAATGCTTTGAGACGGGGTGTTGGATGCTGCCTGATATTCATTCTCGCCTTTGTTCTTCTTTCTTAGTCACAGAATTCTGATTTTCAGTTAGATACATGACTTCCCAACCAGAAGTTTACTCTTTTGTTTTAACCTCTCTCAAAGCTAGATGTAATATGTAACGAAATTCTGGCCAAAGGGCTATAGGTAGAAGTGTCACAGGAGTCTTCTGGAGAGTCTCCTTGAAAAAGAAGAGTATGTTCTTTCTCCTTCTTATTGGCTGGAACCTGGTTGTGATGGCCGGAGCTAGGTCAGCTCTCTGGTACCATGAAGTCAACATGCTGAGGATAGTGGAGAAAGAAGATTAAAAGCCTAGGTCTCTGAAACCATAGAGCTACTGTACCGGTCTTGACTTACCTACACTGGGCTATTTTTATATGAAACAGAAATAAACTTATCTTCCTTCCTTCCTTCCTTCTTTCCTTCCTTCCTTCCTTCCTTCTTTCCTTCCTTCTCTTTTGTTATAGACAGCTGAACCCTTCAATACACTTTTATTTTAAACAAGAAGAAACAACCCAGAGAGGGTATATGACTTACCTTGGATTCCAGTGGCAGGACTGTGATTAGAATACAGCTTTCCTGACTTGAAGTACAAATCTCTTCCAGTAATCTCAAACTGCCTCTTGTTAATTTTGAGTCAGGTGTAAAAACAGGAAATACTGGACAAGTCAGATATATATCATTAAAATTGTTAGAGGATCACCAGTGAATGAGATGAAGGAACACCAAAGGCGTGCTTCTAGTATATCATGGATATTCTGGAACATGTGGATGTCCAAAAATGCATAGATTTCTTTCTCTCTCTCTCTCTTTTTTTTTTTTAAGAATGAAGTAAGACAAATTGAGAGGTTAGTCTATCAACCAATATTGGTTTCGTCAAAAATGGTTGGTGTGGAACAATTACACCTACTGACTAGTTGATATAACAAGTTGTGAGTTGAAATGAAGTGGAATAACTTGGTCTTGGTGGAGTCCCGGGGGGTGCATGTGTTTGTAAGTTGAGTTGAGTTCTTAATGATACTTTTAGAGAAAATTCCTTTAGAAGCTTTGTTTAGAGAAAGCAGGGGCATAATAGCCCTCTTGGATATGTACACATAATTAAGTGGCTTTTACTGCTGAATCGGGCTTCTTTTCATGCTGTGGTTACATCTTATTCTTGTTTAAAGGTTTTGTTTTTAAAGTATGAAATGGTTTATATGTGGAATCTAAAAAAGTAGATTCCACAGACACAGAGCAAAGAAAGGTGTTATCAGAGACTGGGTGGAAAGGAGGAGGGATTGGGAAAAGGAAGATACTTCTCAAGGGGCACAAAGTTTCAGTTAGACAGAAGGGATGTTTTAGAAAACTATTGTACTGCGTAGTGACCATAGTTAATAATGATGTATTGTACAATTCAAAGTTGCCAATAGATTTTTAAAATTCTGACCACCAAAAAATGATAAGGTGGTGAGGTGACAGGTATGTTATTTAGCTTGATTGAATCTTTCTGCAGCGTACACACAGATCAAGACATCACATTGTAGTTCATAAATATACACACTTATTGTTTGTCAATTAAAAGTGAACTAATTTTAAAAATCATGAAACAGCTTGTAAAATGGGAACAGTATGATGTGGTAAAGATCAATATATTAAAATATTCAACTTAGTGTTTATTGGTATAATGTGAAACAAGAAAATTTATTGTCTTCTGATAGCTAGTGCTGTTTTTTGTTTGTTTGTTTTTTGGCAGAGTCGCTCTCTGTGGCTAGACTGGCATTCAGTGGCGCAATCTCAGCTCACTGCAATCTCCACCTCCCACATTCAAACACTTCCCCTGCCTCAGCCTCCCGAGTAGCTGGGACTACAGGCTCCCACCACCATATCCGGCTAATTTTTTGTGTTTTTAGTAGAGACGGGGTTTCACCATGTTGGCCAGGATGGTCTCGATCTCCTGACCTCGTGATCCGCCTGCCTTGGCCTCCCAAGGTGCTGGGATTACAGGCATGAGCCACCATGCCCGGCCAGCTGGTGCTTTTTCAGGGCCAGGGCACTGTTTGAACACTGTTTGCCTTCTGAGGAGGCAAGAGTCTGACTGACTTGGAATGTGGACTGGAAAACCACAATCTGAGTCTTTAAAAATCCATGAAATGTTGAAAGTGGTAAAAGTAAATTGAAACCCATTCTGTGAAGATGTCACCTCCTTCAGAAAGCCTGCCTTGATATTCAAGTCTTGTTTATCGGATCCTCCCACTGGCTCTCAAGCACCCTGGGGTTTAACTGTTAGAGCATATATTGCAATGTGTTACTGGAGCTTGTTATATGTGCACCGATAACAATACTTATCCAGCCCTTAGCATCATCTATTCAACCTTCATCAGGACCATCTTAGGTAACATTTGTATTGTTACTACTGTTTTTTGTTATCATCATTTTGCAAAAGTTTGGAGTCTTTCAATGACTTGTTCAGGGTCAAACAGTGAGTAAATTTAAAAAGCAGAATTTAAATTTAGGTTGTTTTCCTACCCAGCTAATAACAATGAACGATTATGGAAATAAGAGAAAATTCAGAGGACTGAAGATTGGCACATGGTAGACAATTTAGCAATATGTGTCAAATGCTTCAAAGATGTGCATCACCTGTGAGTTATCCTTTTTATTTCTAGGAATGTATTCTACGGATGCCATTGAAAATGCATATTAGTTTTGAAGGCTGAAAAGAAAGCAAGGGGCCGGGAGTAGTGGCTCATGCCTGTAATCCCAGCACTTTGGGAGGCCGAGGCAGGTGGGTTACCTGAGGTCAGGGGTTCGAGACCAGCCTGGCCAACATGGTGAAACCCTGTCTCTACTAAAACTACAAAAATTAGCTGGGCATAGTGGTGGACGCCTGTAGTCCCAGCTACTCGGGAGGCTGAGGCAGGAGAATCGCTTGTACCAGGGAGGCGAAGATTGCAGTGAGCTGAGATCATGCCACTGTACTCCAGCCTGAGTGACAGAGCAAGACTCTGCCTCAAAAAAAAAAAGGAAAAGAAAAGAAAAAAAAAAAAAGAAAAGAAAGCAAGGGTGATATTTTATCTCCCCCAAAAGAAGTCTATTTGATGTCTAAAAAGCATAGGGTGTCTATTGTGCATTTGTTATAGTTGTTTTTAGTTCTAAAGAAAAGCTAATTTTACACTCTTCATTTCTAGAAGAAACAAAGTAATTTAATGCTAAGCATGCCACTGAGTTCTGAGGTTTTCCTGCTGCAGAGGTTCTCTAAAAGTCTTAATTCCTGTAATGCAGTTTGGATATTAACTTTTGGCTGTTTTGCCCCCAAACCAACATGAACGTAGGAGGCTAACGGTACACTGACATCCTCTTCCAGATTTCCAATACCCCCAAGACCTCGGGCAACAGCTTTTGGCCTTGCAGGGAGGTCTCAAACTACAACTGCAGTTTCTGACAAGTATTTCCTTCTCTCTCCACATTTTGCCTCCCCTCCAAGCCCAGTAATGAGGAATCCAGTATAGAATAATTAGACTTTCTGCGATTGAGGTGCCTGCCAATTATGCTGATGGAACTGAAGTCTTATTAGACTAATAAGGTTTTCTAAATTGGACTTGGGGTTCTTGGTGATGTGAGGATTCCTGAGAGAAGTTGCTCAAGTATTGAAAATGAGTTTACCTAAGGATAAATGTTCACCTTGGATGAACTGGAGTGAGAAGTGGGTTCACACTCGAATTCTGTCACTCATCCGCTATGGGACCTTGGGCAAGCATTTCAATTTGCAGGTGGAGAATCAGTCTCCCGCCTATCAGTAAAATGGCAAAATTAATTCCCACACACCTGAAAAGATTATAAGGATAATGAGCTAAAAAACACAGCACAACATGGGATATTTTATATGAATTATCTTATCAAGCTTAACTTTAAGCCTGGTTACTTAATCATTCTACATGGTGAACAATAAAATACAGGTAATCGTACTATTATTGTCACAAATGTCGCATAGTCTTGAAGAGTTCTGCAGACAGGGAATCCTGCATCTGAATCTCATTCACAACACTGACAAAGACTGTTTTGCCACTCTCAACCTTGGTTTATCTCTCTCCTTAAATAAAGAATAAAAATAGTAACAAAAGTCGTTAGGTCATGTGACATTGTTACGAGGTTAAATCAACGAATACATGAAAAGTACCTTTACCACGCTGCCTGACTTAGGAAAGGAATTTCCTATGACTGACTGAACGGAAGTGTGATTGAGATAATTATTTTCAGTGGAACTTGAAATGTATTGCTGGTACAAGTTTTCCAATTCAAGGTTGTCCAAATGTACAAAACATATTTACATCAGGATTGTGGTGTTATTCGTGTTACATGTAATTCTATGCACTAAGATTATTTTGGAAATAATTAGATCAAATCAACTAAAGAAAAAGTACTTTTTCATATAATGGTTAGTTAAGTCTAGAGTTTATGTTAGATTCAGGATCTTGAACCTCATTAGCAACAGTGTCTTTTTGTTCATCTCTTGCCTGTCTTCTTTAATCACCTATCTCCATGTGGATCTTAGCCCTCGACGTGGGAAGTATGGTTCGCTCTTCCAATGCTCAGATATTAATCATGGGAAAAGCTCTGAGACACTTTGCTTAGGTCTAATTTTAAAAAGTGCTATTGGGTCAACTGGAGTTGCTATCCCAATCTAAGCTGCTGAAAGCCTTTAGAGGCATCCTGGCCAGAGATCTCAAAGTCCTTATATAGCTTCTGACCCCTAACCTCTGTCTGTGCTAATCTTAGCAGCAACAGGGTCCCCTACTGTAATGACATCCAAACTCCTATTTTAGAAATTTCTCTAATTCCATATTTCCTGACAATAAGAGTTAAACAGAGAAGGGCATGGAACTCTGATAGCTAGTGAAGAATTTTTCCTTTCGTAGAAAGTACAGAGCAATGTTAGCATGACCTAGAGAACATCCACTTAGTCTGCAAACACACCTTAACCATGCTCTTGGAAGGCTCCTTAACACCAGGGTTTGAGATATGAAGATGTAACATTCGGTAGTTTGGAGCTCCCATGTTTAGAGGGACAAAATTTTCACAAATGACCAGTTAATATTGAGAAGTTTTGTAATAATAATAATAACACTGAGTGAACAGGCCAACAAACCAGCCAGAGTTGGGTTTGCAGTGTCTAATAGGTCTCCTGGAGAAGGCACTCCCTCATTTGGATCCTACAGGATGGGAAGAAGTCATTTTGTCCTGAAATGGAGAGCAGAACCATTCCATATGATTGGTTGCCCTCCAACCTGCTGTCTTTGGGAAAAGCAGCCTGAAGAGCTGCTTCACAGGTGGTCTACAGATCCCCTGGCACAAGATAACATCATGCTTTACCGAGGTGGACCCATCTGGGTTAGACAAGAAGAAATATTTTAAAAAAGAAAAAAGAAAAAAAATGAAAGAGAAGAAAAAGAAGCAAAAAAAAAAAAATGTGTTTACCCAGTTCCTGTGTCCCAATGAGAAGAGATTGAACTGCCAATAATTGAGCAAGGCTCTCTGATGATATAGATTAAACCAGAAGGGCCAACAGTAAACAAGAAGAACTTCAAACGAGCAGCATTCTGGCTCTCTGGGGACTTCCATTAATGAGTCACCAGATAGGCAATTACTGTACAGTTCTTGCAATGACCGGGATCAAACACAAGCATTCTGCACAGTAGGCAGTCAGAAAGCAGGCAGACAAAAAACTGTGAGAATATGCCATTAAATCTTAATTATTCTTCAAAGGGAACAAGCACAACCAGGGGGCAGAGAAGGAAGGAATATTCGGAATCTCACCAATGCCTGGGGCTCGGGGCAGTAGCACAGATACTGTTTCAACGCTTGTATTTACTTAAAACTGAACCTCTTCTTCTGACTTCTGCATTGGGCTGGGGAATTCGGTTTACATAAGCAGCCCAGTTTCTCAGACCCTCTGTATCTTCCTCTGGTGTATATGAAGGCTGTGGTACCCAGGCCAAATTTTGCACACAAAGTTTGAATTCGAATGATTGATATTTTTATGATGCCAAGAAATAGCACATCCTCCAGTGCTGACCACAGATGACACTTGAAATCAGACTAGTCTTTTAGCATCTTTGGAATGAATATTCTCTGTTCTGTAATTCGCAGGCATCAAGTGTCATACTAGTCATGTGTCATTTCCCTGAGGCATGCAACTGAGATGTCCTTGATTAGTGCATGGAAGCCCCTGCATCCTAAACTTAACACGTGATCCTGGTTAAATAGAAGGCTTAAAGAACTTGAAAGGTATTAATTTTGAATCCTGATTTTTAATACTGTATGTATCACTCTGGTGTATGTGTGTGTGTTTGTGTGCGTGTGTGTGTGTGTGTAAGAGAAATTGAGATTTTACAGAATATATGAATTTAGCTCCCATTTTTATCACTTAGCATTATGGTTTTAAATATTCTGTATCCGTAGGAGAAGCTAACCCAGCACTCACAGTGGAACATACAATGTGAAACGTGTGTAATTTTAAGTTCGCCAGTAGCCACATTAAAAAAAAAGAAATAGCTAAAATTAATCCCAGTAATATATTTTATGGAACCCAATATATTCACAATATTATTCTAATATAAAAATTATTAATGAGATATTTTACATTCTATTTTTTTTTTGGCACTGCCTGAAATCCAATCTGCATTTTACAATTCCTGCTTATCCCAACTTGAACTAGCCACATTTCAAGTTCATTTGGGGCTGCTGGGTTTCATATTGGATAGCACAGGAGTAGATTGTCACCCCAGTTCCATTCTGGGTCATTTCCACCTGTAAATTGTCATCTAAGAAAGACACGGTATGCTGTACAGAAAGTTCTGTGTGGCTGCCGCCAGCCTAGTAAAATAGATTTGACATCTTATGACCTAAGAGCTGCAAAACCAAAAATGAAGAGGCCTGTGATGGGGTCAACATTGAAAGCTTCGCACCACGATAGCTGGGTTCGACGTCACAATGAGGACTGCACCAGTGAGATCCTCTTCACTGGTAAATTTGAACTTGAGACAAAGGGAAACCACCTAAGTCTCTTTCCTTCACTCTCCATTCAGCCATTGGAAGCACTCTGTAGGATAAAGGGAGGAGGGCAAATCGGAGTTCCCAGGACATGTTTGTGCATACAAATCACAACAATGCTTTTGAAAATGCAAATTCCCAGGTCTTACCACAGGACCTTCTGAATGAGTTTGGAGGTATCTGTCCAACAAGTCACCTTTTCAATTTAAAAGAATTCATTACAGAAGCAGCCCGTTGGGCTTGGAGAGGAAACACACAACCCCATCACCCTATTCTGTAACCCCCACCACGTATTGCTGTGATGGTTAATATTGAGCGTCAACTTGATTGGATTGAAGGATGCAAAGTGTTGTTCCTGGGTGTATCTGTGAGGATGTTGCCAAAGGAGATTAACACTGGAGTCAGTGGACTGGGAGAGGCAGTCTCACCTTGAATCTGGCACCATTTAATCAGCTGCCAGCAAGGCTAGGATAAAAGCAGATAAAGGAATGGGAAAGGATTAGACTGGGCTGAATCTTCCAGCCTTCATTTCTCTCTTGTGCTGATGCCTCCTGCTGTCAAACATCGGACTCCAAGTTCTTCGGCTTTTGGACTCTTGGGGTTGCACCAGTGATTTGCCAGGAGCTCTCAGGCCTTTGGCCACAGACTGAAGGCTGCACTGTCGGCTTCTCTACTCTTGAGATTTTGGGTCTTGGACTGCCTTCCTTGCTCCTCAGCTTGCAGACAGCCTGTGTGGGACTTTACCTGGTGATTGTGTGAGTCAATACTCCTTAATACACTCCCTTTCAGATATACATCTATCCTGTTAATCCTGTTCCTCTAGAGAACGCTAACTAATACAATGACGTTTGCCTCACAATCTTTCATGTTTGGGGGTAAAGAGGTGAGAAACTGGAAAATGAGAGTGACTTCTTAACTGCACTCTGATTGGAGTGTTCTGTTCCACGCACCCCCCCCCCAACAACACACACACACACAAAATTGTTCCACCTTCCCTGCACTGTGTGGCCTTACTTATAATGTGGAAAATATGTAGACATGTTGGATTGTCCAGATTTTACCCCAAGTGTTTCCTTCCCATGTTCCTTACTTGTTCTCAGCCCAATTTACTATCCTTAGGTACTTGTAAAATCAAGAAACAAGATCCTTGCTCCAAAGACATATGTAGAAGATAAAACAGACCTTTCAAGAGAAGATGATGGCCTATGACAGGGGTTCCATAGCAAATGGTACATACAGGAGCCACTGAAGATGACATGTGGAAGTTGTCCGTTCTCACACTACTATGAAGAAATACCTGGGACTGGGTAATTTATAAAGGAAAGAGGTTTAATTGACTCACAGTTCTGCATGGTTGGGGAAGCCTCAGGAAACTTACAATCTTGGCAGAAGGCAAAGGAGAAGCAGGCACCTTCTTCACAGGGTGGCAGGACAGAGTGAGTGCAAGCAGGGGAAATGCCAGACGCTTGTAAACCCATCAGATCATGTGAGACTCCCTCACTATCACAAGAATAGCATGGGGGAAACCACACCCATGATCCACTTACCTCCAGCTGGTCCCAAGTGGGGCTTACAGGGATTACAATTCTAGGTGAGATTTGGGTGGAGACACAGAGCCAAACCATGTCGGAAGTGTTGTTTACATCTCCTTAGCTCTTCAAAAGCGAATTGCTCCAATTTCAACCTGACCGTAAATGTGAAATCTTCATTCTTCCACCTATTTGCATCCCCTTTGATTGATTCCTCAACCTAACCAAAGAGTTCTCTAGTAAGAAAATTAAATACTCAAACCTTACTGCTCTTATTGTTGTAATCAATACTAGAGCCTTGACTTTCATAACACATCCTCACTTAGAAATGGTTCATAATCTCATGACTTTGTATATGTGACTGTGTTTTGTGTGGACTTGAACCACAATGAAGCTTGATGTTCATAGTATTCATTTTTTAGAGGATACTTTACTAATCAGAAAATATTTGCACTTACATTGTCTCTTCTGGCCCTTGAAACATTCCTTGTGTGGCTGAAGAAAGTCAGTAGTGGAATCATTTAATAGATAAAGGCATTGAAGCTCAGGTATGTTAAATGCAAAATCACAGGATGATGGGATGGCACAGCCAAGGAGAGGATGCTGGTTTGAGACCTCATATTTTGGTCCTCTTTCTACTTTACCTCTCACTGCCACTTTCTCAAAGAATATCAGATGCTCACATATATCTGGCATGTGTGTTCTTTTACACATTTCTAAGCTTCATCTAAAATGATGCTTCTGTGCAGAAATTCAGCCCTGACCACAGGGCTCCTGGAAATGCCTATCATGAGCAACAGTGAGAACTGCCCCCGCGGTATTTGTGTTTCAAATCTATCTACAGAAAAGATTGAGAACCAGAAGCCCTTTTCCTTTTTTGAATGCTAGCTGACTCACTGTTCAAGAAAGGAGAACACTTTCAATTATGCTGTTTGACTGCAGTGACAGGGATCCAAAGGAAATGGCTCTGTCCCTTCCCTTTCATCCCAACCTCAGTGACATCAAACTCTGATGTGACTGAGGGTTGGCTTGTGAAGGAGTCATTAGGAAATTCTGCCTAAGCCATGGTCCGATGAGAAGGATGTATCCCATGGTGGTGATTTTCCTGTGTCCCCCCACCCAGAGGAAAGTTGTCAGATGAGCAGGAGGAGTATATTCTATAACGAACAGCAAGCTAATAGGTTACACAGATAACTCGCTGACTTTGCCTTCCAGAACCTGTGCTATAGACCTTAGGGCAAGGTTCATGCTCAGGGGTCCAACACTATGGGTTAGGATTTGAGTTTAAGCAGCTTATTCTCATATTTCATGGCAAGCCCAAAGTCCTCTGCTCTCCAGTGAGTAGGTCAGTCTATGCTGGTTCCATAGTTAGTTAAATAAAGCAAAACTCAGGTGTCTGAAGCCTAGGTCCAAGCTGAGGACATGCTGGTTGCATTATCTCAGGGAAGCAAGAGTGAAGCATCCATATGAAATGCATCTCATGACCATCTTCGACTTTTCCACTTGGCAAGTATGAGTACTTAAAACCTGAAAGGGACTGTGACTTTCTAAAATCATACAGGGAGGGGCCAGGCACAGTGGCTCACATCTGTAATCTCAGCATTCTGGGAGGCCGAGGCGAGTGGATCACCTGAGGTCAGAAGTTCAAGACCTCCTCGACTAACATGATGAAACCCTGTCTCTATTAAAAATACAAAAATTAGCCGGGCATGGTGGCACACACCTGTAATCCCAGCTACTTAGGAGGCTGAGGCACGAGGATTGCTTGAACCTGGCAGGTGGAGGTTGCAGTGAGCTGAGATCACGCCACTGCACTCCAACCTGGAGACTCTGTCTCAAGAAAACAAACAAAAAACCTCAACGAAATAAAATCATAGAGGGAGGAAAGAGAAGGTGTTTCTCCTGTCTTCTGTTCACCTGCAATTCTTTTCTCCTAGACCAACTGTGCACCTGTCACCTTAATGTTTATGAGTCTATGTCTGGATACTTGGAAAACAAATTCAACTTCTTTTCTAGGTTTTCACAGCTTTGAAGAAGCTCCTTCCTGTGTCCTGAGCCTCATTCCCTACATCTTCTAATCTCTTTCTCTTTGTTCACTTCCTTGAGCCATAGTAGCCTCGTTTTGTTTATTGAATGCAATATGTCAGCCTCAGAGCCTTTTCCCGACTGTTCTTGGTCTGTAGTTCTCTCCCTTTGATGCATCTGCAGATTTTTCCTTCCCATTCTTCAGATCTGGGCTTAGAAGTCACTTTCTCTGAGAGGCATTGCTGTGGGGCAATATTCAAAATTGTCCACCTTCTTCATCACATTACTTCACTTTCTTGTTCTCTTAATATCAACCTCCGAAATTATCTTTTGACGTGTGTGTTTAATTGATTTTCACTTTTGTTCCTCTTGCTCCAGAGGGCAATCTCAGAGAGTACTTTGTTCATCACTCTATCCCTGGTACCTCCGACAATGCCTTTCAAATAGGAAATGCTCAAGTAATATATACGCAATGAATTGATACATGAGATGCACCTTTATTTGCTTGTGGTTTCTTTTTCTTGAATTCAGAATCCACCGTGAGCCTGATATCTACATTTTCAATGGTAGCGCTGCTTTTTGCTGTATTTCTATAAATTCAAATACCTACATATCTATAGCAATGCCGATACACATATTGATATTTTATCTATTATTATATTAGGGGGTTTACCCTCTTAGAGCTAGCTTTTGGACTCTTCAATCACCTTCAACTTTTCAGGAGTTGACAGCCCAGTCTTGGTTGATACTACGACTCTCAACTGGACCACATGGCTGCAACATTGGTAAATTTTAATTTTCAAATACAAACAAATTGAATTGCTGCAACATTGGTAAATTTTAATTTTCAAATACAAACAAATTTAGTCCTTATTAATTTTCAGTTGGGAACTCTCTGGGGGTTGAGTAAAAATTATGGCAATAACTAGGGACATCTTTTAATGTTATTAATTCAGACTTAGAACCACCAGCATGGGAAAAACTTCTGTTTCCTTGATTACGAATTGCAAAAGCAAATGGTTTGCTCACTATCATTTCTGGAGAAAAAGTGATCTTATAGAATTAAAGATACTAGCTTCCTCAAGATTTCCTTCTCTCCCTCCTTCTTTCCCTCTGTACATCCTTCTCGTCCATTTTCTTTTCTCCTTTCCTTTCTCCTTTTTCTTCTCCTTTTTTTATTGTCTCTTTCTTCATCCCCTTTCTTTTTTACAAAAAGGGCTTTCTGAAGCAGTAAAACCACAGTCTAAAATGAATGCAAGCTCACATTCCTCAATGGGGAGGTGATTTTCAAAAAGCTCATCTTTTTAAAGGCAATTTTTAAAAGGAAATCCTCACTTTCTCCCTACAAAAATCACCCTCGTCAGATGGGCTTCTGAGATAAAGATGAAGTGATCATCGTGCCCCCAATTATACAAGACACTGTATTTTTACAAAGGAGTTTACCTTGGAGAATAAAATTATTTTTTTCCTGATTTAAAATTGTTCTTGCAAAATTGCTATCTCCTTCTCTCAAGGTACGTACAGTGCACCACGATAACCTCAGTAAATAAATGTAGTTCCAGCAGGAAAGGAGGCAAAAGCCTGTGTGGTATAACACTATCTGGCTGACAGATCAGCCTACGCTGCAAAACACAAGGAGAGTAAAACAAATGACGAATAAATGAGGAAGCAAGCAGGATAGTGGTTGACTCCTACTCCACAAATGGAGGGGTGCTTGCACCCAGGGAGAAAATCCAATCGTGCATTATGATTGCAAGTACACTTTTATGGGTATTCTTGAGAAGGCAAAGAAGAACTTATTCCAGTCCTGCCTCCATGTGAACACGTTTTCCCTCTGCCTCCAAAACTGCGATTGTCTCCCTTGTGGTGTTTGGTAATGAATCCTCAGCTCTGTGACATAAAGGCCAAAGAGCTTTGTTCTGTATCCATGGAGTTTGCAAAGAGATTAGCAGGGTCTAAAGAAATGAAAAAAACAAATAAAAACATCTGGAAACAGGGACTTTGCATTTTGCTTCAGGCGTGGGTGTGTTTGGAAGCTGAGAACTAGGGAGAAGACCACTGATTTTCCCCTTCTTTCTTTCTTTCTTTCTTTTTTTTTTTTTTTTTTTTTTTTAGAGATGGAGTCTTGCTCTCTTACCAAGGCTGGAGTGCAGTAGCGTGATCTCGGCTCACTGCCACCTCCACCTCCCGGGTTCAAGCGATTCTCTTGCCTCAACTTCCCAAATAGCTGGGGTTACAGGCACATGCCACCACGCCCAGCTAATTTTTGTGGTTTAAATAGAGACAGGTTTTCACTATGCTGGCCAGGCTGGTCTCCAACTTCTGACCTCAGGTGATCCACCCACCTCAGCCTCCCAAAGTGCTAGGATTACAGGCATGAGCCACCACACCCAGCCTGAATTTCCTTTCATGTTGCCAAGCCTAGTACCCACCGTAATTCAAATAGGTAAATAGGACAGGATCAGTCAACTCTCCTGCTAGGAGCACTTGTAGCCAAAATGATGACTGCCATTGTAATTTCTGTTTCAGTTTTTTTCCAATCAAAGTAGTATCTTGAAGCAGAAGTACAGAGATAAAATTTTTGAGGCTTCTTTCTAATGCAGCAAAAATAGATTGAGCATTTGATGTATGTTCATCATTGTTCCAGGTGCTCTGGGAGTAAAATTAAATAAGCCTGTTCTTGCCCTTAGTGATATAGAGGGAGAGGCAGATATACACACAAGTACTTATAAGTAAAGGTCAGATTTTGTATTTTACTTATGTATTGTATTTGGCTATCTCTCCCATCAGAACGGAAATTCTTTGAGGGCAGGGATTTGAGAGAGGAAGAGTTTAGTTTGTTAACTATTTTGTTCTATTCACTAGAAAATACTAAGCACCCAGTAAATAATCACAAAATGAAGGAATTAGAAAAGTAGGTATAAAAGCCAACACAGAGGTTCCAGAGAATCAGAATTGTTCCGATAGATTTGCTCTAGATGAAATGGTGTTTGAGCATGGATTTAAATGATAAGACATGGTATCCTTCCCAGCCTCTGGTAACCATCTGCCTCCTCTGTGTTTGTAAGTTCAATTGTTTAGATTTTTAGGTACCACAAATAAGTTAGAACATGCAATGTTCACATTGCATGCCTTTATCAAAACATCTCATGTACCCCATAAATGTATACACGTACTGATATGGTTTGGCTGTGTCCCCACCCAAATCTCACCTTGAATTGTAGTTCCCATAATCCCCTCGTGTTATGGGAGAAACCTGGTGGGAGGTAACTGAATCATGGGGGCAAGTCTTTCCCATGCTCTTCTGGCGATAGTGAGTAAGTCTTACGAGATCTGCACAGGCTCTCTTGGCTGCTGCCATGTAAGACATGACTTTGCTCCTCCTTCACCTTCTGCCATGATTGTGAGGCCTCCCCAGCCATATGGGACTGTGAGTCCGTTAAACCTCTTTTTCTTTATAAATTACCCAGTCTTGTGTATTTCTTCAGAGCAATATGAAAATTGACAAATAAACCTACTTTGTACCCACAATATTTTTAACTTTTTAAAAATGTAAAACTAAATAAATAAATATCATGCACAAGGTTGATAGTGAAGCCAGGAAAAAAATGATGAAACAACTTTTAGTTCTTTAATTATAAAGTTGATATCATATCATAATATAAATTAATTTGGGGAAAAATAAAGAGCAGTGAGCAACCCAGAGGCTCAATTACCTGAGAACCACACGTATTACAAAGGTGCATTCTTCCTTTTTTTTTGTTTAATTTTCCTCAACATGTTTATCCTATATAGCTGCAGAGCCTTCCCTGTACTCGTGATACAAAACCTTACTTCTTTCAAGTAGCATGCGTGTATCTATGTGTTGTTATGCAAGCCTTCATAGGTATTATTTTCAGGAAAGGAGTGAGATCCTCCACCAACTTAGCCAAAGCATAATTCACTCAAGTATTCAATGAGTTGGGTTGTAAAAGACAGGTCAGCAAAAAACCAGAAGCAGTCAAGGACAGGTGGTCCTAATGGAAAGTTGAGGTGTGCCATGATGGGTGTATAATGGCACAATATAGTATATACTAATAATTATAACATAATAATATAAGTTATTATTTGTCAATTAATTAGCTAACCAATACGTTTTTTAAAATAGTAAAGAGACTTACTGGCATAGTTTATAACTGGATTTTGGTTTTATAAATTATTACACACATGGACCGTTCAGCAGCCAGTCAGTGACT
This sequence comes from Chlorocebus sabaeus, assembly GCF_047675955.1. Classification (NCBI taxonomy): domain Eukaryota; kingdom Metazoa; phylum Chordata; class Mammalia; order Primates; family Cercopithecidae; genus Chlorocebus; species Chlorocebus sabaeus. Next base: position 7,950,174 of record NC_132908.1, read on the forward strand.
ATGAAATGAATTAATTCAAAGTGTCCTGCCTGAGAAAAATTCTTGGCAAATGTTTCCTTATATCTCATGATCTTCCATTCCAGGGGTGGCAGACAACAGCCTGCAGGCTAGCCACCTGTTTTTATAAATAGAGTTATATTGGAACCCAGCCATGCCTGTTGGCTTATAGATTGTCTATGGCCACTTTAGTGCTTCAAGGGCAGAGCTGAATAGTGGCAGGGCAGACTGTGTCCCCCACTGTGCCTAAAATATTTACTATTTGACCGTTTAGGAAAAAAGCTTGCCAACCCCTGTCATATTTCATTACCATTGTTATTGTAAAAGTCCTGGACTCATCCAACCATATATTTTGTCAAGAAACATTGTGGAAGACTCTGATTTGAACAAAGAAGATTACTGGGTATCCTGTGTCATGTACCCTCCTGGGTTATGTGTGCCTTTTCCTCTCTTTGACCTCTTTTACAATTCTATAAGTGTAGAAAACTGAGACGAATGCAGATGATCCTTATCCAAAGAAAAGCAAATGAATTGTGTCCTGTGAAATGCAATTGATTTATACCCTTTGGATATTGACCAGTTTCACTGTCATATTTGGGTCTATTTAAAATTCATTTCAATATCCTTGATTGAATATAAAAATATGGGATTTTTAAGCTTTCCTTTGAACTAATTGTAACATCTTACTGGCTCCCTTATGAATTGACAAAAATATAAAAATCTTTGTTAGCTATTCGTTTTCTATTTGCATGTGAATCATGATTTTACCATTATAAAAATGTGTCTTTTAACAACTTCTATGTTACACATATGCACACCTAAAGCCCTATGCTGAACAGGAAGCACAGAGTTAGGGTTAAAAGAGAATCCTTGAATTAGAGGACTTTAGTTTGTCTCGTGACCACACTATTAATTAGTTGTTTGAAGTCGTCCAAATCACTTAACATCTCTGAACCTCAATTTTCTCCTCTGTAACATGGTTATCGGAATAATTCCTACCTCATATGGTGGTATGAGGATTAAATAACATAATCCATGCACAATTATCTAACATTCAGTAAACAACCTGGCAGTGTTAACTACGGCTGTAATTGTCATTGGAAATTGCATTCTCATTCATTAACTGAATGAAATTTTCAGCATCCACATCATCTTACCTTCTGCCAGTTGCCTGTATGTAACCCCACTGACCTGGTTTGGGTTCTTTTAAAAGCAGAGCCTGAGATAAGACTTGGATCAGATTATTTTTTAGAAAATGTCCTTGGAGGCAAGAATGAAGAAGCAGCAAAAGTGAGAAATAGAGGGAAGAAAAGAGGAAAAGATTGTTTTTTTCCTCCATATGGGTACCACTGTAGGAGCAGACTCAGTCTTGCTTGGAACTCTCCGAAAAACTATAGGATTTGCCTCAGAACTGTCTCTTCTAAAGACAGGAGGCCAAGACATTAGCCATCAACATCCATCACTCATTGATAGAAAATATTATCCAGGGACATCAATTCTCCCTCAATTCCTGGCTACTCAGATTGAGGGCCGAACAAACTGGTGGCATGGGAATGAACCTTGAGACAAAGTTAGGTGCTTGGCGAGGACTGCTGTTGGTGTGTTTGGGAACTGTTCATAACAATAGATGCATTGGATACCCAAAGACAGGCCTAACAGATATGACAGGAACACAAAATTCTTGCGTATACCCACCATTGAAAGCACAATCCTGTCCAATCTCTTCTCACAGCACTGCTGAACATACTCTCTGTGTTCCCACACCTTTCTTAGAGGCAGAAAGCCTAAAGAGTATGAGCATAGCAGCCATGCCAGGACCACCAGATGCAACAGCGTGGGGAAGTCAGGTCTTGCCTTAGCGGTGAGGCAAGAAAGATTCCTCTCCATCCCTGCTCCAGAGACTTATCCTGCTCCAGGATTGGGGTTTGCAGATACAGCAATTGGACCTTCTGATTTCTCTCCTATGGAATGCTTCAAGGAGGGCCTTAGAGAATGACACAAGCCTGGATATACCTCCCCATTAGCCAAACACTCAGGAGGAGAGCTGACTGGACTTTCTAGATCTTTCGTTTGCTTGCATCTAGGGGAATCACAATTGGATAGCTTATAATATAGACATTCCTCCTCCTAGAACTTCTCAGGTTGTTGGTCAACGACCTGAAATTTGCATTTTAAATACGTGGCATTTGAAATTCGTATGTAACTATAATGCACTGATGCTACTGTAGTTCAGCCGTTTACTGAACACTCAGTCTCTTCACCTGTATTATCTCAAAACTTTATAACAAAGGTAAACTACAGAGACAGTAAAAAGATCAGTGGTTGCCAGGGCTCTGGAAGTAGGAAAGGAAGGATAAATGGATGGAGCATAGGGGATTTTTCGGGCAGTGCACCTATTCTGTATAATACGGTAATGGTCAATCCATGATATTATAGATTTGTAACAATCTGTATAACTGTACAACATAAAAGTCAACCCTAATGCAAACTGTGGACTTATAGTTAATAATAAGATATCGATATTGTTTCATCAGTTGTATCAAATACACCACACAAACACAGGATGTTAGGAGAAACAGTGTTGTGGGGAGAGGAGTATAGGGGAATTTGGTACTTTCTGCTCCATTTTTTAATAAACTTAAATTGCTCTAAAAATAAAGTCCATAAATTAAGGGAAAAAAAACTTTATAGCAAATCCTTATAATTGTATCCTTGTTACAGATGAGGAAAGCAAGGCTCTGACGGGCTAGAGAAGTTCCTGTGGGGGCCACGAGGCTGGTAACAGCCCAGCAGAAATGGGAACCCTGGTTTATGAGGCTCTGAAGCTCAGGTCCCTGCCATTCGGTCTCCTCACTCCCTTCTTCACTGGCCTCCTGCCTCCTGGTGCGGTGCTCTCTCTCCTCCGTGGCAAGCTGCCTTTGCTCTTCACCCTCCGTGCTGCTTTGACATGGCCTGGCCCGTTGGGTCAGCCTGCCAGCACTCTGCAGTCACGCTGGGCGAGTGGCTCATCAACCTGAGGCTTCCTAATGAGTCTGTGAAGTGCCATCAATCCTCGGTCCCCATTTCACTGAGGCATCTCGGTGCTGTGATGTATGGATCAATCTAAGCGTTTCTGGTCTTTGAAAAGCCTAGTCCAGTGGCAGCCCTGGGAATCCGGCTCACTCGGTTACCCTTTTGCTAATTTATAATTTAGCTGACACAACTCCACGGCTGTTTTATTTGTCTCAAATGAATGTCAGTTGGTACAGAGGACAAGGCGTTTGGGAGGTAAATTAACTAAATCATTGCATGAATTAGTTAGACTGCATTGAAATACAACACCCTTTCCTTCTCCCACTTTTTTTGTTTTTTTAACATTTCACAGAAAGCCTTCCCCTCCCCACCCTGGCACCCTGACACACTCCTATATTCTCTCTCAATCCTACACCTCAAAATAATTTACTCTGGATGGAGTAGCACAGCTAGGAGTATAATGCTCCAAATATATAAATAATAATGAGAACCTTTAATAAGATCAGACATAAGTTATACAGCAGACATCAATTACAATGGATTTTAAAGGTTTTGATCTAGAACCCGGGTGGTGTTACATTTAGACTAATAACTGTAACCATGATTTATGTGTTTGCAACCAAAATGGTTTCAGTGCCTCGATATATGTCCAAAGTAAAATTTATAGTCTGCTACAGAATGTATAAATAATGAACAGCCATATGTCATCACATATTTAAAAATGTGACTCCTTCTGCAGCAGCAATGGGATAAAATGAATTAAAATCTTAAGTTCATTGGGAATAAACGTATTTGGGAGCACTTTAAGAAATGTGCACAAATGCAAACATTGATTTAATATATTTTTTTCTCAAGTCAAAGAAAAATGGCTGTTGTAAAAATGACAAACCACTCTGGGGAAGCCTCAGGAGTCATCAAATTAAAGAGTAGCATGAAAGAGAAAAATAACTGGTTCGAATACGGAAGAAAAGATCCTGGGGAGGCTTTTCTCTGACTCTGCTGTGACCTCAAATTATTACAAAGAGCTTATAAATGATCAAAACCCATAAAAGAAGTTGATGATGGCATTCTACCTTACAGTTCCCCATAAAGTGTATATAAGGTGTTTGGAGGTTGGGGAGATGCTACTGATGAGGGCTGCAAGCCAGTTCACTTATTTCGAGTCCTCACGGAAGTTGTATACCAGTCTGAAACTCTGCTTTGTCATCTGAAAATAGGATGAATACGGTCCAGTAGATAGCATTGCTAGGATTTACTAAAGGGTGTCAAAGCAACTAGTATAGTGCCTGGCACAAGTAGTTGGAGCTCAATAAATGTTAGTCCCCGTCTCTCGTTTATCCCTCCCCCAGTGGAAGGTATGGTGTTGGAGGCATGAACCATGTCTTATTCATCTTTCTGTGGATGACATCTAGAAAAGGAATTCAGGGTGAGCAGATATCAATGCATCTTCCCTGAATGAATCAATGAATCAATGAATGTGTTTCCGTGGCTCTAACAGCACTGGGAAATCCAGACATCAGAAAGAGTTATGAGGCAAGCATAGGTTGCCAATGTAAAACTGTTGGGGAATTGAAGTGGTCTTCATTAATACATTTACAGAAAATCAAAGCCTGCTCCTTAAACTCTGGGACAATGTCACAGTTTAATCTTTGACAATCAAAACCTTTTTTCAAAATAACGATTCCTTACCTCCATGGGTGCTCTAATAATATGCTAACGAGAATGTAATCTTTCTTCCTAACTTCAAGCTGTCATGAATACATGATTCTTAAGTGATATAATTTAGTAATGTTTATGGGGTGGAGCTTTGCGCTGGGTTTGGCAGTTTTCTCACCTCTCTTCCTGCTAAATGGTCTCCAACTGCTGTGTTTGGATTTCTTCTTTTGATTTTAATGATCTCCGTTCCTTCCCTGGAATTTAACTTCCAGTTCCTACTGTTTTCAGGTCTTACCTCAATTAGTCTTCTTAACTGCTCTTACAGAGCTGGAAATTTGGTAGCCAAGTTTTTCAGGTATCTATTACTGCATAACAAAACTCAAATGCATTGGTTTGAAACAATTTTTTAATGTAGCTCACGGTTCTGTATATTGTCTAGGTTAGAAGGCATTCCCTTAAACTGCCTCCCATGGTTCCAATCGGATGGCAGCTGGGGCTGGAGTTACCAGAAGGTTCAGCTGGACTAGACTTCCAGGGCTGCTCATCACACAGCTAACAGTGATGCTGGTTGTCAGTAGCAGACTTAGCCAGGATTATGATGAACGCACCTATGCATGGATTTCTTGTGTCCTGAGTTTCTCACTGCTGGGTTCTGAGAAAGAGTAGTTCAATAGCGTGCATCTCAAAAGATCCAGCTGGTAGGAGTAAGCATTCTTGTGGACTAGGCTGCATCACTTTCATTCCATTCTCTAGGTCAAAATATGGAAGAAGACAACTCAAGGGTGAAATACCAGGAGATGTGGCTCAATTGGGAACTGTCTTTGGACACTGGCTCCCACATCAGTTGTTGAAATTAGGTTTGCAACATTGCATAGGGGGTCATCAAGATCCTCCAGAAGAAAAGTTCCTGGATTTCAATGCATAGAATTATGTATTTTATTTTGACTTCTCAAACACTTTTTTTCTTCCACCACTTGCCTTCCGATTATTTCCCTATCAAGGTTGCCATTTACACGATATTTAAGTGAGTGAGGCTTGGCAGTACTTAGAAGTCAATGGACTTTCAGGTAAGACTTATTAATGTATCTCATGAATTTGCCATTGCAAAGCACTTTTACTATACTAGAATTCCCCATTGCAAAGCACTTTACTACACTAGCTTGGTTACTTAGCTCTGGTTGTTGGTTACTTCTTCTTTTATGATGGAAATTAATTTTACTTAAAGCACATGGTTTTTTTCTATAAGCTAGAGTTTGGAATAGAGAATGTGTCTGTTTTGTGTATGAGCATTGCGGGTAGATAAGAGTCCTTATTTTAGGAGTTTTTCTAAGTGTTTATTCCCATGGGACCAAATACCAACTCGGTATAGTAAGAGGAAAAAGAAAATCATTCTTACAGGCTATTTGGTGTTCTGTAGATCACAAATGAATGAAAAAAATATTCAAGAGTCAGGTCATCTATGTCCCTTCAGTGGCTGTACTACAGTTCATTTAAATAACTCTCTATTTTTAAAGTATTTGCTTACTTCCTTCTCTTCTATAGATAAATCTTTGTGAGCACCCACTCTCTCCTCCTCAGCAAAGATTTCCCATGTTCATTTCTATCTTTGTGCCATCCATATAGCAGTCAACAACCACACCATTTGAAACTTCACCAAAGTATATAATTCGTATCTTACTTTTTAGAGTCCTGTAGCCTTGCACATACATTCTGAAACATCTCATTGGTTGATACAAGTCACTGAAGACAGGAGCGTCCCTAGGGCTCTAGTCTTCTCTCCTTGAGCATTGGTCTAAAATTGAAATCAGGTTAAAGTATTGGGCACTGGGTCCTCTTTAAACTTCAGCAAGCAGCTTGACGGACTGAGTGGTACAGGGAAGAAAACGCCTGCTTTGATGCATTGGGCAAGATGCTTCCGTTGTCTAAGCCTTCATTTCTTTATCTGTGAAATGGGAAGAATGTATTTTCCCTCCAAATGTGATGAAGAGGCTGGGCATGGTGGCTCACGCCTGTAATCCCAGCAGTGTGGGAGGCTGAGGAGGGAGGATCAGTTGAGCCCAGGAGTTTGAGAGCAGCCGGGGCAACACAATGAGACCTCATCTCCATATTTTTTGAAAAAGTAAAATGAAATTAAATAAAAATGTGATGAAGAAGCTTCCAACAAAAATTCACACCCAGTCTCTGGTTCAGTGAGCAGCACATCACAAGTTAATTACAAAGGTGAGTTCTCTCCTCATCCACTCCCCTAATAAACATATGTGTAGTGTGTGTGTGTTGTGCGTGCACACACATGCGCATTCCATCACCTTATTATCTTGGAGGCTGCAGGTGCTTCTAGTCTTGCTGTCCAGGTAAGCACCTTTATTAATCAAAGTCCTGGTAAGGGAGGGATGCATACTCAGATTGAATGATTTGAGGAGAGTTTATAAAAGGGGCTAGTTTAAAAAGTCAGGGGGGTTAGGGAAAATTACAAAGGATAGTTCAGTATCCCTGAGGTAGGAGACTAGTAATAGTGGAAAGGAAGGGGATGCCTGCTAAGATTTATGGCCAAGTAATTGCATCCAGCCTTGGTGACCTGAAAGGAGGAACCTAGGAGATCAGGATCTCCCCCTGCATATTCTTCCTTCCCTCTAGGTCAGCTGGTGCTTCCCATGAGATGAACCGTTACCAAGCTCAGGTCATACTGGAGTCTGAAGCTTGGGCTCATGAGAAGGGCTGTCTTTTTTATTATTTGTTCTCAAACTGAAGTTCACCATGCCTCTAGGGTCTGCAGATATATTGCTGAGATCTCAGGATTCTCCAACAAGTGTTTTATTTCTATCTAGGTGATAGCCTAATAAAATTAAAACATTTTGGGATTCACCTTATTACCAGATACTGCCACACAATTCCTGAACCTGTTCTTTTGTGTTTGTGTTTCTACTTGAGTTTGGCCCAAAATTGCATTACCATATATTGCAAAGATGACAGTTTTGTGGTGAATAGAAAGAAGTATGTGTGCTCAAAGCAAAAAAATAGTATAGGAAGGCCAACCTGCAAATGTGTTGCACCAGAATTTTTAAGATCACAGTCTCTTGTGAGTGGATGTGTTTCATAGATACTATCTTTGTTTGCATGTGTTAACTTTGTAATGGTTCACAAGCAATAAGTTTAGAATAAGTTTTCTTTTTCTGACTCCAGTCAAACTATGATTATATGTCCATTTAATTCAGATTCCCAAAAGTGACAAAGGCTAACCTCATCTTTCAGTGAACTAGTTAGCTTCATGGAAAATCAAGTGGCCCACACATAAGCTGACCTCACTCAATAGCAGAATTTTGGTTATGTATGGGAGCCTTATGACCTGATTATTCTAAACTAAAAAGTAAAAACTCAGGATATATTAATGCCACTCAATGCAATATAATTATTGGGGAGTAGACATTTCTATATTACCATCCCTGAAACAAAACACTAAAAGGGACTAAGTGTAAGCCTATACCTGAGACGAGTTTTCTACTATTGAACCCAATAATGTCCATTAAAAAAAAAATCTTTCACTTTAAATTAAGGTAGCAAATTTGGATTTTGTTGGTATCAGAGCTTGTGTGCATTCAGTTTGTAAAATCGTTTTGGTTTTTGTAGTTGCGTAAGAGCTACAAGCATGAGCGTTTATGTCTACCTCATTGGTCCTACATCTTTCACTGAAGATATTATAAAACTAATGAGTCAACACTGAAGGTCTTCATTCCTCTTCTTCACCGAAAGTTATCCGAGCAACAGTGAAGTCTGAGAAAATGCTGTCAGATAATTCTTTCTCTTTGGGGCTGGTTTTGGCAATGGTCTTCAAAAGTATTACTGTGTTATCAGGTTCCTGCTGCTGGGAAGACAGGATCAGTCACTGTCAGAGACCCTAGAAACAGAAAAGAAAAAAGAAAAAGTACCCATAGCTCCACCACCTCCTGCTCTCAGCTCCAAAGTCCCCTTTATGGTGACGAAGGTTCACTTTTATCCTTTCGGAAAGTGACAGGCTGCACTGCTTCCCACCTGGGGAGATGTAGAAATAAAGAAAACTCAACTTGTTCTGGAGCAAAGCTGTCAGCCAATGGGACCCCGTCTCCTTTAGCAAGCTGCCCAGCATTATTGGGAAGTTATCTAAAGTGTCAGAGAAAACACTATTGATTTTTTAGTCTGTTTTGTCAACTAGTCAATAAACCTTGCTTTTTCCAGGATATTTTTTCTAGCTCCCTGCCTCTCACCAATCTTCTTTCTCTTATCCTTGTTTCTCTTTCGCTTTCTCTCTCTCTTACTTTTCCTCTTTTCCTTTTATTTCTTTCCTGCTTTCCTTACAGTGTCAGCAAGCAGGTACAATAACTTCTCATGAATTTAAACTTAGCTAATATCAGATTCATGAAATTTATCCACAAAATTATTTTTTTAAAAGTAAATGGAGGTAGATTTGTATTGAAGAATGCTAGCTTCGAAGCTGCTAGAGATGTTAAATATATTCATTGTTCATTCTGCCTGTTTGCTTCCTCATAGAGCCAGACTTTGCAGTTCTTTGCAACTCTTCCTTGTTGTTTAAATGATTACATAAAGAAGCCATTGGCAGACTCCATCACCATATTTAAAGCTCCTTCGTAAAACCTGAAGGGTTTGTGAGATCACAGTTAAGTAGAACTCACTCTACGCCAGGCACTGTTCTCGGTGATTTATATATGGTAACTCATTTAATTCCTGCAACAACTTTGTAAGGTAAATTCTATCGTTATCACCATTTTATACGTGAGGAAACTGAGGGGCTAAGATGCTTCTTCCTATCCTCTACTTCCTGTCCTCTACTTGCCTATGCTAAATCATCTAAGACCAATATTTGACAGCCAGGTATTTATTTTTCCCCAGAACTGATTCCACAGGGCAGAACTGATGTTGGCTGTCATGAATGTCTCATTGTTAGGCATGCAGGCCACATACCCAGTGTGTCTGGCCTGTGTCACACCAGTGTATACAAGGGTAACATAGCCCTTGGCTTCTCCCAGGGCCATGAAGAACTAAATACACCCTCCCTCACTTCCCCAGCTCCTCTCTTTTCCTGGCTTTTTCCTTTAATCCTAGAAACACGCTCAAGGCTGTCTGATTACTTACTCTCCCCTTTTTTCCCCCACTCCCTCATTTCCAGGTGACAGCCTTGTGTTGGTAAGGATGGGTTAGGCTTTGCTGCAGAAACAATAAAGCAATCTTTGTGATTTAAAATAATAAAGATTACTTCTTGCCCATGCCAAATGTCCATTAGGGTCACCTGGGACTCTGCTTGATATGGTTTGGCCGTGTCCCCACCCAAATTTCATCTTGAATTGTAACTCCCATAATTCCCACATGTTCTGGGAGGGACTTAGTCGGAGATCATTGAAACACAGGGGCAGTTTCCCCCATACTGTCTCGTGGTAGTGAATAAGTCTCCTAAGATCTGATGATTTTATAAGGGGTTTCTCCTTTCTCTTGGCTCTCATTCTTTCTTGACTGCGACCATGTAAGACGTGTCTTTTGCCTTCCACCATGGTGGTGAGGCCTCCCCAGCCACGTGAACTGTGAGTTTATTAAACCTTTTTTTCTTATACATTACCCAGTCCCAGGTATGTCTTTGTCAGCAGCATGAAAACAGACTAATACATTGCTCTTCCCAACTGGGAAGAGCCCTGAGCTAATGGAGACTCTATCTTGACAAATTCTTCAGGAATTACCGTGGTGAGGCAGGGATAAGGAGGTATGAGAGTAGCTAGCTCCTTTTTTTTTTTTTTTTTTTTTGTTATCTTAGCCATTTTTAAATGTACAGTTCAGTCGTGTTAATTATATTCACATTGTTGTGTGTCTATCCATGTGATTCTTAAAGACTAAAAATATTGATAGTACTTTCTCTTTCTCTCATGTTTCAAGTTCAAAGGAAAAAATTTGTAACTTTCACAAGCCAAGGATTCCACAAACGTCAAGGTCTTAGTAGCTCTGTGCCTTTCTTCTTTGATCATCTAATGGAGTTTCTATCAGTGATATGTGAACAAAGAAATACTAAGTGTGAGTCATCATATTCACATTTAGTTTAATACTCCATATTTATGTTAATTGACAATATGTATGTAAGAAGAAAATTGTTATTTAGAGTTTGAACTGTCTTCTAAAGACAGAAGATGTTGGAAAATGGCTCTATATTTTTCAGGGTATTTTGATTCATTTTGGAATTAAGATTTGAAGCTAAGAGATGGTATGTTGAATTTATCTCCTCCTTCTGTCGTTTCTCCATTCCTCCTCCCTCCCTCCCTCCCTCCCTGCCTCTCTCTTGATTTTCTTTTCCTTTCCTTCTTCCTTTTCTTTTATGCACAAATACATATGGAGCTTTCAGTATGTTAAAATATGAATTCTTGCCAGGCACGGTGGCTCACACCTGTAATCCCAGCACTTGGGGAGGCTGAAGCAGGAGGTTCACCTGAGGTCAGGAGTTTAAGACCAGCCTGGCCAAAATGACGAAACCCTGTCTCTACAAAAAATACAAAAATTAGCCAGGCGTGGTGGCGCTTACCTGTAGTTCCCATTACTGGGGAGGCTGAGGCACAAGAATTGCTTGAACCTGGAAGGCGGAGGTTGCAGTGAGCTGAGATCACACTACAGCACTCCAGTCTGGGCAACAGAGCAAGACTCTGTCAAAAAAAAAAAAAAACAGTTTTTAGATATGTTGGGAATAACACAGGAAACCAGGCAGATAAGGATCTCAGAAAGTCTACATTCCTAATGGGGGAAGAAAAGTAAATTCATAAGTTAAAAAGGCAAGAGACTGTCTGATAGAAATGAGAAAATTAAATAGAACTGTGTGGCAGAGCATGGCCAACTGCCCACAGGAGTCTGAGAGGCAAAGGAGAGCCTCTCCAAGAAACTATCCCTTGAGCAGAGACCTTAGAAAAAAGATAACCCAGCAAGAACCACATTTAAGCAATGACTGGCACAGAAATGATGGTTGGGATGAACATGATGCATTTACAAAACAGAAAAAAGGCCGGACTATCTGGAGAAAGGGAAGTGAGGAAGGATGTTGGCATACCAAAGACATTCGTGCTCTCATGTTTTGAAAATGATATTTAAGCAAAGTATTGAAGCTGAGCACAGCGATGGCCCTCCCTGAAATTCTCTGAAACCAACAAATCATCTTTGAAAAGAAGAAAATCATTAAGGCACTGGCTATTTTCTTTAGGTGGCCTTACCCCAAACATTTTTTTTCCAACTATGAGATGACATTTGATTCACCCTTATGAAACAGACATGAGATGGGTAAAACTGCAGCGGAGGTCTGAGAGGGGAGCTACCCTTCCTCTGAAATGATCATGAACATCATTTTGTGAGTCCAAAATAGCAGGCTTGATTCAGCAAGTGCAAGCTTATTCACTTGAAGCAACAGGGTACTGGAATATAGACCATCTGAGCAGATCCAGTACAAATGGTCCTTGTGTTTTAAAATGAACATTTGTTAAACTGTCTTTTCAAATTATGTTTTATTAAAGTATTTTCCTCTTATTACAAAGGAAACATGTTTATTGTAGCCTAAGGCAGAAACTAATGAGAAAAACACAGACCATCCCATCCAGAGCTCACCAGAATCAACCTAAGTGTGCGTAGCTTCCTCAATCCATCCTAGATTATTTCTTCCTCAAAATTTGATTATGTTTTATTAACTCATCCTTGCATTCAATCAACAAGTATTTATTCAACCCCTATGGTGAGTCATATGCCTAGGATACAGGCTTGAACAAAATCGGTATTACCATTGAGCTCATGGAGAAATTAGCAAGGAAGACAAGTTTTTTAAGAAAAAAAATCCAGACTTTCAGTTTTATAATAGTAAACTTGTTTTACTTCATTCTTCCTTCAGCTATCATTTCAGAACAACAGAAAGAGAAATTTAAATGCATACTTCATTTTTGAAGACACTAAGAAAAACTTATAGCTCAAAATACACACACACACACACACACACACACACACACACACACACCTTCCAAATGTGATGAAGTTCATCGGAAAAAGGAAGAGAACAAGAGTTACTATATGCAGAAAGTTTTCCAAAATCAGAGTTACAACCTGAAGAAAAGAATCATCTATTCATCTTTTTCAGTATCAGAAATGGCGTATAGAGAATAACTAGTGCCTCTTCTTTCTACTTAGCCTAATAGATAAGTGGTCGGTGGAGACCAAATAAAGCACACATGCATAAACCCACACACACCTATGCACACACATGCATGCCATATTTGTAGGAAGCTATTTGTCAACGAGGCAAGGTGAAGAGAGCTCTGACGCAGAAGTAATACTGTAGGTGCCGATCTTGGTTGTCTGGCCTGAAAAATATAATAATAAATTACCAAAACTCATTCTGGGAGTGAAAGAAAATCTAAGTATATTAACTACTAATGAATGTTGTTCAATAATAACTGAAATAAACCTCTTCAGAAAAGTGCTGGACTCAGATGTTTTTGAAGGGGAGTTTTACCAAAAGGTAAAGGATCAGACTACTCCTATACTATTTAACCTCTTCTAGAGCTTAGGGGAGAAACGTGAAACCTCCCAAATTCTTGTTGTGAACTGACCATAACGCTGATAACAAGCGCTTCAAAAGATTACAAAGATCAGTTTCATTTTAATCAAACATAATCCAGAAATAGATATGAAGTCCTCTGACTCGTTGAAGGAGGGTGTATGACCACCTATCTATGTGGTGTTTGACTGCTCCTATCAAAGCTTATAACTAATCCACATTTTCAGTGTTTTTTCTCCCTCTCTCCCTCACTGCTGTTCCTGTGGCCTCTGATTTTCTGGATTTCCTAGGTTTGGCAGGAGGCTTCAATTCATTTCTCATTAATACACCTCTTTTTTGGTATCTGATTCTATCTTCTCCCTCTCACTCTGATAGGCAGGACTACTTTTCCATTCATTGTCTAACTTCAAGAAAATGTTAAGATCCTTCATTCATATAGGTCTTCTCCAATGCCTTTATTTCTACAGGTTTTTATTTACTTTATTGCCTCCATCTCACTTGAATGGCATTTCCAGAGGAAGAGCCAACACATACCTATGACCCATACACCTGTTTAATCAGCAGCCCTTAGCATGGCATTTTAAATAAAATCACTACAATATTATAATTGCACCTAAAAATTAAACCACTACAATATTATAATTGCACCTAAAAGTAACAGTAATTTCTTAATATCATCCAGTATCGAGTCAGTGTTGAAACTTACTCAATTATCCCCTGAATGTGTTTTAACACACTTTTTCTAGCATAGCTGTTTTAATCTGCTTTTCAGGGTTAATAATCATTAACTTTTAACATCATTAATGCATTTCTATGTTAGTAATTATTCAGTAATCACCATCCTAATGAAGGACATACAGATTTAGCATACAGATAAATCATAAGTGATGTCAATATTTGCCATTTTCGTTACTTCAAAGGAAACCCAACTAAACTGTTCAGTAGCTAAACATTTTTGCATGCTTAAGTCCTATTTCTGCAAGTATAAATGATACACAAAGAGTATATTTCTCTTCTAAAATTTTTAAAGTACACTTTCTCCTAGAGTTGCTGTATATGTAAGTGCCTTGTTCTCAGACCCAGCTAACACTACTATCAGTTTATCAGTTTTTTTTTATATCTATATGAATCGTAGGAAGCTACATCTCATTTTTCTTTTAAAAAAAGTAATTTTTAATTATTATGGATATATGATAGTTGTAAATATTTATGGGCACATGTGAAATTTGGACATAAGCATACAATGTGTAATGATCAAATCAGGGTAATTGGGATATTCATTGCCTCAAGCATTTATCATTTCTTTGTATTAGGAACATTAAAATTCCACTCTTTTAGTTACTTTGAAATATACAATAAATCATTGTTAACTATAGTCACCCTATTGTGCTACCAAATACTAGATCATATTCCATCTATCTAGCTATATTTTCACATCCATTAACCATCCTCTGTTTATTTCCCCCTCCCCACTACCATTCCCAACTTCTGGTAACCATCCTTCTACTCTCTTATCTCTGTGAGTTCAATTTTTTTTTTTTTAGCTCCCACATATGAGTGAGAACATGCAGTATTTGTCTTTCTGTGCCTGGTTTATTTCACTTTCACTTCCCATATTCCAGTTCCATCCATGTTGTTGTCAATGACAGGATTTAATTCTGTTATATGGCTGATTAATATTCTATTGTGTATGTACCAGGTTTTCTTTATCCAGTCATCTGTTGATGGACACTCAGGTGGCTTCCACATCTTGACTATTGTGAACAGTGCTGCAAAACACATGGGTGTGCAGACAGCTCTTCGATATACTGATTTCCTTTCTTTTGAGTATATGCCCAGTGGTAGGATTGCTGATTCATGTGGCAGTTCTATTTTTAGTTTTCTGAGGAACTCTGTGCTGGTTTTTATAGAGGCGCTAATGATTTGCATTCCCACCAATAGCGTACAAGGCTTCCTCTTTCTCTGCATCCTCCTCAGCATCTGTTATTGCCCATGCACTTCATAAACACCATTTTAACTGGGGTGAGAGCATATCTCATTGTGGTTTTAATTTGCATTTCTCTGATGATTCGTGGTGTTGAGAGTTTTTTCCTATACCTATTGGTCCTTTGTATGTCTTCTTTTGAGAAATGTCTATTCAGACTTTTTGCTCATTTTTAATCATATTTGTTTAGTGTATATACCTTTCTTAATGAGACTGACCTCTTTGATATATGCTTATTAGCCATTTGGATTTCTTCATTTTATTTCCCCATTTACCCCTTCTAGAGTTTTATTCTTAGACTTACCAATTTGGGTGTTACTTTGATTCTAAATACTCCACTTAGAAAATAAAACCAACATGGTCAAGTTATAGAAGGATATGCTAAGAGGAGCTAGGGCCCTTTGTAGATATGGTTGAGGTTTTTAGAGAAATGAGTTCTCTGCAAGAACAAGTATTCGAGGAAAAGTCTTAATGCTTTGGAAAAGCTGTCATTGGAGAGATTCGAGACTAAATGTGAAAATAAACAAGGCAGTTTTAAAATTTCTTGGTATCTTGAGATCTTCCTCTTAAGGAAAGATGGCTGCTTAAAAAACAGGTATCCAAGTCCTCAAAACTCTGAAAAGTATAGAACAACTTGTATCCTGCAAAGGATAACTTTTTATACTAGCTGGTCGAAATCTTGCCTTGTTTGCTTTTCTTTCTTTCTTTCTTTCTTTCTTTCTTTTTTTTTTTTTTCCAAGTCTCACTCTGTCACTTAAGTTTGAGTGCAGTGGCGTTAGCTGAGCTCACCACAACCTCCACCTCCTGGGCTCAAGCAATTCTCCTGCCTCAGTCCCCCGAGTAGCTGGTATTACAGGCGCCTGTCACCATGCCTGGCTAATTTTTGTATTTTTAGTAGAGACGGGGTTTCACCATGTTGGCCTGGCTGGTCTCGAAGTCCTGACCCCAAGTGATCCACCCACCTCGGCCTCCCAAAGTGTTGGGATTACAGGTGTGAGCCACCGCACCCGGCCTTTGCCTGGTTTTCAAACTAACAAGATTGTAAGAATCAAGCTCTTTCATATAAAAGCTTACTGTAATTTCACTGATCATGAAGATCATTTAATTTAGGAGACGAGAGAGAGAAATAAAGAACACAGAGAGATAGAGTCAGATATAGAGATTGGAAAGGGGAAGACAGAGAGAGAAACATGGAGAGAAAGAGAAGGAGGGAGGAAGGGAGAGAAGGCAGGAGGAGTAGAGAGGGGAAGACAGAGATCAAGAGAAAGAAAGAGGGAGATAGAACTGATGTAAATGATGAGTTGATGGGTGCAGCACACCAACATGGCACAAGTATACATATGTAGCAAACCTGCACGTTGTGCACATGTACCCTACAACTTAAAGTTTAATAATAAATAAATTAAAAAAAAAAAAAAAAAAGAAAGGGAAGAAACCCTTCATTAACTCATATATTGGCCTGAGCCACTGGATATGATTTGTATGATGTTGAATTTAGTATTTTTGTTTAAACATCCCCCTGTCCTCCTTTTTTCAGTGGTGGATTTCTTTAGCCTCTAAAAATATTTACAAAATATCAGTATCAGGTTTTTTTTCATGTTAGCTGAGTGCCATTGTTGAATTCAAAGATACAAAGATAGCGTGATAGCCTTGAATTAAAGCCCTGCGAAGGGTGACTTTCCAGAACACTGCTCAGAATATAGCAAGAAAACTGCAGATATGCAGCCTCTGTGCACAAACCGCCCTCCCTGGTTTTCAGAATGTATTACCCTTCCTGTTAGCACTTCCTACAGGCAGTGTGGATTCCAATGTTTATTGACAATGTCCCTGAATTTGCGGTTAATGCTGTTTCTTTTCAGTGCTTGAGTGAAAATAAGAAAAATACTGAACAAGTCTTGAGCGGGTAAGATGAATTAGGCAATGCATTAAATTGTTTCTCCACAAGAAATAGAATGTTTTTATTCTGTAATCTCAATTTCCAGTACTTGCATCCCCAAACTTTAATCTCACTTCGTAGAAGGCCCAAGTCTCCGTGACCCATCAGGAGTATCACTTAGAGTCTGCAACTCTAACTTCCTTGAACTCTGAATTCTACGAAACTAACAATGATTGCCCATGTTCCTTCTGAAGAAAAACAACCAAACATAAAAGTCTAGTCAGTTAGCTTGATTATAGAATGGTTTCAGAAAGAGAAACATGTTCCATTCAGGGGTTAACCCCTGGATTCTGTTTTAGGACAAAGTAGATGAAAAATACTTTTTACAGCTCTTTGGGAATTGCCACACTTCTTTCCACAATTATTGAACTAATTTACACCCCCACCAACAGTGTCTCAGTGTTTCTTTTTCTTTCCAATCTTGCCAGCCATCTGTTATTTCTTGACTTTTTAGTAATAGCCATTCTGACTGGTGTGAGATGGTATCTCACTCTGTGTGTGTGCGTGTGTGTGTGTCTGTCTGTCTGTCTTGAGACAGAGTCTTGCTCTGTTGCCCAGGCTGGAGTGCAGTGGTGCGATCGTGTCTCACTGCAACCTCTGCCTCCTGGGTTCAAGCAGTTCTCCTGCCTCAGCCTCCCAAGTAGCTGGCATTACAGGCACCACCACTGCGCCCTGCTACTTTTCGTATTTTTAGTAGAGATGGGGTTTCACCATGTTGGCCAGGCTGGTCTCAAACTCCTGACCTCAGCCTCCCAAAGTGCTGGGATTACAGGCGTGAGCCACCACGCCCAACCTCATTGTGGTTTTTATTTACATTTTTCTTGTGATTCACCTATCATGAGCTTTTTTTTTTTTTTCATATGCTTGTTGGCTGCATACATACCTTCTTTTGAAAAGTGTCTGTTCATGCCCTTTGCAGTAGACTGAATAAAGAAAATTGGTACATATACACCGTGGAATACTATGCAGCCATCAAAAAAGAACAGACAACATCCTGTCCTTTGCCAGGACATGGATAGAGCTGGAAGCCATTATCCTTAGCAAACTAACACAGAAACAGAAAAAGAAATACCACATGGTCACATCACACTTAAAAGTGGGAGCTAAATGATCAGAACACATGAACACATAGAAGGGAACAACACACTCTAGGGCCTATCGGAGCATGGAGGGTGGAAGGAAGGAGATGAGCAGGAAAAATAACTAATGAGTACTCAGCTTAGTACCTGGGTGATGAAATAATCTATACAACAAACCCCCAATTCACAGATTTACCTATATAATAAACCTGCACATGTATCCCTGAACCTAAAATAAAAGTTAAAGCAAACATAAAATAAAAACATACTTTTATAGATTGTCCATGGCCCATATGGCTTCTAAAGAAAATCATGGGCCAGGCATGGTAGCTCACTCCTGTAATCCCAGCAATTTGGGAGGCTAAGGCTGGTGGGTTACGAGGTTAGAAGATCAAGGTCATCCTGGCTAACACAGTGAAATCTCGACTCTATTAAAAATACAAAAAATTAGCTGGGCATGGTGGCGGGTGCCTGTAGTCCCAGCTGCTCAGGAGGCTGAGGCAGGAGAATGGATTGAACCTGGGAGGTGGAGGTTGCAATGAGCAGAGATCATGCTACTGCACTCCAGCCTGGGCGATAGAGCAAGACTCCATATCAAAAAAAAAGAAAGAAAGAAAAGAAAATCGTGGAAGGACTTCATTCTCTGAGAACCTTCAAAATCCTCTTCTCATGCAAGAAAAAACTTCCCCAAGTAGAATTCTTAAAAATTATGTAACATATATCTCCACTAGTCTTCCTCTAGTACATATTTGGCATTATGGTAGAATCAGTCTCTCTTTAAAGAGACTCACCTAAAGCAAGTAGGGAGACAGCCCCAAACCCAATGTTCTTCCTGATACCCTTGTACTGTTCAGACCCCTAATCAGTGGTGAAATGCAGGATTTTATCCTACCAGACTCTTGTCCTTCTATTCAGAAGAAACCTTACCAGAACCATCCAGATGTTTCCCATTTCCCATACATCTGTGGATCCAATTCTAGGTCTGTGTTTCAGGGAAGAGAGAAATCAAGTAGCAATTGTGACTTTTTTTTTTTGATGGAGTTTTGCTCTTGTTACCCAGGCTGGAGTGCAGTGGCGCCATCTCGGCTCACTGCAACCTCTGCCTCCCAGGTTCAAACGATTTTCCTGCCTCAGCCTCCCAAGTAGCTGGAATTACAGGCATGCTCCACCATGTCCGGCAAATTTAGTATTTCTAGTAGAGACGGGGTTTTCTCATGTTGGTCAAGATGGTCCTGAACTCCCAACCTCAGGCGATCCACCCGCCTTGGCCTCTCAATGTTCTGGGATTACAGGCACGAGCCACCGCACCTGTCCAACTTTTTTTTTTTTAAGTAAGCACGGATAATAGATGACTCCACAGAGTGTGAAATAGATAGGACTGTCACCATTTCACATCTATCAGAAGCAGACCCTGGAAAAACAATTCAAGTCCAAGTAGAGTTTAATTAAGAGTTAAAGAAAATATGAGACAATGGGTGGCGAACAAAGACAGGCAAAATAAGTGATACAATAAAGGGTGCGTTGTCATGTCAGTTATCCTGGTGAATGACTGGGGCTTAGTTAACCTCCCTGGAGACTCTCTGGCAGCCAGTGTAGAACATGCTCCTCCATGTTGCCCCATCTGAGGGGTGAGGACAATGGAGTATTTATACACCAACTCTGCTCTACCGTTGTTGGAGGGATGCTTGTGAATGATGTTAATTCTCAGGTCTTCCAGCCTGCCACAGAGTGGTCAACGTGGACACTCATAGCTAAAGAAAGTTCTCTTGGGTAATGAAGTGCCGGTGCTGGTGTGTGGAAGTCTGAGCAGCTTTTGCAGAGGCATTAAAGATGAGGGAATGTGGGCAGAACATCTACAACTTCTGCTCAAAAGACAGATATTTGTCTTTCCCCTGAGAGAGAACTTACCTTGCTGTTAAACCTTAAGCGTATCACTTCAGCTCTTGAGACATCAGTTTTCTCATCTTAAATAAGACTGAGGGTGCTGGGGAAAGAGGTATTGGAGGGAAATCCAATGAGATCTTTGATCCATACACACATACTGTCTCGTTTCTCTAAACCTGTGTTTGTCTGTGCCTCATACAGCCACTTCCTCAGTAACTCCTATCTTCAAGTAATGGATAACTTTGGAGGTCCTTTTTCAAATTCTTGATTGGGCTTGGGAGACTCATTGATATCTCTCCCTGGATTAAAGCTTCTGATGCATTCTGCACCCTCGTGAAATTGCGGCTGAAAGCAGCAAGATGAACATCAAACTATTTTGCCACGTAGCATGACTTTTTTTTCAGATGCAATCACCACTTTAATCATATTCGCATTTGTGAAGGGAGAACTTTTGGCGGTTAAAGCACTTTAAGAAATTTAGGGAAAGATAAATTCAAAATGGAAATATATTATCTCAGCCTTTGGCCCTGTTGCACTTCATTATTGGAGTTTTACCATTTGCTGGCATAGTTATCTGCCTTGGAACTCATCTGTAAATGTAGAGACAACAAAGTTGAAAATCAGAGTAAGTGTATCACAAAACTGACAAACCTGCTTTGCACTCAGGATACTCCCAGCCCTGTATGGCAACTGAATCTTCAAAAATACTAGGAGCCTTGGGTGACCCAGTTTCATTGTATCTTGTGAGTGTCCCAACTACCATCTGCACCAATTAAGAAGGATCTTGCCCACATCCATAGCCTACCGTTATTAGACTAGGTTCAAATCTTGTTATTTGACAAACTGCTTGTCCTTGGGTCCTCTTTTTCTCTTATATGTTTGCCAAAAAAAAAAGATGCTAAAAACAAAAAGTGTCCTGTCATCAAAACAAGGATTTATTACTATTTTACTACTCTTAACCCAAAGGATATCTATTATGGCAGACATAATATATTGATCAACACAGATGGATTTTAGCTCGTATGGGATTCAGTTACATGCTGAATTGAATTCTTTTGTTATTTGCCACATGGATGTGGTTGAGTTTATCACCTAAGCCCTTTCTTGTGACTGAGAGAGGAAGTCTAGGGGTTGATGCTCTGACAATGAGTTGACATACATGACTATAACCATAATCCTGACGACACAAATATTCACTTGGATTGGGCAATGTGTAACTTTTTCTTACCTGGAAAGCTATCACTTAAAATGGCCATTTGTAATTGGCCAGTCCAAGAACATGATAGAGTTATTGACAGAAAGAAGCAGAGGTGGTTGCTTGGATGTTAGGGAGCAAAGGAAGTTTGGGATCAGCCACTGCCATCTTAACATTGCTTGTCAGAAAAGAGCAGGGAAACAAGAGACTAATATGACTTTGGAGAACACAGGTTTAGGAAAACACGCATTCCTTTCTCTTTCTAATTTATCCTTCAGTGCCTCTTCAACTGAGAACCAGGTGAATGTCTTTGATTACAAAGGTAGGGTGAAAGGGCTGTCCTAGTTATCAGGAGTGGCAAATGAAAGCTTTTGTGTGCAGCCTTTAAAAAGCTGATGCATGGAAACTAGTAGAGAGTAGAAGGTGGAAAGAATAGAGTTTCCAGGAGACTGTGTAAGAAGGAAGCAGTCCCAGGCAGAAGAGGTTTTTCTTTTCCATTTCTACAAGAGAAAAGAAGGAAGGGGAGAGAAAAGACTCATGGAAGTCCAGACATTGTTTTCTCTGTGAAACAGGATTGGAAGGGAAACTCCTTTCCTCACAGTTTCCATGGGGAAGTTTCTATAATGTCCTCATTCTACTGCATGGAAGAAGACATCTAACTGATGAGTCAAATTCCCATGACCACTGGAACGTGTTTCTTGATTGGATGAAGCAAATATATTTAACAATGCCACACAGGTGGTCTTCCTCTCTCTACTCCCCTCTTCCATTTTCCACAGTTTTCCTAGCAATATACCCAATATCTTGTTCCTAATCTGTTTTACTTTTCTCTTTCTCAGTTGAAAATGTAGCTGAGTGTAGTGGTGCATGGCTGTAGTCCCAGGTGTTTGGGAGGCTGAGATGGAAGGATTGCTTGAGCCCCGGAGGTTGAGGCTGTGGAGAGCCGTGATCGCACCACTGCACTCCAACCTGGGTGACAGAGTGAGACCTTGCCCCCACCTCCACAAAAAAAAAAAAAAAAAAAAAAAAAAAAAAAAAAAAAAAAAAAACAAAAAAAAAAGAAAGAAAGAAAAGAGAGGAGAAGTAATAAATTTTCACCTTCAAATGCACCGAAAGAACCAAAGCCTTCTTTTGAAGGTTGAGGGCAATGTCAAAAAGCAAGTATCCCCAGGAAGGCGAGGATCTTTTAAATTACATACAGAGAATGGGATAGAGAGTTGACAAAGGCACCAAGAGACCCCTGCACAGTTTAGGAGGCCTAGTTTATGTTGATGCCTTCATTTGAGCCCCCATCTGATGCCATATCTGCATTTAATTAGCCCCGGAAACACAATGATGTATAAACATGGTCCCTGACCTCAAAGAGTTTAATGTTTATGATACCTGCAGGGTGGAAAGCGGACATCTGTGTATACTTTTAACTTCTATTGAGGAGGAATAGGCAATGACTATTGTGTGATAAGTCCTGGGGGATACAGGAGTAGAAGGGGAGATATTCAATCCAGATCAGAAGGCTTCATACAGCAGGTGACACTTGAGCTGAAAATAACAGTTAAAGAGGGGTAGTGGGGAAGAGTACACAAACGGAGAGAGTACAGGATTGAAATCTCAGAGGCAAGAGAATACATGACTTTTTGAGGGTGGGGTAGTGTTTCACCATGGCTAAAATGTTGTCCTTCTGTTTTTCAAATGAAGCAACTGGAGCTCAGAAATTCAAGTGATTTACCCAAAGTCACAGAGTTAATAATTCGTAGAACCCAAGCCTTAGAACTGACAGCCTGGTGTTCTTCCACTAAACCTCACCCCTGCTTCCCTACTGAGTCACCTTAAGATAAGGACCCACATCACTGACTCCTGTTGAGCTCTTCTTCCTGTTTCCTTCCAAAGATGAGCAAGACGACGGAAGCAAAGAGAAATGAAACCTCCCAACTCGGGGCAAAGGCGCCATATGTCTTCTAACTCCTGGGCACCACAGGGAGTCTCTTTAATGACCTTCCTAATTCTACCCACCCTCCTGCTCTTGTATCGCAATGTTGGCTGCACATATGGTGCCTCTGCCTTCCCGAGGAATTGCCTTTACTGATATCGTTTCCTGTCACAACCTTAATATTCTTTTAATGTACTGCCATTGCTTGCTGCAGAGCTAATCTGTTATCCCTTGTTATGGAGACCTCATTCCAAATGCCAGAGCAGAGAATCGTGTCTCTGAACTAGAAGCAACACTTTGTGTGTTAGTATTAAACTTTGACCTTCAAATGATGGACATTATATTCTGGGTTGTGAAATCTTGCGTTTGCACAAGACATGACTATAGTACTTTAGATTGCTTTCCATTGTCGCAGTTGTTATAACAGCAACCGCAACTGCAATAGCAAAAAAAAAAAAAAAAAAAGTTATACTGTTTTAAAAGCATAATTCCACAGAACTGAAAAGTCCAACCATAGAGTGGAATACAAGTAAGGCTATATCAAGCAGATCACCAGTATCACCAAGGATCAAGGGATTTTTTAAATCTCTTCACTCTACCTTTCTTGGTCTTGGTTCCTTTCTTACCTAGGGTACATTGTTAATTCCAAAATGATTGACAGCAATAACCAGGTTATGAGTTTCCCAGTTTATAATAAGCAAGAGAGGAAACATCTCCACCTGAAGTCTCCAGTAAGTGCCTTAGTCTCATTGCCCTGAAATGTACCATGTGCCCACCTGTCACATGACCAGGGATAGGAGATGTGCTGATTGGCTTAAGGCCAACCAAACTAAACCTCAGGTCCAGATCTTTAGGAAGCATCGTAAGTGACTGGGTGCGGTGGTTCACGCCTGTAATCCCAGCACTTTGGAAGGCCAAGATGGGTGGAACATTTAAGATCAGGAGTTCAAGACCAGCCTGACCAACATGGTGAAACTCCGTCTCTACAGAGTCTCTCTAAAATACAAAATTAGCTGGGCATGGTAGCAGGCACTTGTAACCCCAGCTACTCGGGAGGCTGAGGCAGGAGAATTGCTTGAATCTAGGAGGCGGGGTTGCAGTGAGCTGAGCTGGTGTCATTGCACTCCAGCCTGGGCAACAAGAGCAAAACTGTCTGCAGCGGTGGGGAAGGGGGAGGGGAAGAAAACAAAAACAACTACAAGGAAGCATGGTAGCAATGTGGGAAAGGGTACTGAAATGGCCACCAATGAGTCAGAATGTGCTTTAGGGGGTCATTATGGAGATAAGGGTTTAGGTTCCAATTGTTTCCATTTAAATACTAGCCCCATCTCTCCCTGAGTGATTTTGGGAATCACTCAGTTACTTAATGTCTCTGAGCTTCATTTTCCACATTTGTAAAATGGGATTTGTGTAAGAACAAGCTAGTAAACTAATTTTAAAAATGTAAACTCTGTGTGTGGCATTTAAAGACCTTCCAAAAGCTATAATAAAGACTAAGATGATGAAGGTTCATTTCATTGAGGGTGACTATCCTCTCCAAACTTAACAGTTGTATGAAGTACCACATTTAGTTAAACTCTTCCATTTTCCCCCACTGCCTTCAGCCATACAATAACGACATGAGGCAGGGAAAGAAGGGGCTTTTGTACCCACCTTACACAAGAGAAAACCAAGGCCCAGAGGCCTTCAATGACTTATCTGAGTTGAACATACAGATTAATTGACAAAATTGTTCTTTGGGGTTCAGAGCCCTTTTCAATATGAAAAGCGGGCATTGGAGTCCTTGACTTATTTTTCAAGGTTCTAAATCTGCACTGTCCTATACAGTGTATACAAGTCACAAGAGACTGTCTAAATTTACATGAATTAAAATGTAAAATGAAAACTTCAGTGTCTCAATCATATTAGCCACGTTTCAAGGGCTCAAAAGCCACATGTGGTTAGGGAATACCATATTGGTCAATGCCGATATAAAAACATTTCCACCATCACCTAAAGTTTTATTGAGCAGTACTGGTCTAACCAACAAACACATTAAATGTCTAATATTATGTTACTTTTTCACAGAGCTGAGACAGTAAGTGATGGGGTTAAAATACTTGGCCAACATTCCTTCATTGTCTTGGTTAGATTACAATGCAGGTAGATTAAAGTAGTGGTAAGATTTATTTAAACTGACTGGTTAGGATTATCTTGGCTATATGGGCTTTTTTGGTTCCATATGAAATTTAAAGTACATTTTTTCTAATTCTGTGAAGAATGTCAATGGTAGTTTGATGGGAATAGCATTGAACCTATAAATTACTTTGGGCAGTATAACCATTTTCATAATACTGATTCTTCCTATCCATAAGGATGAATTGTTTTTCCATGTGTTTGTGTCCTTGAGCAGTGGTTCATAGATCTCCTTGAAGAGGCCCTTCACATCCCTTGTGAGCTGTATTCCTAGGTATTTATTCTCTTTGTACCAATCGTGAATGGGAGTTCACTCATGATTTGGCTCTCTGCTTACCTATTGTTGGTGTATAGAATGCTTGTGATTTTTGCACACTGATTTTGTATCCTAAGACTTTGCTGAAGTTGCTTATCAGCTTAAGGAGCTTTAGGGCTGATATGATAGGGTTTTCTGAATATAGAATCATGCCATCTGCAAACAGAGGCAATTTGACTCCCTCTCTTCCAGTTTGCACATGCTTTATTTCTTTCTCTTGCCTGATTGCCCTGACCGAAACTTCCAATACTATGTTGAATAGGAGTGGTGAGAGACTCGTGCTGGTTTTCAAAGGAAATGTTTCCAGCTTTTGCCCATTCAGTATGATATTGGCTATAGTTTTGTCATAAACAGCTCTTATTATTCTGATATATGTTCCATCAATACCTAGTTTATTGAGAATTTTTAACAAGAAGGGCTGCTGAATTTTACTGAAGGCCGTTTCTGCATCTATTGAGATAATCATGGAGGCATCACACTACCTGACTTGAAACTGTGCTTCAAGACTACAGTAACCAAAACAGCATGGTACTGGTACCAGACATATAAACCAATGGAACAGAACAGAGACCTCAGAAATAACACCACACATCTACAACCATCTGATCTTTGACAAACCTGACAAAAACAAGCAACGGGGAAATTGTTCCTTACTTAATAAATGGTGCCGGGAAAACTGTCTAGCTATATGCAGAAAACTGAAACTGGACCCCTTTCTTACACCTTATACAAAAATTAACTCAAGATGGATTAAAAACTTAAATGTAAAACCCAAAACAATAAAAACCCTAGAAGAAAACCTAGACAATACCATTCAGGACATAGGCATGGGGAAAGATTTTATGGCAAAAATGTCAAAAGTAATTCCAACAAAAGCAAAAATTGACAAATGGGATCTAACTAAAGAGCTTCTGCACAGCAAAAGAAACTATCATCAGAGCAAACAGGCAACCTACAGAATGAAAGAAAATTTTTGCAGTCTACCCATCTGACAAAGGTCTAATATCCAGAATCTACAAGGAACTTAAACAAATTTACAAGAAAGAAACAACCCCATCATAAATGGGCAAAGGATGTGAACAGACACTTCTCAAAAGAAGACATTTATGCTTCCATCCAACATATGAAAAAAAGTTCAACATTACTGATCATTAGAGAAATACAGATCAAAACCACAATGAGATACCATCTCATGCCAGTCCGAATGGCAATTATTAAAAAGTCAAGAAACAATAGATGCTGGTGAGCCTGTGGAGAAATAGGAATGCTTTTACACGGTTGGTGGGAATGTAAATTAGTTCAACCACTGAAGATTCCTTGAAAATCTAGAACCAGAAATACTATCTGACCCAGCAATCCCATTACTGGGTATATACCCAAAGGAGTATAAATAATCTACTACAAAGACACATGCACACGTATGTTTATGTATGCCTACTGCAGCACTATTTACACTAGCAAAAACATAGAACCAACCCAAATGCCCATCAGTGATAGACTGGATAGAGAAAATGTGGTACATATACACAATGGAATACTATGCAGCCATAAAAAGGAAGGAGATCATGTCCTTTGCTGGGACATGGATGAAGCTGGAAGCCATTATCCTTAACAAACTAACACAGGAACAGCAAAACCAAATATGGCATGTTCTCACTCATAAATGGGAATTGAACAATGAGAACACATGGACACAGGGAGGGGAACAACACATACCAGGGCCTGTTGAGGGGTGGGGAGTGAGGGGAGGGAACCTAGATGATGGATTAATAGGTACAGCAGATCACCATGGCACACGTATATCTGTGTAACAAACCTGCACCTTCTGCATATGTATCCCAGAACTTAAAGTAAATAATTGAAACTGACTGGGCACGTGGCTCACACCTGTAATCCCAGCACTTTGGGAGGCTGAGGTGGGCAGACCACTTGAGGCCAGGAGTTCAAGGCCACCCTAGCCAACACGACAAAACCCCATCTCTACTGAAAATACAAAAATTAACTGGGTGCAGTGGTACATGCCTGTAATCCCAGCTACTCAGGAGACTGAAGCAGGAGAATTGCTTGAACCTGGAAGGTGGAGGTTGCAGTGAGCTGAGATCATGCCACTGCACTACAGCCTGGGTGACACAGCAAGACTCTGTCTCAAAAAGAAAAAAACAACAAAAGATTTATTAAAACTGAGAGAAGAGACAACCTCCATAATGGGATAGTATCTGTGCAAAACATACATCTAATAGAGGGGTAATATCCAAAATATACACATAACTCAGACAACTCCATCATAAAACACACAACCTGATTTTAAAATGGGCAAAGGACCTAAACAGATATTTATCCAAAAAAAAAAAAAAGACATACAAATAGCCAACATACATATTTTAAAATGCTGAACATCACTAATTATCAGGGAAATGCAGCTCAAAACTGCAATGAGATATCACCTCACACCTGTTAGAATGGCTATTATAAAAATGACAAAAGACAACAAGCAGTTGGTGAGGGCACGGAGAAAAAAGAACCTCTGCATCCTGTTAATGAGAATCTAAATTAGCCCTGCCACAGTGGAAAATAGTATGGAGGTTCCCCAACACATTAAAAATGAAACTACCATGTAAGCCAGCAATCCTGTGATTCAGTATATATCTAAAGGAAATGGAATCAGCCTCTTGAAGGGATATCTGCCCTCCCGTGTTCATTGCAGCACTATTCACAATAGCCAAGGTATGGAATCAACCTAAGTGTCCATCAATGCATGAATGGATAGAGAAAATGTGTCATATATACTCATAGAATATTATTCAGCCTTGAAAAAGAAAGAAATCCTGTTATGTGTGACAACACAGACACACGTAGAAGACATTATGTTAAGGGAAATAAGCCAGGCACAGAAAGACAAACCCTACGTGATCTCACTTACATGGAGAACCTTAAAAAGTCAAACTCCCAGAAGCAGCAAATAGAATGGTGGCTGCTAGAAGCTGGGAGCAGAGATGGGGGTGTGTTTACAGAGTCGTTGGTCAGAGAACACAAAATTTCAGTTTAACAAGTTCAGGAGAGGTATCGTATCATGATGACTATAGTTCATAATATATTGTATACTTAAAAGTTGCTAAGAAAGTAGATTTTAAGGGGTCTCATCACACACAAAAAATGGAGAAGTATGTGAAGTCATGCACTGAGTTAAGTAGCTTGAGTCAGCCATTCCGCAATGTATACATCGATCAAACCATCCTGCTGGATGCCGCAAATATATACAATCTTACATGTCCATTTAAAATGATAAATAAATATATAAATACAATCACAAGTGGCACCCACATTTTGGTAGGCCAGGTGTAATTGTAAATAACAGCATGAAGAGGGTGAGAACACATTTTGTAAAAAGCCCTGCAGATTATGGCAACCAAATAGATTTTTTTGAGAGAATCAATAAAAGAGAAAGATTGCTGTTGGTCACCCAGAATCCTTTCTGTCTACATATATAGGTGCTATTTTATTGGATATTAAAATAAAATAAGACAAAGAAAGAAATCTGTTTGACTCCGTTTAAAGCAAATTCTAACTTAGAGGAGTTTTAAACTTTCTTTCTCCCCTCTCCCCACCCCATCTTTTATTTCTGCTCTCCAAAAATCACTCTTCTCTGCAGCAAGGAACATCCAGAGTACAGAAACAGTGAGCGTAAGGGCTCTGGCAATTTTAATATACACATTGAAAGCTACAAGGAACCTGGCATCCTACTTTGGAATGGTTTGGAACCATCTCCTCATTTTCATGCCAGAGAATGTTTTTATAATTAGCTTCTCTAAAAGGGACTCATTCCTCAATGCATGTTGTGATTTGTGGACATGCTGCGAACAAAGAGGTTCCGTGGCAAAGGGAATGTAATGGGGCCTCTTCTGTTTACTCTCCCTCATTTTTCTCCATGACTTATCTTCCTCACAAGTCCTTAGATGTGCCGTGTGTGTGTGTGTGTGTGCGCGTGCGCGTGTGAGTGTGTGTGTGTGTGCGCGCGCAAGTTGAAAGTGGCAAATAATATGGGTAAGTGGAAATATCACTGAGTGAAAAAAATTATCTCTTCTTGCTCATCTGTTACCTGGCCAGCCAAGACCATCACTGGATGGCAAGCACTTGGCCTCTGTTTCCCCAAAGCAGCGTCTGGCTTTCTGGCTGACCCTCGCATGCACGTGTGCAGAAACACAGCCTGTTTCCCTGAATAATGACAAGCTCCGAGCTGCTTCCTCTCTCTAGAGCCATTTTCTTTGGCTCCCCTTTGACCGAGTCATTGCAAGGTTTTCTCCCCATTTGGAAACTTTTTCCTGCATTCATTTTTCATGAAGACTTTATGTGTCTCTGATCACCCTTTTAAGAAAGGGATGAGACAAACGAATTCTTCATATGCCTCTCCTATACCTGTGTGTCATATATTTTAGAGCCTCTGGTGGACTAAGCAGGACTTTAATGCCCATCTATGTCAGGGGAAAACGATACGTTGATCTGAAAGAAATGTCATGCCAGCGGTGACATGTATATTCTCTTGCGTATTTTCGAAGAGTATTGCTCTTAAAATCACCCTAGTTAAAACTGTGAAGTCTTTAAAGAGAACAAACAAAAACAAAGGCAAAATAAACCAAACAACGGCAAAAAATAAGGTTTGAGAAGTATATGCTTGAGATGGCTTTATCTGCAACTTAAAGTTGGCTTTTATCTGCAACTTTAGTTCTAAAGATTTTAAAGAGAAGGATCTCAAATCTAAAGGTGAGGTTACCTATCCCCACCCCATCACTTTAAATGGGGTCAGGGAGAAAGACCTAGGAACCCCATGCTAACAGGTCCCCACAGCAGCTCTGCCTCTGCTCCCACTTCCTCTCACTCCCTGTTTTTCCCTGCTCAGAAGGAGGGTACACTGTTTTTCATGCACCATCATCAACCTAATTCTCAAGGAAACATTCTAGAATTCATCTTTGATTCTTTCCCAGCTTTTAAATGTTTGGCACCAAATACCTTAGCAAGCTCTGGACGTTCTATGTGTAAAATATCTCATGGAATCTAGCAACTTACCGGAACCACACTCTCAACACCCTACTCCAAGCAACAAATGATCTCTCACTTGGATGATTTGCAGTTGCATCCTGACTTGCCTTCCTGCTACCATTCTCCTTTTCGGGATTCTTATCTCCCCCAGCAAGCACTTCCTTGGTGAAATGTGAATCGGGTGATACCATTCCACTCTTGAATACCCTCACCTCTTGCGCTTAGATAAAGCCCTTGTCTTTTCTTGGTTTGTAAGACCCTGAATGTTCTGACCCTGACTTGTACCTCCAAATGCACCCCACTTATCTGTTTCCCTACTCCCTATGTTTCAGCCACATCTGCCTTAAATGAATCTGTAAAGGCAGGCTCTTATCAGACCCTAGGTTTTCCCCACGGGCTGCTTCCTCTGCATAGAATGAATTTCCCCAGATCTTCACATGCCTAGTCCTCTGTCTTCCATTAGATCTCATCCAAAACATGACCTTAAATTTTGTTTCTGAGCACTTAATTAAGGACCCCTACCTCACTGCCTCCAGGAAGATCTTCTATCCTTGCCTTGTTTGTTTGCTGCAGAGCACTTATCCCAACAGCTGTTATTTTGTTGATTTATTTGCTTTATTTTTTTTTCCTTCTGTCTCACCCATCAGGATGTCTCCTCCATTGGAACAAGGGTCTGGTCTTCTTGTTACCTTTGTACTCCCAGAGCCTGACAAAGGTTGTGCATCTAAAAAAAGGAAAAAAAAATCAGTAAATATTTTTTGAGCAAATGAATAAACGAATGAATGGACGCATGGATCTTTTTCTAAATGGATTCTCATTCTGTCATCCATGCTGGAGTACAGTGGCACAATCTTGGCTCACTGCAACCTCCGCCTCCTGGGTTTAAGCAATTCTCTTGTCTCTCAGTCTCCCAAGTAGCTGGGACTATAGGCACATGCCACTATGCCTGGCTAATTTTTGTATTTTTAGTAGAGACAGGGTTTCACCATGTTGGCCAGGCTGGTCTCAAACTCCTGACCTCAGGTGATTCGCCCGCCTCGGCCTCCCAAAGTGCTGGGGTTATAGGTGTGAGCCACTGCACCCTGCCCTCTTATCTCTCTTCTGGATGGATTCTCTCTGTTTAGGTATGAGCTGTTAACCATTCCAGAAATATTGATCTTGAAATCTGGAAAACTCTGAAAGGATGCTATTTCACGTGGTCTCATTGCAAACCTCATTGCAAGAGGTTGGGGAAATTTTTAGAGTGAAGGAGGACTTTCTAGTAGTCAACAAATTAACAAAACCAAACAACAAAACAAAAAACAGTCAACCTGCCAGCTCAGTTCTGCATAGCAGTTCATACACGTTATGATGTGCTGACATAAAAAAACCCTGGCATTTGGGAAGGTGCATTTGTCTGGAACAGCTGGGGGGCCCAGACACAGAGGATGAGAGGTTCTCACTCATGGGATATTTCCCACAGGCCTCCATGAGTTCCCACCTATGACTGCTGACAGGGCAGGTCATCAGAAAAAGACCCCTCTCTCATTAATGCAGATGTGCAAGAGATACCTGAATGCCACAGTAGAAAGGAACAGACCCTGCTCCCCACCTTAAGCTCCTACAAAGCAAAATCCTTAAGCAGCAGGGGAGAAACAGAAAGCACCGTTGCCTCTAGAACACAAGTAAAGACCAACTGCTGCTAAGGGAAGGGCAGGAGCCATCCACAGGTTAACGTCAGCTTTAGACTATACAAAACCAAGAGGAAGCGTCCTGTGGCATCAAAGAGCACAAACTTTAGAGTCAGACTCTCTGACTCTACCTTTCTCATATGTAAAATGACAATAATAAAAGCATGATTATTAATATCTGTTAATATTTTTGTGAGGTGCATAGAACAGAGCCACACACTATATTTATGCATCAATCAATCAATGAGTACTTAAACACACAAAAAAAATACAATCTATGTCAGTTCATGTTTAGTATTACATTTTGAAGACTATGGAGATGATTTCTTTATTATATGTTTGATACACGAAAAGAGCTAATCATTGTTATCATTCAATTATCCTCATGTAATGATTTAAACTTTTATAAAATGTATTTAACTTTCCTGTCTTTCTATTAGCCAGATTTCACTGGTCCAAGGTTGAAATTAACTAGGCAGCATTAATATTGAGGGAATTCTGGAATGAAACAGTAGAAAGAACCTGAAGCTAGCCATTTCTCTTTACCCTAGTACATGTCAGTCCACATCCCCTCGGAGGACAATGTAAGCTTCCTCTTCTCTACTCACCAGTATCAAAGGAAAGTCAGCTGCCAATGAAGCAGAAAGATATCACTGATGCTTTTCAGGAAGAACCTCTTCCTGAATCTCCTTCCTGGTCCTGAGATGATGATGGGCGTGATGTAGTTACAGGATCTCCCTTGGACAAAACAGGCTTTGTTCCCATGTTAACTATAGAGTTGCCGACAAACAAATGCCTCCCTTCTCTACCATTGGATTGGCCACCTAGCACTGTTTACAATGAAGCAGTGATATTGTTTCAATGAAAACAAAATTTATTTATTTATAGCTGAGTGACCTTCTGTTCACGAGTGTTAAGGATCCCAGGTGCCTCACCAAAAACCACATTCCTCTGAATATCCGGCTAACACCTTGGAATTTAGGACCTTTGGCTGTCTTCTAAGAGGGGGTCACATTTGAGCATTCTTTGTGCTGGGATCTAATGCTGATCTGATATAGGATATATGCAGACAGCAATCTCTCCTCCAGTGATTAGTCCATCTCCCCAGTAGGCCACTAGGATTTCTTCCTCAAACTCATTTATCCCACACTAGTGGTTCAGTGTGAATGTAATAGCTTGAAAGAAAGATTGTTCTGGGTGCCATGAAAGAGTTCTAGGTGTGGAAAAATCAAACCTAGTTCTGTACCTTGAATTAGTTACTATCTGTACCACAACAGACAAACCTTTCAATTTCTTTTAATCTTAGTCTCCTGAACTATTACATACAGAGATTAATATCTATTTGCTGAGCATGGTTGCTTTGGGGGAATCGAATATGTAATACTAATAATTGAATTGAACCTGGTGCTTCTGATATGCCAGGTATCATTTGAAAACTTCACCTCTTTTATTTTATTTAATCCTTAAGCAACCCTAGGTAATATCTGTTACCATTATTTCCATTTAAGAGATAGGGAAGCTGGCCGGGAGTGGGTGGCTCATGCCTATAATCCTAGCACTTTGGGAGGCCGAGGCAGATGGATCACCCGAGGTCGAGAGTTCAAGACCAGCCTGACCAACATGGAGAAACCCCATCTCTACTAAAAAATACAAAATTAGCCAGGCATGGTGGCGCATGCCTGTAATCCCAGGTACTTAGGAGGCTGAGGCAGGAGAGTTGCTTGAACCCGGGAGGCGGAGGTTGCGGTGAGCCAAGATTGCACCATTGCACTCCAGCCTGGGCAACAAGAGCGAAACTCCATCTCAAAACAACAACAACAACAACAAAAAAAAGCAACAACAACAAAAATGAGATAGAGAGATAGGGAAGTCAAGTATTGATTCATTGATCTGCTAATCCATGCATCTAATGAATACCAACTGGCTTAGACCCTATGCTGGTAATTGAGATTCCCAAAATGAATATAGCCTACCTTCAAGGAGCTCACTGTATGGAAGACAGGAAAAAGCACCAAAATAAAAACTGCTTCAAGATGAATAGATTCTAAAAGAAGTGTAAACACAGTGTCCTAACCTCATGAAATGGTGGCACTTACAGCAAGAAAAGAAAGCTTCAGACACACTTATAACCAGAGTGCTCTCTTTCTGGCCCTATGCAGAAATAAAACGGTTGTGGTCCCTGTCCTTGTGGGGCTCACAGGTTAGCAGGGAAGATAAGACGCCATAGAGAAAAACTTATAACAAGGAAGGAAATAACGAATGTCATGAAACAGATGCAAATAGGAGTTGAGGATTCTGGGGAGGCAGAAATGCACCCAGTTGGGGATATCAGAAGGCCTTTCTGGAAAAGGTGGTATTGGGTCTGGTTCTGAAGCTTCTGAGCATACATAATGCCCTGGGGCACTGGGCGTGGAAAGATCCCACAAACAGTAGTACATTCAGTTTGATTTTGTACCTGACTTCTTGGTGCATGTGGCATTATTAAGTTTCTAAACGTAAACATATTCCTTTTAAAATCCATCTTCAAAGTAGACTGGAGTTTCAGGCCTGTGGGGACTTGACATATCAAAAGAAACTTGCTGACACAAACCGGAGTATGCAGCATGATCTGTTCTAATATATGATTTTAATGTTTCTCATTTTGCAGCCGTGCCAGCCTCCATCTATCATCCACTGTCACATTTAAGTTTCCTAAATTACTGCTTTTTAACTTTTGTCACTTATTCAGCAAAGAGATATATTCCAAAGCCTGACCTCCCCCC
The DNA here is from genome assembly GCF_047675955.1 of Chlorocebus sabaeus. Lineage (NCBI taxonomy): Eukaryota > Metazoa > Chordata > Mammalia > Primates > Cercopithecidae > Chlorocebus > Chlorocebus sabaeus. The sequence continues at coordinate 7,985,355 of NC_132908.1, forward strand.
AGTCCACCCCGGTGATTGTATCTCAATATTAATAGAGAGAAGGAGAAGAGAAATCTTTGCTCCATTCACAATAAGCCAAGGGTCTTTTTTTAAAAAAGAAAATAAGAGCATAGTATGTTTCTGGTTTCAAATTCAAACATTGATAGAATTCTGTCACCTCTCAATGATTTGGCATGAAAAAATATAAAACCAGTAGGAGTTGGAAGAATAGAATGTATTTAGAGTTGCAATTAAAGGAGAGAGGCAGGGAGGGAAGGGGAGAGGGAGGGGGAGAGAGACAGGGAGACAGAGAGAGAGGGGGAATGGGGGAAGAGAGAGAGAGAGAGTTCTTTGTAACATTTCTGTATAAAGGATCAAAGGAAATATCTCCCTCTTCTCCAAAATGTAGGAGGGAAAGAGTCACACATTTCTAGACTCAGATGCTGAGAAAGAAATATGTGTGTTGTAGGTTCTGCTTTAACATTACCATCCTGTGTGTTTTTTAATCTGACCTCCAGTTGGTCACCTCTAAAGGTGCCATGATGTTAGGTGAGCTTCCTGGGTGGATTTAGCTTTTTCCATCAAGTGGAAATGACTTATGGTGGGTAAAAGTGTGAACTAAGCACAGATGATGTGAGATAAAGATACTTATTGTAGGATGACCACATGCTTTGCTTTTCTCAAAACGAGTTCCAGTTGACACCTGTTTTCCCAGCATTTCACCTAGTTAGTATTATTTTTCACTAGTGTCTTGGTTTAGACAATGAATTACATGTTCACCCTGCTCCTGGGTGAAATACACTCAGCATACAAAGCCCACAGCACAGCGAAGAGAACACTAAGAAACACGGAGATGCCTCAGTGTCTGTGGAGCCAGGTGAGTAAGGTCAGTCTCTCTCTCCTTATCCAAGGACAAGAGGCCAATATCTGTTCAAGTTGCTCTGTGTGACTCTCCCTGCAGACCAATTTAGCAATATTAAACCTGAGAAGGTGCTTGGTAAAGCCCCAAGTACTTTTCACAGAATGGTCCTTTGGTAATATTATTGGAAGCAACTCATCTGTTGGAGTAGCATGCAATCAGTAAGTGATACTTGTCCAATGGGAAAAATATACTTAACTATCAACACCTAATTTCTGTTCATTTAATCTCCATTAGAGACACCACAGGCTCTCTGTCCATGTTTTTAAAAAGAAATGAGAGCTTCTGGTTCTAGCTAAGATGAAATAAGGACATTCCATTCCCTCTTCCCCACTGATTGCAACTCAAGACTCAAAATAGAATACATAAACTATGTGATCATTCTGGAAAGCAAATGATTTCAAGGAAATTGGGGAAGAAAATTAAAACTCAAAGTATAATTCATAAGGTGAAGAGTATTCTAGATACTTTTTTCACCCGTATTCAAGGTTTAAATTGGAGAGCAACATAAATCCCAGAACTACACAGTAAATGTGGACAGAAAAAACTCTAGGAGAAACCCTCTCTGTCTTGTCAAAGGATGGAAAGGGGGACATCTGCAGATGGGAAAGATGGAAGGAACCCTTGTGTGGCCTTTTCCCTGTTTGTACTCCCGAGGTCCTGCACCCAACGCAAGCACCAGTCAGGAACCTGCCGTCCTGCAGCAGCAGTGGTAACAACAGACCTGCAGACCCTTAAAAACCATCCAAGATAAAATATTTCTCTCTGACCAGAGGAACTGAAAACAGTAAAAAGCTGTGTGCTCTGAAGATAGTGAGGGGATTTTTGTTATCTCTCTCTCTCTCTCTCTCTCTCTAAATCACTGCTTTCAGCCTTACTGGAGCCTAGCTATAAGAAATATGTGGCAGTAAAGGAGACTGAAACCCAAATTTTCTAGTCAAAAGACCAGGAAAAGGAGCCCACAGAAGCCAGTGAATATAGGCGGATTCATAGAGAGGTAAGGATTAGAAAAAATATGTACTGTAAATCTGTACATGACATCCTGGCCTCACTACTGAGCGTGTATGTCTGGAATTGACACGACACAACACAGAAAATGCTGTGAAAAGTGAACTACAGAGTAGAAACACTATCCAGAGTCTATATTGGTCTCCAGGTAGTACCCCCTTATAGGGAAGACCAAAAGGCACCTCCAGCTGATCAAAGCCTTTAAAAACTTAACCGACATAGAACCACAGACACAGAAGTCAGGTCAGGACTTGTGATCTGAATCTAAGAAAGTCAGGACCAGCTAAATAAAACATACCAATCCTGTCCAGATAATTTTAATGGGATCCTGATTCTCATAGCCTAATCTTCAGAGTCACCAGAAATCATTCAAGTTTGCTAGACATTAAAGGAACCAGTACAATATCAATGACTCAAGGAAGGAGACAATCTACAGACACTAATTCTGAGGTGGTCCACATTTTGAAATGATCAGACAGACTTTAAAGCAGTCATTATAGATATGTCCTATGAAACAGCAGTGACCAATTATTAAATAAATCATAAGATAGATTCAATGGGGAATACAAACTCTAAAGAGAATTCAGTAGAAATTTCAAAAATAAAAATTATAATAACAAAATAAAACACAAAACATCATTGGATCATAAAGGCGATAAAGGAAAAAGGCTTTGAACTTGCACACAGATCAAGAAATCTTACCCAATCTGAAAAACAGAAAGAAAAAAATGTAAAAACATAAGTTAAACAGTCTTAAAGACCAGTAGAACAATATACAAGATCTAAAATTTTTATCACTGGAGTTCCAGGAGGAGAGGAGAAAGAAATTGGTTCAGGAAAAAAGATTTGAGAATATAATGGCTGAAAACGTTCCCAAAAAGTGAAAGACGTACATCTAGAACTTCAAAAATCAAAGTGACCCTTAAAACAGAATAAACTCAAAATAAACCATGCTCAGAAAAATTATAATCAAAGTACTGAAAACTACAAATAAAGAAAAATTCCCAAAGCAGAAAAAAAGTGATGCATTATATTCAAATGACTTACAGAATTATCATCACAAACCATAAAGAACAAAAGATAGTGTAACAGCATTTTTACCATGCTGGGAGGAGAAAAAGAAAACTGTCAACCCCAAATGTTATATCCAGCAAAAAATTTCTTAGGAATATTCTGATACAAAGTAACAAAACAGTCATATATGTATATGCACCTAACAACAGCAATTCAAAATACATAAAGCAAAATATCATAGAACTGAAAAAAGAAACAGACTAATTCTAAATTATGTTTGAAGATATTAGCGCTCCTATCTCAGCAAATGTTAGAACAAATAGAGAGAAAAACAGTACATATATAAAACACTACCACTCAACTTGACCTAAGCTACAATTATAGAATGTTTTATCCAACAACAGTGGAGTATATATAATTTTCAAGTTTACATGGAACATTCACCAAGATAGAACACATTCTGGGTCACAAAACCATATATTCATGACAAAAGAACAAATCTTTCGGCAAACTAGAAATAAAAGAAAACTTTCTTAATCGAATAAAGACCACTTATATAAATTCTTAAAATAGTGCTATATTATAATTGTGATAGTGGTAACACAAACCTACACATGAGATAAAATTGCATGAAATGACATACATATGCACACGTGCACACACAGAAATGTACATAAAACTGGGGAAATCTGAATAAATTTTGTGACTTATACCAATGTCAATTTTTTGGGTTCAACATTGCACTATAAGACCCAGCACGGTGGCTCATGCCTGTAATCCCAGCACTTTGGAAGGCCAAGGTGGGTGGATCGCCTGAGGTCAGAAGTTTGAGACCAGCCTGGCCAATATGGTGAAACCCCATCTCTACTAAAAATACAAAAACTAGCTAGGTGAGGTGGCACAGGCCTGTAATCCCAAGTACTCAGGCGCTGAGGCAAAAGAATTTCTTGGGCCAGGGAGGCGGAGGTTGCAGTGAGCCAAGATTGCACCACTGTGCTCTAGCCTGGGCAATAGAGCGAGACTTTAGCTTAAAAAAAAAAAAAAAGATTGCACTCCAGTTATGCAAGGTGCTAACTTGGGAAAAATTGAGAGAAGAATACATAGGACACATCTGTGCATTTTTTGCAACTTTCTGTGAATCTGTCATCATTTTCAAATAAAAAGTTAAAACAAAAACATATGGCTAGCATTAAATCCGTTGTGAAAGGCTGAATGTTTTCCCTCTTACATTGGGAATAGGCAAGGATATTCACTCACCATTTCTATTCAATATTGTACTAGAATAAGTTAAATGCAATAATGTAAGAAAAATAAATAAAACTCCTACAGATTGAGAAGAGGAAAGTTAAGTTGTTTCTATTCTCAGAAGACATAATTGTCTGTATATAAAATTGCAATGACTTTACACCAAAGCTCCTACACATAAGAAGTGAAGTAGCTTTGGTATACAAGGTCAATATGCAAACATAAATCTTATTTCTTTACCCTAACAATGAATAATTAGAAACTAAAATTTGAAAAATAATATCATTTACCATAGTTTAGAAAATAAAATAACTAGGTATATGTCTAGCAAAGTGTGTGCAAAAGTCCAAAACATGAATGAAAGGAATCAAAGACCTAAATAAATAGAGGGATATATTGTGTTTATGGATTTGAATACTCAACGTTGTCAGTTATTTTCCAATGAATCTACAGATTTAACATAGTCACAGTAAAAGTCCTAGCAATTTTGTGGGTAGATATTGACAAATTTATTATAAAATGTATATGAAGAGGTAAGGAACTTAAAAAGCCTAAACAATTTTGAAAAAGAACAACATTAGAGTACTCACAGTGAATGATTTTAGGACTACAATAACGAAGACTGTGTGGTATTGGAAAAAATGTAGATATGTAGGTTCAATGAAACAGAACACAGAGTCCAGAAATAGACCCATCACATAGGGTTCACTGATGTTTCACAAAGGTACAAAGGCAATTTAGTGGGGAAAGAATAGACTTTTCAACCAAGAGTCTGGAACAATTGGACACCTATACACCTGAAAAAAAAAAAAAAGACTGTTGTTTTATAGCAAACACTTTGCATGACAAAGTACTCAAAATGGATTATAGTCCTAAATATAAAATGTAAAACTGTAAGACTTTTAGAAAAAAACATACATCAAAATCATCGTGATGATGGGTAATGCAAAAATTTCTTAATATAGCATGAAAAAATACATGGAATACAATCAATTAATTAGGCTGGGCACAGTGGCTCACACCTGTAATCCCAGCACTTTGAGAGGCCGAGGCAGGTGAATCACTTGAGGTCAAGAGTTCAAGACCAGCCTTGCCAACATGGGAAATCCCCGTCTCTACTAAAAATACAAAAATTAGCCGGGTGTGGGGGTACATGCCTGTAATCCCAGCTACTTGGGAGGCTGAGGCACAAGAATTGCTTGAACCCGGGAGGTGGAGGTTGCAGTGAGCTGGGATCACGCCACTACACTCCAGCCTGGGTGACTGAGTGAGACTCCATTTCAAATAAATGAATGAATAAATAAACAAATATAAATTAGCCTTAATCAAAATGAAAAACTGTTGTTCTGAGAGAGACATCATTAAGATAGTAAGAACATAAATTACAGAATGGACTGGGCGCAGTGGCCCATGCCTGTAATCTCAGCACTTTGGGAGGCTGAAGCAGGTCGATCACTTGAAGTCAGGAGTTCGAGATCAACCTGACCAATATGGTGAAACCCCATCTCTACTAAAAAGTACAAAAATTTGCCGGGCATGGTGGCATATGCCTGTAGTCCCAGTTACTCGGGAGGCTGAGACAAGAGAATTGCTTGAACCCGGAAGGCAGAGTATGCAGTGAGCTGAGATCACACCACTGCTCTCCAGCCTGGGTGACAGCAAGATTCCATGTCAAAATAAGTAAATAATTAAATTATGGAATGGGAGAAAATATTTGCTAATGGCATACCTGAAAACTTATATTTAGACTACACACACACAGATTTATGTGTATATGTATATTTATATATTGTACATATATAGTCAAATCAACAGTAAGATAGAAAACCCAATAAAAATCAATAAGAAAATTGAACAGATATAATAACTCATCACAGCACACCTTTTCGAATGCCTTTGAATAAAATAACAATACCAAGTGTTAACAAGGAAGCAGAGTACCTGGCACTCTCACACATTGCTGGTGGGACTGCAAAATGATATAGCTACTCTGAAAAGTATTTTCATAGTCTCTCAAGAGGTTAAATATACCCTTATATTATGACCAAGCAATACTACTAGTAAGTATTTATCATACAGAAATGAAAACAGAGGTTCATACAGAAACGTTTTGATGAACGTTTATAACAGTGTTATTCATACAATTCTAAAACTGGAAACAGCTCAAGCCTCCTGCAGCGGTCGAGAAAGGATTAAAAACAAAATGATTCATCCATGCAATGGAATCATACTCAGCATTTTTTTGTTGGTATACACAACAACGTGGGTGAATGCATTATGTTTAGTGAAATAAGTCAGTATCAAAAGATTATTCATTGTAAAATACCATGCATATGACATTCTGGAGAGGAAAAAACTTCAGAGAGAGAGAGAGAGAGAACAGATCAGTGGTTGACAGGGGTTATGGGTTGATGAAAGTTTGACTGCTAAGGGGCAGCACCAGGAAACCATGGAGTTGAGAAAACTGTTCTGTGTCCTCCTGTGGATGAGGTCACATGTCTCTGCATTTGTCAACATTCGCAGAATTGTACATCAAAAAAATGAATTATACATGATGTACATTAAATTTCACTGTATGTAAATTCAAGAAATTAAATAGTGACGCTGGAAAAAAATAGTCCTAGGATCAGTTAGATCACAAGATGTATCTCCTCAATTTTGAGCTCTTTAAACCACCCTGGCCCACACAACAGGCACCCAGCATTGAGATAAAAAGAAATGGTCTAATGTTGTGCTGAGAGTTGCAGTCATGGTCCCATGTGCTGGAAATAGGAGCATCATTTGACCTGAGTAATAGTCAGAGTATGAGGATTTGGTTACGTTTTCTAAAATTTGCAAGTCTAGAGCAAAACAATTTATATCTTATGAAGGGACAAGTTTCAAAGATGGGCTCGCAATCACATTAGCAGGGTGGCTATAGTCAATAATAATTGTACATTTTAAAACAGCTTAAAGAGTGTAATTGGATTGTTTGCAACACAAAGGATAAATGCTTGAGTGGATGGAGAACTCCATGTTATATGATGAGATTATTACGCATTGCATGTCTGTATCAAAACTTCTCATGTACCCCTCAAATATATCCACCTACTATGTAACCACAAAATTTTTTTTAAATAATTAAAAAAATTTTAACTTAGCTTGAACTCAGGTGGAAATTCCATCCACCTCAGAAGTAACCACTATTCCAAATGATGTTCATTATTTTACTTGATTTAAAAGAGAGAGTTCTTGCACACATACACATAGTTTAGCTTAATTTGTTAATATACTTTTTAAAAGCAGTATCAAACTGTATCTTGCTTGTGGAACTTTGTTTTCCAAGCAATGCTCCTAAATCAAACCCATAGTTATTTGTTCAGCATTCATTTTCATTGCTGTATGGTATTTTATTGTATGACTATCTCTAAATGTATTTACCTATTTTCTTCTTCCGGAATTTAGGTTGTTTCCAAGCTTATTTTCTTGTATATTTGTTTTCATAGTAGATAATGCTGCTAGGACCAATCTTATATGTGTTTCCAGGGAGTCATGTGGTAATATTTCCCTGGAGTAAAATTGCTAGGCATAGAATTGCTAAGATGTGAAGTATATGCAAGTATCAGATTTCACAATATAATATAAACTTGTTTGCCAAAATTCTTGGACAAAATTATACTCATATCGAAAGTTTATAAAATAATCCTCTTCATCCATACCCTTTTCTACCCTTAGGATTATTAAGACTATTTAAGTTTTGCCAACCTATTTGGCACATGTTATTCTCATTGGGGCTTCTTTTACATTTATTTGTTTTCTAATTTTTTTCATATTATGGAATATATTAAAAGTACCATACTTTTCCTTGTCGTTTCATAAGTAACATAAGGCTGCTCCAAGCTAGAAGTGACTTACCCAGCAGATTTGGACATTTCAGATCCCATGTGGATATACTGAGAGCTGAAGGGATTAATATCTCATTCTACTAATATACCAAATAAGTTGGGGAGGTCTGGATAAAGAATAAATTGGATAATGGTGCCTGGGAGAACTGAACTGTCCACAGGGCCAATTAATTGCCCACATGAAATTGACGACTTTCATACACATGCAGATAAGTTCAGATGTTGATGGGAACATGGAGGATACAAACTCTTTCTAAGGAGACTTCTCCTTGATGTATTTTCTGCTAAAAATTGAGTCATGTACAGTTGCTAAAGTCTTGGGCCCTCAGCATCATTGGGCAAGTGTAACAGCTTGGGATTTCCCAGCCCCATAATTCAGTTTCACAAGACAAATGAACCTATATTTCTCAAAGCTATTGTTAGTTGGGCCTTTGTTGCATACAGTCTAACATGTTGCTAATTGATATACAGCTCAATATTTGTTGAACACTTCGTATTGTCACAATACGAGACATCTTAATAATGTCAATAAATAGAGAAAAAGAATCCACCTCCAACCACTGTCACCAAGAGGTGATATGTAAGAAGAAAAGATAATGGTAATAACAGTATCCATCATTATTGAGAGACTCCTTTTTTTTTTTTTGAGATGGAATCTTACTCTGTTCCCCAGGTTGGAGTCCAATGGGGTGATCTCAGCTCACTGCAACGTCTGCCTCCCAGGTTCAAGCAATTCTCCTGCCTCAGCCTCCTGAGTAGCTGGGATTAACTGTGCCCACCAGCTTGCCTGGCTAATTTTTGTATTTTTTGATAGAGGTGGGGTTTCACCATGTTGATCAGGCTAGTCTCGAACTCCTCACCTCAGATGATCCACCCGCCCTGGCCTCCCAAAGTGCTGGGATTACAGGCATAAGTCACCACACCCAGCCTATTGAGAAACTTCTAAGGGTCATATTCCTTATTTCTGTCATCTTTAGTACCAATCAGGCAACTGGGGACATGCATGTAGCCTAGACAAGTAACTTGATGTTTGGCTGACTTCTGTCATACCAAGATCATTCAATAAATTAGTGGTAGAACATTTGTGCGAGACAGATTTATGAAGCTCCAAAACCCACACTCTTTCCCCTAAGACTTTTTCATCCACTTCTACCACTCACTTATTCCCTGACTCACCCTTCCAATGACGCAATAGAATTCAAGTATGAAAGAAAGATTCTGACACCAGTAATTCAAGACAAATGCTATAGTAAGACCTGTGCACCAGCTACAAATGGTGCATTGGCATAAGGTAACTGGACTCAGGTGGGAGTTCTTACATCCTCGTTTGCCTAGATTAGTCCTGGTTTATTTCTGTTGTCCCATTCAGTTTGTGGCTCTGTTAACTCTCAAAAGTGTCTCAGTTTTCCTTTCTATAGGAAACATCAGGATGACAAACATGTACATGAAAGTCATGGTTTGCACCGAGAATTAATCTCTTACGGGCTAACGTTTCCACTCAGTTGTCATCATTGCCATCAACATGTTTCTTTGATGTCTGTCATAAAGTGTCACTCTAGATGTTTGCATGTTCTTCTGTTTTTCTGCAGCTGACTATGTGAAGGAGAAAATAGGGTGTTTGTGACTTTTCTTAAGCTGAAAATCATTTTGAAGTAGCGAGCAACTCCTTTAAGAATTAATTTAACCCTGATCACAAGCAAAGGATTCCCACTTTGCAATCAGCTTTCTGGGGTTTTGTGAGATGACATTTAAAGAGATGGAGATTTCTCAGCACTGCAGCATTTGCAGGTGCAGCCAACACATTGTTATCTTTGCTTCTGAAAGACAGGCAGCACATGGATAATTAAAATACATGGAAAACTCCCCAACCGTATTTTACTCTTAAGAGATGCAGTAGAATATAATAGTTAGACATCCAATTGGATGTAAGATTAGAGATGGGAGGACATAGTGTTACTCGGAGGTGGTCTCCGAAGGCAAACTGCCTGGGTTTGAATTTAGATTATCCCACGAACCAATCATGTGGCCCTCTTCAAGGTATTTAACTTATTTATGAAATAGAAATTTTAATAAGACACGGAGACTCTACTGAAAATTATATGATAGAACATATGCAAAGCAGTTGGGATAGTTCCCTAGCCTATAGCAAAAATTTGATCTTATCATTGTTAACTTAAAGAGAGATGGAGGCAGTGCAGTACACATCTGGATTCTAGAGATGAGGGTCAAACACTGGGGAAAGTGAGTATAGATATCTATTTTTACCTTTATGTCTAATTATGCAGAAATTTATGTCAGTGAAACATTTAAATGCATCTTTCAATTTCCTTCACTTTTTGTTATCATCTCTTCCACCAGCCTAGTTGTAGTCACCAGTATCTCTACCCCACAGCTGCTGCTGCTTCTTCTTCTTCTTCTTCTTCTTTTTTTTTTTTTTTTTTTTTTTTAAGATGAAGTTTCGCTCTTGTTGCCCAGGCTGGAGTGCAATGGCACAATCTCGGTTCACTGCAACCTCCGCCTCCCAGGTTCAAGAGATAAGCGATTCTCCCACCTCAACTGGGATTACAGGCATGGGCCGCCAGGCCCGGCAATTTCTTTTTTGTATTTTTAGTAGAGACAGGGTTTCACCATGTTGGCTAGGCTAGTCTCGAACTCCTGATCTCAGGTGATCTACCCACCTCAGCCTCCCAAAGTGCTGGGAATACAGACGTGAGCAACAGCGCCCAGCCCCCATAGCGTCTTTCATTAGTCATGTTGCATCATCCACTTCTTCTCTCTTCCAATCCCTTATGAACAGAGTAGCCAAGTGGCTTTTGGAAAAGTAAACATAATCATGAAACTTGGTTGCATAAAGCCCTTCGTTGTCCTCCCACGGCTCTCCTAATGTGGTCAACAGGGTCTGGGTAAATCAGTTTCACTGCCCTTCCAGGCTTGTCAGGTGCCAATTTGCCACTTGCCTACTATACTCATTCCATATATATTCTCAATTCCTTAGTCAAGGCCTCCCCTACTGAAGAACCTGGGACATGTACCCCTCACTATCTCTCTTGTCTTCTGTGTACATCTCAGTTATTATTAAGTCTCAGTTTAAATGGTATGTCTCCCAGGGACCCTCCCCTTATCACTCAGACACAGGCAGCTATCCTGTTATTTGGTCTCCAAAACTGCATTTCCTACATACCTATTCCTTGCTTAATAACTTTAATTAGTTACTGAAACCCACCCACTAAATGACAAATACAAAAATAAAATATTTACATTGATTTTAATGGGAAAATTATTTGCAGTTCTGTATCAAATCAGTATATCTAAATAATTCATACAGCTAGGAATAATATATGGGAATTGAATGATAAGAAAGCAAGGAATAAGCAATAGTTTGAAAGTAAATAAATAGACTGCATGTGGAATGTAATCTAATGAAGATTTAACCAGTCAGGGGAGAGAGAATAGTTGACTGTGGATAGTAGCTAGAAAAGCAGTGAGAGAAAAGGGTAATTATTTGGAAGAATTCTTTCTCCTGTATAAATGTTGCAACATTTTGGGGGAACTCATGCTACCTTTCACTCAAACTGCACTTAAAAGTGAAGTTACAGCACAGAAAAATATCTTTAAAGCAAAATTAAGACTAAACACAAAAGTGTCTAGTTTTTGCTCTGAAATAATACTCAAGTAAAAAGAACATATGAGTAAGATGCTATATCATCATCCCTCTCACTTGGCATATGCAAGATATTTGAGGTTCATCTAAACATTGCACATAATTCAAATTTGTTACACATGACATTCTCTTACTAGAAATTCTTATAAAGAGAAAATGGATTGTGATGTCCAAATATAACTTCTTAAAATGTGCTTTTTTTATGAGAAATTTTATTGGAAGAAAGAGTTTTATTAAGCTAAAAGTAGTATACGTTTTCAAAACAGCTTATAACTTCATACTTTTAAATTACATATGTAATACATGTGTGTATAATTGTGTTAGTTATAATTTATAACTTTAAGTCAATAACAAAGATATAATTCTCTAAGGCAAGTCTATAATTACATATTTACTTGCATAAATATTTGTTTAATATTCCATCTCTACCACTAGGGAATAAACTCCATGAAGGGAGTTTACTGTTGTATTCCTGGCACCTGGCATAGTGCAATAAACAGTGTCTTAGGATGGTGTCCCATGATACAGAAATCGGAGCTAGGAGAAAGCAAGGTTGAATTGAAAGCAAGAAATAAGCAAGTTGGTGTCAGGATAAAGAAAGGAAAGATCTTAAACCATTACCATGAGAGAAAGGGGTGGGGGACTGTGTGACAAACACACACGTTACTTTCATGCATTCTTTTATACTTACACTGGTAGATAGTTGATTGTTTTTGTTTCTGCATTTAGACCCAAAAGCAGAAAAGATGTGATCGGGTCTCTATATGATGTCTCTTTTTCTCTCTGTCTTTCTATACAAATAAAACATCTGATGTGATGGTTGTTACAGGAAGTGACATAACCCAATAAATGGCTTGCATATTTCACAGGGTAATTTATTTCTCAAAATACAAATGAACAATATAAGTTGTTATGTGTGCCATTAGCCCAGTGTGTGATGCCACAACCACATATACGCTAAATCATGTGTGAGCTTTTTAACACTTTCTCTCCCGGTTTCAGCACCGTGGGGTTGGACACTTCCTTTTGGCTAGGTGGGTTTGGCCTTTCTAAGCCACAAGTTCAATTAGATTCGACAAATAACCTTTGTGCATGCTAAGATAATTTAAACATGAGACAATGTGACCGAAAAAGCACAACCTCAAGTCTTTTCCTACAGGGTGAAGCAAAATGTGCAGCGGCTTTGAAAATGACCTTCTTAATGAAGACATAGGTTGGACTGGTAGCGAAGTTTTATTCAAGTGCCTTTCAGATTCATATCTGTTTTCAATCTAGTTAAATCGCCCCCCGCCCCACCTTGACCCCCACCAAAAGGGGAAGAAACAAGTTTGACCTATCTTGAGCCAAAGTCACACTGTTCTGGCTGTTAAGAATATGATTAGCTTCTGAGAGTGACTAATGCCCTGGGTTTTCAATCATGTTAGAATTCCGGAATAATGGAATTTCTTATGAGGTCCATGAAAAGGTCTTATAGACTTTCAACAGCAACTTCCTCCTCCTTCCTGGGAACCAAATTTACTTCTGCCAATCAAATTCTGTTTACTGCTATCTGGACATACAGGTTTATAGTTTGGTCTGTGTCAAAAGATCTGAAAAGTAGTGGTGCATTTAGTAATTCTCCTAGGTTCAAATGCCAACTGATCTTGCTTTGATGGAAGTTCATTAGCTTTTTCCAGCATTAAAAATTCAAACAAATATTATTTTAATGAAAAATGGTATCAGTCTAGGCCATAAGTAAAAGTAAGACCCCATTATCCATATAGAAACCTGTATTTGAATCCTAGATTCACCACTGACAAGCATTTGGTTATTTCTTATTTCCATGTGGTTTAATGTCCTTATCTACAGGGTGGGAATCACAGGAATATGTAATATGGCAGAGTCCCTGGCATATTACTATTAACAGTAGTACAGAAGTATCAATGTTATGCTTGGTATTATTTTTATACTTGTGGAGTTTTTAAAATAAAATATAAAACTTAGAAACCATTTTTCAATGAAGAAACTGCTTTGGATTAATATTTCAGCCTTTCACCCGAGAAGTGGAAATGTCGAGATACGAGTTTATCTCCTTTAACTTTTAGGGGTATTTTTATTGATAGAGATTGAGAAACACTATTACAAGTTTTCCAAATTGTATATGTGGTTAAATTAAATGCTATAGTTATAATTTACACACATTTCCTGAGATAATAAGCCCTATGCTTTTATCAGATGAAGTTATAATTTTTGGTTTGCATTTTTATTGAGTTTATTACCTAGTAAACACTTACAAATATATGAATCATATTAATTTGTTAAAGAATATATACTTCCAGCCAGGTGTGGTGGCTCACACCTGTAATCCCACCACTTTGGGAGGCTGAGGTGGGAAGACCACTTGAGGTCAGGAGTTCAAGACCAGCCTGGCCACCATGGCGAAACACCATCTCTACTAAAAATACAGAAAAATACAGAAAAAAGAATATTAGCCAGGCATCGTGGTGCACGCCTGTGCTACTCAGGAAGCTGAGGCAGGAGAATCGCTTGAACCCAGGAAGCAGAGGTTGTGGTGAGCCGATATCGCACCACTGCACTTCAGCCTGGGTGACAGAGTGAGACTTCATTTAAAAAAAAAAAAAGAATATATAATTCAGTTTGTCTTCCATATGACTGAGAACCCTTTTATTCTACTGACCCTACCATAAATAATAACTATAACCTCCATAGAAAATAAAAACGTAGCCACTTGAAGGCATTTGGAAACAAATGAGCAAAACATGCATGGACACATGAAAAGGATCGTTATTTGAAAGAAGGCAGTGACACTGGGTGAGTTTCCCATTTTCACAGCTTCTAGCTGATGGCAAGCACCCCCAACATGCTATACTGGATGATTATAAGTCCAATAGAAAACCACAGTATGTTTTACCTAACACACTAGAGGATAGAGGTGGGGACACTCATAGCTACACAAAGTGAAAAGCGAAAAGGGTTCCAAAAAGAGAATAAGAGAGGAGGACTCTAGGTTTTGAATATAAACTTGACCTGGATCTCTGACTGACTGTTGAAACACCCATGAATAGGAAAGGCTACCAGCATCCAAGCTACACAGAAGATAAGTAAACTGAGATTGGAGCTGTTTCCCAAAAGGTAAAAGTTACAGTTTGAGTTCAACAACCAACTTGATTATCTGCTAAAGCAGAAGAGTTATCAATAGGTTTTGGAGGCATTTAACAAAAATTAAAGTCTCGGCTGGGCACGGTGGCTCATGCCTGTAATCCCAGCACTTTGGGAGGCTGAGGCGGGTGGATCATGAGGTCAGGAGATTGAGACCATCCTGGCTATCACAGTGAAACCCCGTCTGTACTAAAAACACAAAAACAAAATTAACCGGGCATGATGGCATGCGCTTGTAGTCCCAGCTACTCGGGAGGCTGAGGCAGGAGAATGGCATGAACCCAAGAGGGGGAGCTTGCAGTGAGCCGAGATTGCACCACTGCACTCCAGCCTGGACAACAGAGTGAGACTCTATCTCAAAATATAAATAAATAAATAAATAAATAAATAAATAAATAAATAAATAAATAAAGTCATGACAACATATTATCAAAATAGCCTCAATACAATCCAAAATTATTTACCATATTGAAAAAAGGCAAATATGATTGATTTTCACCACAGAAAGACAATCAGTGGAGACAAACCTGGAGATGCTAAATAATTAGAAAATTTTAAAAAATTATTTTAAAACAGTTATTGTATGTATGCTTAGTGATGTAAGTAAACCTACGTTTATAATACATAGAAAGATAAGAAGTATCAACAGGGATATGTAAACTATTACAATGAAGAAAATTGATATTTTAGAAGTAAAAAAATACTTTTGAAATTAAAATTTACTGGATGAAATTAAGTTACATTAAAGATCATAAGGAGATGGTAAACTTAAATATAGATCAGTGAAAAAGTATGCTACCTGTAAAACCTAGAAAAAAGTTAAAAGAAATTGAGTCTCAAGGGTCTGTAGGACAATATTGAAAGATCTAACATGTGCGTAATTGGAATTCCATTGAAAAGAAGAGAAGCAATGGGGCATGATAATTTTTTTAAGATCTAACATGTATAAGCTTTGCACATTTGGAGGAAGAAATGAATTTACAGATTAAATGCATATAGTGAAGCCCATTCAGAATAAATATAAAAATTTCATGTCCAGAAATATCATAAATTGTTAAGAGCAAAAATAAAGAAGCTTAAAACCAGCCAGAGGAAAAATATGGCATACAGGGAAATTATTATTGAGTTCTCATTAGAAACAATTAGAGACCAGAAGATGATGTAGTAACGTTTTTAAATGCTGAAAGAAAAAATAATCAATCCAAAATTATTTTAATATATACTTCAAAAATTAAGATAAAATATATGTATTTCCAGATAAAAGAAAACTAAGATAACCCATTGATAGCAGATGTTCAGTATAAAAAACCCTAAAGGAAGTTTCTCAGGGTGAAAACAAATGACTCCTGTTGGTAACTCAGTTTTTAGAAAAAGGGAGAAAAACACTGGAAATGACAAGTATTTCGGTAAACGTAAATTACTATTTTCAACTTAATTTCTTAAAAATACTGGTTTCTAAAGAGAAAAAAAAAAACACTTTTAGGTTCAGGAGTACATGTGCAGGTTTGTTATACAGGTATGGCACACTTGTGTCATGGAGGTTTGTTGTACTCAGGTATTAAGCCTAGTACCCATTAGTTATTTTTCCTGACCTTTCCCTCCTCTCACCCTCCACCCTCCAAAAGGCCTCAGTGTGTGTTGCTCCCTTCTATGTGTCCATGTGTTCTCATCATTTAGCTCCCACTTATAAGTAAGAACATGCAGTATTTGGTTTTCTGTGCCTGTGTTAATTCATTTAGGATTATGGCCTCAGCTCCATGCATGTCCCTTTTGCAAAGGACATGATCTCGTTCCTTTTTCTGGCTGCATAGTATTCCAGGGTGCATATGTACCACATTTTCTTTATCCAGTCTATGATTGATGGGCATCTGGGTTGATTCCATGTCTTTGCTATCATTAATAGTGCTGCAATGAACATACTCATGCATGTGTCTTTATAATAGAATAGTTTATACTCCATGGGTTACATACCCAGTCATGGGATTGCTGGG
The DNA here is from genome assembly GCF_047675955.1 of Chlorocebus sabaeus. Taxonomy (NCBI): domain Eukaryota; kingdom Metazoa; phylum Chordata; class Mammalia; order Primates; family Cercopithecidae; genus Chlorocebus; species Chlorocebus sabaeus. The sequence continues at coordinate 8,002,215 of NC_132908.1, forward strand.
TCAAATAGTATCTGTTTTTAGGTCTTTAGATATTAGATGCTTAGTAATCTGTAGTTGAATGAAAAAAAATGGGGAGAGTAAAGGGAAAGTTGCATCAAAGAGAAAAATGAATGATGCTGGCTACTTTGATTCTGATGACCAGTGTATTTGTAGAAATCAGACATGGTGATTTCATAATAAACCAAAGGGTCATTTTAAAAGCCTGTCTTGATTGTCGACTAAATTCAAGGAACTTTGCAGGTGTTCAGTGTATGGTGGTATTGAGCAGGACCCTGGCACAAAAACTGATGGCACATTCAAAAAAGGGTGATGAAAAGCAGTTTAATGAATGAATTCCTTATAATGTGTTGGAAATCAACCAACAGGGGATGCAGGAGTATCCTGAGGCAAGCAACAAGGGGAATGCCATTATCACCCCTCGATTACTCCACCAGGGGAAAGTGAGGAAAGTCACTGCTAAAGCCTGGTGAGAGCTGTAGTTGCGCAATAAGCCTGTCTGGTGGAAGCTGTGGTCTTGGCTAGAGGAACCCAGCTATACTAATGAGCATAAAGCTCTAGTAAACATACTAAACCATAGTCTAGGAGGAAGAAAACTGGGGAATAAACATTGTAGCATCTCTCTCCTCTCCTACTTCGTCTGATCTCCTACCAGTTCCTCCCATGGGCTTAACTAAACTAGGGGCTAGAAGGCAAGGAAGCCCAACTGGTGCAGCCTCTTAGGGCTTCATTGAACGAAGCAAAGTGGGGATGGTTAGAAGGCGGATCCTTTCAATGGAGGAGAATGAAAACAGAGCAGACAAAGCCCCTATCCTTCAATATTTGTGGTCGAGTTGTTAAATAACAGGACAACAATAGGCTTGGTCTTTATCACCAACTCCTCAAATCACCCCCACGAAGTGATCTCGCTTGAACTATTCTATAAAACCAACATTGATTCCCTGATTATGAGCATTTTTCAAATGAACAGTCAGGCAGGGTTTGGCCTTAACATCTCCAACCTAGGGATGTTTAATCACCAAAGAAACAGGTTGAGAAATATAAACATAATTTGCCTAGGGTTACATGGTTTGTTGTTGTGAGGACCAGGATTGGAACCAAATTTTCTTAATTTAATCTCGCCAGCATTTCTTCCGTTACAACTTTAAACATAAAAGTTTAAACATAAAATGCAGCCATTTTATTTTGGTTGCCAGCGAAGTCTCTTGCAGCCTGGTTTCAGAGCCTTTTACCATTTCTAGTATGTTTCCTCCGGCTCTAATGGGATCTGCAACAAGTGTCTGCTTCCCAAGCATAGAGCACACGCACAACGTTAAATCCCGGTTGGTTTCTCAAAATAATTAACGTACTCCTAAGAGCAACAATGCAATGAGTGTTTTAAAAATACCAGACACTGAAAAAAAAACACCTTTAAAAAAGTAATCCCAGCACTCTGGGATGCCGAGGTGTGTGGATCACCTGAGGTCAGGAGTTCGAGACCAGCCTGGCAAACATGGTGAAACCCTGTCTCTACTAAAAATACAAACAATGAGCCAGGCATGGTGGCGCGCACCTGTAATTCCAGCTACTCAGGAGGCTGAGGCAGGAGAATTGCTTGAACTCGGGAGGCGGAGGTTGCAGTGAGCCGAGATCACACCATTGTACTCCAGCCTGGGCAGCAAGAGTGAAACTCCGTCTCAAAAAAAAAAAAAAAAAAAAAAGCATTAAATCATTGAATTATTTCGAAGACCACGCAACATGGGTAATATCATCCCCATTTTACAGATGAGAAAATTGGAGCGCCAAGAGATCAGGTAACTTGCCATATGTCCTGTTATTAAGATGAGAGTATAACCAGAAGCTGAACCTCTGTAATCGAAGCCCTATGCTGTTAACCATTCTATCACCTTGGGGGTAAGTGAACCGAAGCCATGCCTGACCTTGGTGACTGGTGATGTATTAGCACCAGGCTGATGGAGTGGGAGCCAATTCATAATTTATCTCTGTGAAAAAATACTTCCTGTATTGTGCCCCTGACAACTGAACCCTTTAGCAGCATCAAGGGGAATTACGTTGGAAGAAAAATGGCATGTCCGTGAATACTACATTATCTTCGGGTCCACTAAATTGATTTTTATTTTCAGAGATAAAATATTTCCAGGAGTGCTGTCTGCATTGGCAGGATGCCAGGGGCAGTTGAACTTTTCCTTCAAGTCTTTTGGGTTAGTCCACACCTTCTAGTTTCAGAGTCTTCTTAGGGAAGCCTATTGGTGTGGAAAGAATGTAGACATCTCTGCCTCTGTTAGAATTCATCTTTGGAATTAAAGAATGTATGTTCTTCACATTTCTTATCAAAGAGGCCCAGCACAGGAGAAATAAAGCAATCCAGAAAGAGGGAACTTTGCTTTTATCAAGAGAAATTGAGGGGCCGGGAGAAGTGGCTCATGCCTGTAATCCCAGCACTTTGGGAGGCCAATGCAGATGGATCACTTGATAACAAGAGTTCAAAACCAACCTGGCCAATGTGATGAAACGCCATCTCTACTAACAATACAAAAATTAGCTGGGCATGGTGGCATGTGCCTGTAACCCGTGCTACTCGGGAGGCTGAGTCATGAGAATCATTTGAACCCAGGAGGCAGAGGTTGCAGTGAGCCGAGATTGCACCACTGCACTCAAGCCTGGATGACAGCGTGAGACTCTGTCTCAAAATAAAAATAAAAATAAAAAAGAGAGAGAGAAATTAGGGATTCAAACCTCATCTTGGAGCCTTTTAAACTAGCTGACTCCAGTGTCTTCTGTTTCCTCCGCATCACTGCAATAAATATTCATAAATCAAAAAAACATGGCAAGAATACCCAACATTCACTAGGGCTTTCGTATGTGCCAAGTACTGTCCCAACTGCCTTACATGGCTTATCGCGTTCAATCCTTGCAACCAACTGATGAGGTTGGTACAATTATTAACCACTTTTTCCATATACGAAAACTAGAAATTTAGAAAATTAACCACGAAACCAAGATTAAAATTAAAATTTAAATTTTTAAACTTAAATTTAAAAATTTGTGACTGGGTGCAGTGACTCACGCCTGTAATCCCAGCACTTTGGGAGGCTGAGGCAGGAGGATCACCTGAGGTCGGGAGTTTGAGACCAGCCTGGCCAACATGATGAAACCCCATCTCTACTAAAAATACAAAAGTTAGCCAGGCATGGTGGCAGGCGCCTGTAATCCCAGCTACTCAGAAGGCTGAGGCAGAAGGACCACTTGAACCTGGTTGCAGTGAGCCAAGATCGTGCCAATGCACTCCAGCCTAGGCGACAGAGCAAGACTCTGTCTCAAAAAGAAAAAAAAAATTTAAAAATGTAATTTAACATTAAATATTAATCATGAAACCAGGCAGCTCAGTGTTAAAATTTATATTTTAATTTAGATCTGGTTTGACCTCAAATGTTGTTTTCAACCCGTCTTCGAATCACTTGTAGAAAACGTTAAATCTGCTGATACCCAAAACCCCTACTCACAAACCCAATACAATCGATCTGGAATAAGCACTGTGCAATGTTTTTCAAAGCTCCCCAGGTGACTCTGATGTGTTGCCGAGAAACTTTAGCACAAGAACCCAGCACGGGAGAAACAAAGCAACCCAGAAAGAGGGAGCTTTGCTTTTAACAAGAGAAATTAGGGGCCAGGAGCGGTGGCTCATGCCTGTAATCCCAGCACTTTGGGAGGCCAAAGCAGATGGATCACTTGATATCAGGAGTTTGAAACCAGCCTGGCCAACGTGAAGAAACCCCATCTGTACTAACAATACAAAAATTACCCAGGCGTGGTGGAGCGCACCTGTAACCCCAGCTAGTTGGGAGGCTGAGGCATGAAGATACATCGTTATCAGCAAGCAAGCTCACTGAAACAATGAAGTCGCTTAAGATTGGTGGGGTTTTTGTTTTTGTTTCATTTTTGTTTTGAGATGGAGTCTCGCTGTGTGGCCCAGGCCGCAGGGCAGTGGTGCGATTTTGGTTCACTGCAGCCTCTGCCTCCCAAGTTCAAGTAATTCTCATGTCTCAGCCTTCCAAGTAGCTGGGATTACAGGTGCCCACCACCACATCCAACTAATTTTTGTATTTTTAGTAGAGATGGGGTTTCACCATGTTGGCCAGGCTGGTCTTGAACACCTGACCTCAGGTGATCCACCCACCTTGGTCTCTCAAAGTGCTGGGATTACAGGCATGAGCCAAATAATGGTGTTTATCTTCATAATACTCTACACATCACGCTCACCTCTTATAAGAAAAGATTCAAATCCCTCTATAGATGAAGACTTGCTGAATTGCTTCTAGCAGCCAATATATAAAGTTGACTTTTAGACATCAACTTATGCAGGAAGTGTTAATATTTCATCTTGGAGGCTCTGTAATATTTCAGGCCCATCCAACTGTCCTCGAGGCAACATTCAGAAAGAACAATCTGAGTGACCAAGAGGGAGATTTTCTGTCACTGATAAAATATAACATGCCAGCCCCACGTCAAGCCTGAGTGCTTCTTTACCATTGGAGCAAGCAGAGACCAACAGAAACCTAACCATTCATTCTGTAATATAACTACTCCGACATTTAACGTGACTTATCAGCGGAACAGAGCAGTTTTCATATTAACCCTTCTGATAGAAAAGGCATCCATTTTTGTGAGGCAACAGACACTGACTACAAGATTATTCTATCACCCATCTTTAATCAGTTGAATGGGAAAAGTCTTTACTATCAAAGGGCAGTTGAGGAAAAGTGACAGTTCTATAGATCATTATGGATAATATTTTGTTAAAAGAGAATATTCATTGCCTAATTTATAAGCAGCATGACTTTCAAAGGGTTTTCATTCATGGAGACCATGTCTTTATTAAAGCAGATTTAAATATAAATAAAATATAGCTAAACATCTAGGATAATGGACTCATTGCCCATTCATGGGACTTTCCCTGGACTGAGAAAGTCAGAATAGAAAGATTGCCTTTTTCTCAAAGTTCTAATATTTACCAATATGTAGTTGGTAGGAAAATGAATACTAGGAGAAAGCAACAGAGTTACCTGATGAGTCCTTCCACAATTAAAAATATATGCACTATTTCATGAATGAAAATGTATTAATGATTTATAAATTATAAAGTAATATATAACAGTATGCCAGTCAATCACTAAAGAGAAAGAAGAGCATCGAAGGTTTCAATTTTGAAACCTTTCTTGTGTAGCCTACCTTTAATGCATCCTCTTACATTCAGCCTCAAGATTTTGAACGTTGTGATGATCACATCTTCATTTTTCTTTACAATTTTACCAGCTTCTGCTTTTTCTTTTCTTTTCTTTTTCTATTTTATTTTACTTTAAGTCTGAGATACATGTGCAGAACGTGCAGGTCTGTTACATAGGTGTACACGTGCCATGGTGGTTTGCTGCACCTATCAACCCACCATCTAGGTTTTAAGCCCCTCATGCATTAGGTATTTGTCCTACCACTCTTCCTCCCCTTGCCCCCCACCCCCCGACAGGCCCTGATGTGTGATGGTCCCCTCTCTGTGTCCATGTGTTCTCATTGTTCAAGTCCCACTTATGAGTAAGACCATGCAGTGTTTAGTTTTCCATTCCTGTGTTAGTTTACTGAGAATGATGGTTTCCAGCTTCTTCAATGTCCCTACAAAGGACGTGAACTGATTCTTTTTCATGGCTGCATAGTATTGCATGGTGTATATGTGCCACATTTTCTTTATCCATTCTATCATTTAAGTGCTTTTTCAATATGTCATTTACTTTTCAAGTTTGGAAATAATATATAAAAGAAATCATACTGTACATATTATTTTAATATTTGTTTCTGTTTTATTTCTTGCTCAAAGTATTTTGTGAGATGTACTTATGATGTGTGCAGATATTGTTTATTTTTATTTCTGCATAATGTTCCCTGGTATGAATAAGCCCCAATTTATTTACCCATTTGACTATTTTTGGATTGGTTGGGTGTTACCAGTTTTGTTGTTGTTTTCTTTTTAGGTGTCCTGCTGGAAGCAATGGTGCTAACAATGTTGAAGAGGTTCCTTAGGGCATATTCCTAGAAATGGAATTGCTGTTCTCTAGGACATAAACTACTTTAACAATATTACACAATCACTAATGCATTCTAAAACTGTTGCGATGCTCCCAGCAATCAGGTTTATGCAAGTACCCATTCTCCACATCCATATTTTCAGACTTAGTGATTTGGCAAAACTGATATATATGAATATTTTTTATTGTGGTTTTAATTTACATTTTTCTGATTACCAGTGAAAATGAGTGTCTTTTTCTATTTTATTGGCCATTTGTCCTTTATCTTCTGTGGAAGTTGTTTTATTGATTTTGTCTGTTTTATTATTGGTTGTTTGGTATTCCAGCCTGACCAATATAGAGAAACCCTATCTCTACTAAAAATACGCACACAAAAAAATGCAAAATTAGCTGGGCGCGGTGGCACATGCCTGTAATCCCAGCTAATCGGGAGGCGGAGGCAGGAGAATCGCTTGAACCTGGGAGTCAGAGGTTGTGGTAAGCTGAGATCGCGCCATTGCACTTCACCCTGGGCAACAAGAGCAAAACTCCATCTGAAAAAAAAAAAAAAAGAAATATTGTCTTCTCAGAAATCTGTACCAATTTACCATCCCAACAGGAGCATATGTGTGCCTATTTTACAACACCCTTCTCACCACATTAGAGCATCATCTTTCAAACAAGCATTATTGATTGAATAAGTAAAATGTAATTCCATTGCTTTTGTAATTAACATTTTTTTTTCTTGGGTTATGAGTCAGGTTGATGTTTTTCTGTAAGTTTCTTGAGTAGTTGTAATTCTACTTCTGTGATACTTTAATGTTAATGTCTATCCTTTTCTGGTTTATCTGTTTTGTATACCTTGATTAATTTGGAGGAGCTTTTTATATAGTAAAACCATCAATCCTTTGCCGTATTGTTGCACTTCTTTCCGTTTATTTTTTGCCTCTGGTTTTGTTCATGCACTTTAATTATTAGTATTTTAACAAATAGTCATTTGTTAGTTGATTTTATTTCCTTGCATGTATTAAATAATAGTCGGTATCTGAGGTTATTTTTTTCTCTCCAGCAAAGTAAATAAAATGATAATTATGAAGAGATTGAAAGTGGTTATGATATTTCAATACTGTCAAGCCAGTTTTGGAAGCAGGGAATGTCCTACCAGACATATGACCATACCAGGTCATATATATCAAGTCCTGCCACAGTGGATATGTGGCTCACTTCAGCTTTTGTGGAGCGGGGAGCTTAGACAAAGTTTGGTCAATTCAGAATATGTATTTGGGCTCATTGACCCTGTCTCTAGACATCTCACATTCATGCTAGGTCTCTTAATTAGAGAAGTCTACACTTGCCAATGTCTTATTCTACTAGAGCACCCTTTTAAGCATATTAGCTTAGGTAATCCTCAAACCTTATGAAGAGAGTATTAGTCAGGGTTCTCCAGAAAAACCGAACCAATAGGATGTATATATAAATATATAAAAGCGCATTTCTTTTAAGCAATAGGCTCATGCAATGATGGAGGCTGGCGAGTCCAAAATTTGCAGGGTGTGAGGTCAGACTGGAGACCCAGGAAGAACCAAGGCCACCGTTGAAGTCCAAAGGCCATCTGCGTAGAATTTTCTCTTGCTCAGAGAAAGTCAATCTTTTGTTCTAGTCTGGCCTTCAACTGACTGGAGGAGGGCCTTCCCTCATCATAAAGGACAATCTGTTTGACTCAAATCCACTGATTTAAATGCTAATCTCATCCAAAAACACCCTCACAGAAACATCCAGAACAATGTCTGAACAAGTATCTGAGCATTGTGGTCCAGCCAAGTTGATACATAAAATAAAACATCACAAGGCTGGGCGCGGTGGCTCATGCCTGTAATCCTAGCTCTTTGGGAGGCAGAGGTGGGCGGGCCACAAGGTCAGGAGTTCAAGACCATCCTGCCAACATGGTGAAACCCCGTCTCTACTAAAAACACAAAAAGTAGCTGGGCGTGGTGGTGAGCACCTGTAGTCTCAGCCACTAGGGAGGTGGAGGCAGGTGAATTGCTTGAATCTGGGAGGTGGAGGTTGCAGTGAGCCGAGATCGTGCCACTGCACTCCAGCCTGGTGAAAGAATGAGACTCTGTCTCAAGAAAAAAAAAAAAAAATTAAGCATCACACGAGGTACTTTTATTAACTCCATTTTATAGAGGACAAAGTTGGAGCACTCAGAGGTTAAGCGGTGAATACAATTTTAGAATCAGACCTTGGCCCAGGCAGCTGGGATCTTCGCCACAGAAGTAGGATTCGCCCTGCTCTCCAAAGTCCCTGGGATGTTAGTCAAGTTGATATATGTAAAAGGTTTAGTTTAATATTTGACAAAAAGTAACTGTTCAATACAGGTTTTTCAATAATAAAATCTCGCCAAATCTAATTTCTGGATTTGCATAGAGTCAGGAAAGATCTCTTCCTCAAAAGAGTCAAATCCATAGCAGCTCTGCCTTTAACAATCAGGTAAAATGCAGTCATTTCTGATTTCCTTGGTTAGAATTTATCTTAATAATGCTTATTTTCCTGGTTCAATTAAAAATACCAGAGCTGGGGAATATATGCATGTGGGTTCTAAACGGAAAGACTTAATTTTACGTTAAAGTTTTCATTCCATTTTTATTTCTATGATCCTCATCACTCAAAAAGTTTTTGTCTGATCAGAAGCGTAGACACTGGTCTAAGAAACCTAATTCCTGCCCTCTCATTTAGCAGCTAGGTGGTATTAGCTATATGAGGCATGAATGTGCCCATTTCTGAAATGGGAATGTGACTTCACACTGTTGCAGGATGACTGGGTAAATCATTAAAGCACTCTTCCCAAGCAAATGTGAATACAAATGAATGTTATTACATAAAGACTTTTCCAAAAGGCAGATAATCCTCATGCCTATGGGACTGCGCTAAACATTACAGAAGGAATTTGAAATTAAAAACAAAAAAAAAAGTTAATTCTATCTGAATAGGTACTATATTAATAATAATAAATGATAATTCTAGATTGCCAGATTTAGAGTAATTATTTTAATTGCATGTTTCACCATCTGGATGACAGTCCTGGGTGTTTAAACAAGTTTTCAATTAGTATTTTGAGGAAGTGCCAAGAAAATTGTTCTCTAAGCATTACATTTCTTTCCCTTCTTTCATAATAATTTCCCTTTGTTTTCCCTTTTAATTTTAGGTTTTAAAAGATCTGTACCTCTGGCAGAGTGAATACAGTGACAATGACAAGTAAAGGCAGCAATTTGGGGATGAACTTTGGCTCTGCTACTCAGGTAAACAGGAGTTTGACTTCTTGGTGCCTCAGTTTCTTCTTGTGTCAAACTCGAAAGAATACCTATTAAACAGGATTGTAGTAAGGATTCAGTATGACAAGCCACATAAAATTCTTGGCATGGTGCCTGACACACAGAAGTTCTATGCAACCTACCTCTTATTACCCATGGCAAGAACATCATTCTGAAGAGTGCAAAGCTATTTTAGGCACATATATGATTGTATCCTCACACCAGCCCTCCAAGTTGCAGATTATTAGCCCCATTTACAGACGTGGAAACCGAAGCTCCAACAGGTTAAGAAATAAGCTCCGGGCCAGGCGTGGTAGCTCACGCCTGTAATCCCAGCACTTTGGGAGGCCAAGGCGGGCAGATCACCTGAGGTCAGAAGTTCAAGACCAGCCTGGCCAACATGGCGAAACCCTGTCTCTACTGAAAAACACAAAAATTAGCCGGGCATGGTGGTGGGCACCTATAATCCCAGCTACTCGGGAGACTGAGGCAGGGAGAATTGCTTGAACCCAGGAGGTGGCGGTTACAGTGAGCCGAGATTGCGCCACTGTACTCCAGCCTGGGAAACAGAGCAAGACTCCATCTCAAAAACAGACAGAAAGACAGAAAGAAAAGAAAAGAACAGAAAAAAGAGAAGGGAAGGAAAGGGGAGGGGAGGGGAGGGGAGGGGAGGGGAGGGGAGGGAAGGGAAGGGAAGGGAAGGAAAAAAAATGAGCTTCGTCTCACTTGGCTTCAAGTGTCTTCACACTGGAACCAGTCCTTCTGATTCCAAGTTTCATGTTTTCTCTTACTGAGCTATGGAGTTTCCCAATGTACATATTTTGTATTAGAGATCTTCCTAAGAACAATTTCGGTGAAAAATGATGTGAAACAAATCAGAAAGAATTCAAATAGCTTACATTCACATGAGGCACTATACCAGGAGTTACTTTAATCTTCCAACCACCATACAATTTAGTTTTTGTTCTTCTCATTTGTAAATGACGAAACTAAGGCTCAGCTAGTGTCACACACAAAAAAAGTTTTCACATCCAGAAGCTTCTGAATCGAAGCCTGTATTTTTTGCTGCAAGTGTTTAAAGGAAATCAAGAAGGATGGTCACAGATGAAAGGTACAGCCCGAATGCAAACACAAATCTCTCTCAGCCTCATTTTCCTCTGGGGCATGATATGAGGCATTCACGGGTAGCACCTCGCAAAAGCAATGCTCAGCTTCTGAGATGTGGGCAATAAAGATATTTTAAGATGCTTGAAAAAGATTTTCCGTGAAGATAGACCTGAGTTGGAAATGCAAAGCTGAACCTTCCTGCACACCAGGGAGGGAAAGATGGCAAGAGTGGTTCATCGTTTCTCTCTTGATATTGAGTGATTTGCAAGCTGGAAGTGAAGTTGGCTTGGAAAGGGAGAGAGATAACAAGGGGAAAATATTCAATTTGAAGTTGCCTTCAAGGAAAAAATGTCACCCAGAAAATGATTTTATCAGGTTTGAAATGCAAATGCAATAAAATCCTTGACATATTTGGATTGGTAAAATAATTTCTCAGTATTGGGCGAGGAGAGGTTTTCAGTGCAGGGGAAGTTGTACGACTGACTTCTATGTGGGCTTCTATTGCTCTATGTATATGAAACAACCTTGATTGGTATTTTTGTTCTATTTAATAATATAGATAGATGTTTTTATATAGAGCTCTCCATATAAATCCTATATAGATACAAAGTCAAATACTTCAGTGTCACTGCACCTAAATACCTTAGGTGATATAACTCCTTTTGTGGAAATAATTTGCCAGCAATTGAGCCCCATAGGTCCATAGCTATGTGACTCAAGCTGGCCAGTACCAGAGGCGGGACCCACTGCTTTTTGTCATCTGACATGGAAGCTTGGGTAGTGTGCGCTCTATGTTAAGTTTGTTGGACAAGGACTCTTAGATATCTATGGAAGCGCAAAATGGGGGGAATCTAGGAATTTTCTCGGAACTGGGTTGTGGTATCAATAAAACATTTTATGACCTAAAACAAAGAAAAATAAAAGACCCTTAATGTAACAGCAAGCTGTATTAAATGGGAAAATGACTAGGATAAGAGAGAGAAGGCATTTGACTGCAGTGCTCTGCAAAACCTGGTATTTTATATTCAGTTCTACACAGTATTCTTTAAGAGGGAAACTGAAAAACTAGAATTTTTCAGTAGAAAGTAAGCAGAGTGGGATGAACACTAGAAGCTCAATGTAACAAAAAATAGTTGAAGGAGAGTGAGCTATTTTTGTGTTGAGAGGCGAAGCTCTTAGGAATATAATTATCTTCTTTAATATCAGAACCTTAGTTTACTGGAAGGAGTGATAAACAGTGAAACCCTGTGATTGCTACTAGGATACGTGAAAGAAGCTTAAGGGAGGCAAAGTTAGGAGCAATATCAGAATGACACTCAAATAATCAGAAGTCGAGGCCCAAATCTCAGACATTTTGGTGCCAGCTTCACTGCCTGTGCAGAAAACCTGTGCTATGTTTTCGTCCATCTTTCTTTTCAATTGACTTTCTCATTAAATACAAATAAATGTATTATAAAAGGATATTTTACATCATTACCACAAATGGAAAATAAGTATCATCCTTCATAAGTAAGAGGACAAATAAAATAACTAAGACAAAAAGAAAACAATGCTATGCATTTCAGCCGTATACTATCATGTGCCTAAGGCTCCAGGTCTGAAGGCTACTACCTCTTTGTTAAAAAAAGAATATTAGAAAGCATTAGGGCCAGGCGTGGTGGCTCATGCCTGTAATCCCTGCACTTTGGGAGGCCGAGGTGGACGGATCGTGAGATCAGGAGTTCAAGACCAGCCTGGCCAACATGGTGAAACCCCGTCTCTACTAAAAACACAAAAAATTAGCTAGGCATGGTGGCAGGTGCCTGTAATTCTGTCTACTTGGGAGGCTGAGGCAGGAGAATCGCTTGAACCTGGGAGGCAGAGGTTGCAGTGAGCCACGATTGTGCCACTGCACTCCAGCTTGGGCGACCGTGAGAGAGTTCATCTCAAAAAAAAAAAAAAAAAGAAAGAAAAAAGGAAAAAAGAAAGCATTGGGAGTTCAAGACAGAGAACAGAGAATGCTGCAGTCTCCTCCTTGACATCTGAAGAAATGAAAGCAAACTGAGGATGTAACTTTCACTCTATGACAATTAACACCATTTAATGTTTCATATGTGCAATGTAAGATCTTTTTAGAGGTGGATCTCACATTTTGGGTAACACTGACCAGAGTGTGCAATGATGGGCCATTTAGGAAACAGGAAGCTTCAAGTCAAAGTTTTCCAAAGAGACCTGAGTCAGCAGGGCTGTTGGTGAGAATGTCACCTGGCTGCCAGGTAGCCTCCAGAGCCCTTCTGGCTCAGGGCAGCTGGGCTTGCTGTCAAGTCCCTGGACCTTGCCTCCATCCAGGCCCATGGTTGAAGCTCCTGGTGGGTTCCACACGCTTCTCTTTGACGTCTGCGTGTTCGTTATGCACCACAATTAGAGTTCCCTGTTTTCAGAGACAAATGTGAGAGGGGCCATTTGTGCGGTGGCTGGCAGGCATACAAATCTGGCTGTACAGTGGTTGTGGCAGGCCCTCATTTCTCAGCGTCACTATGGATCTTGTATAACGTGCATTGTTTCATTTTCCTAGCAATATAGTCATGATTTCCTACTGACGGAGTGGGAACTGGTGCCAATGTGTGCCTGCTCCTGTGGTGAGGAACCCTGGGTGCCAGTTTCCAGGGTGGCACCCAGGAAAGGTGAATCAGCTTTCCCACTTCTTCTGCATAAAATAAGAGCAGATGAGGGTGAGGTGCCTCTCTCATGAAGACCACATACAACAGAGTGAAAATTAGCACGAGTTTTCAAGCTGAGGTAGCTGAGCTCTAATACCAGCCTTGTCCTACACAGCTTTGTAAATTTGAGTGATGAGGTGATTTAACCACTTTAAGCCTCAATTTATTCATAAATAAAATGAGGTTAATAAAATAACAAGTCATGAGACTTTTCATGAGAAATGGCTGAGATGATGTGAAACCAGTGCACATAAAACTTCTGTCTAGTCCTCCCTTCCCTTCTTAATATACTGGTGTGATGAGACAGAAGGACAGGCAGGAAGGAACCATGAGCTTACCCCATCATTGACTCGCCTGTGTACTGTCATTTCCAAGGAAGATGAGGCTGGGAATTAGAGGAGGGTGCTTCGTGTAGAATTCAAGATAACTGAGGCAAAAAAAGAAATTAGCCCTTTTTGCTAATTGCTGTGGCATGCATTCATTTGTTTACTTAGCAACTATTTTTATTAAGCAGCTACTATGTTCCAGGAATAGCCTTAGGATTCATTGGCACAAAAGATAGGCACCATCCTTGTGCTGGTAGAATTGAGAGTCTACTGAAATGGAAGAGACTCGCCCTGACTTAGCAGAAACACGTACAGGGAGGCCGGGCATGGTGGCTTACGCCCATAATCCTAGCACTTTGGGAGGCTGAGGTGGGCAGATCACCTGACATCAGAAGTTTGAGATCAGCCTAGCCAACACGGTGAAACCCCATTTTTACTAAAAGTACAAATATTAGCCAGGTGTGGTGGTGTATGCCTATAATCCCATCTACTTGGGAAGTTGAGGCAGGAGAATTGCTTGAACCTGGGAGGCAGAGCTTGCAGTGAGTCAAGATTATGCCACTGTACTCCAGCCTGGGTGACAGAGAGAGACTCCATCTCAAAATAACAACAACAACAAAAAACCACATACAATAAGTGTTCTGAAGAAAAGTGACAAACATAACAGGTGTCTATTACAGAGAGATTAAAGTGTCCAGAGTCAGAACACATTTTTAGGAGCAGGCAGTTTTTAATCCAATCCTTGTTGAATGAATTGAGCCAGCAAAGTCATAAGACCTGGAAGAGGACAAGGCTATGTAATCAGAGCAATAACAGTGAGTCCAGCCTGTCTAGCGGCCTTCAAAGAGTGGCCAAATGTTCATTTTGCTAATTAAGTAATCCATTAAAGCAACTATTTAATATTATCATTTTATGAAACAAAAGACATTTTAATGCCAAGAAAATCAGGAGATACCATCAGATTAATGTCAGCCCTTTAAATTGAAAAATTTTATGTTATAAAGAATTCACTTCGTTTTGCTTCCTTTTACTTAAAAATATGTCTGTGACCACTGTAGGTTCCTGAGAGAGGTGAAGAGTGAGCAAAATCATTCTTATTAAGTAGGGCTTTTGGCCCCAAGTCAGTAAGTTATTTTCTACCAGGGAGGCAACCCTGCAGATGGAGGAACAGGAATGAGCTGCATGCATTCACCTATTCACTCATTGGACAATATTCACTGAGCTACCACTATGTGCCAGGCATCCTGCAAGACAATGGTGAGCACAAAATAGCCACAGTGCCAGCTGTCATGGAACCCAACATGGAGAAAGGCAGACATGGAAGTCAAATGTTTATTAAATATAAAATTACAACATCGTAAGTGCCATGAATGGGAATTCAATGAGGCTATTTATTAGGGGATTTGATGACACCTGAAAGATCAAAGAAAGGGTTCTAGAGGAAGAAACTTCTCTTGCCTAGATCAAAGAAAGCTTTGACCACCTGTTCCTGTTTTTTTCTGCTGGCCCCTTCCTGGTCCCACTTTATCTTCTAAGGAAGCTATTTTCAGAAGGGAAGGTAACTTCTTTCCATGCCCCATAAGTGGTGATCATAAGTTAGGAGGGAAGATTTCTAGAAACTAAATCAGAAATGAATTCAACACCCAAGAAGGACTATTTCATGTGAAAGTAAAAGTTTGTAATTTAACTACTTATCTCATCTCACTGGAAAATTCTTTTTTCCAATATCATCAGATCTTCTTTTCCTAGTGGAATGGAGAAAGGTTTAAGTGTATTTATGGAGATGAAGATGGGTAAGAAGAGGGACCCTAAGACAAGCTGGGGTATGTCATGAACAAATCATATATTAACTAATCAATCCACTTATGTATTAATTCACTTACTAATTATCTAACAAATTTGTCTTTTGTCATAAACTTCCCACAATTTTGAAACTGGCATTTGAAAAATCATTGACTCACATAAAGCTGAGAGGTAGACTAGGCCCAGAGTTGGAAAACATTCTTATTCTGAGTTGAGGAAGTGTACATTATTATTTAGGCAATGTGGAGTCCCCGAAGGACTTTATGTTTATAAGTAACATGATTAATTGATTCAGTTAATCAATCATCAAGTATTTATTATCTGTTATACATGAGGTACTTTTAAATTTTCATTTTCTAAACAAAATGGCAGCAAATATAATTTCATGAAGAATGTAAGCATTTTTAGTAGTTTGCCCCAATGTGGTTTTCTTTGCGTTTATTTTGCTTGTGGTTTGATGGTGTTTTTCTAACTATAGACTGTTGTTTTTGCACCAATTATTATTTTCTTGCTATTTTCTCTTCAAATATTTATTTTTTCTGCTCCATTCTCTTTCTCTTCTTCTTACAGAACTCCAAGTACGTGTATGTTGAATGGTTCGATATTGTCTCACGTACAAATCCTAGATTGAATATTTCCTCCTCCTCCTCCTCCTCCTTTTCCTTCTTTTCATTCTTTATTTATCACTGTGCTTCAGTGTGGGCAATTTTTATTGACATGTTTTCAAATTCACAGATTTTTCTGCTGTACTCAATCTTTGTATAACCCCACGGAATAATTTTGTCTGAGATTGCTTTTCAGATCTATTTGCTTTTTTAAAAAAAGTAGCTTTTACTTCTCACTGAAATTTCCTAGCTGTTAATGTGCTTGGAACATTTTCTACCAGATGCTCTAATGTATTTATTATAGTTATTTTACTTGTTTCTGCCAATTCTTACATCTGTGGTACCTGCAGATCTTCTTGTGTTGGCTATTTTTACTCTTGATGATGAATCACATTATTTTCCAAATGTGCTGGAGATATACGTATACATGTGTTGTGTGTAAACCAACAGTAGAAACAAGACGATAATATTTGCCCATGGAAAATGTGTGTCTCTTCCTTTGTCAGACTGATAGAATTGGGGCTAAGTCAATATAATCTAAGTTAAGCCTGTCTAGGTTTTGTTACAGTTCTAGTTAGATTCAGTTGACAACTGGCTTATAGTATTTGGGGAGTAGGATTAGGACATCCCCTTCAATGGAGTTTGGGATCTGAGCACTGGCTGCACTCTTAAGATCTCTCTATACTTAACTGATCAGCCACCAGCCTTGGGGTCATTAAAAAGCTCTTTTTGTTCCTCAGCCCACCCCATCTTTCTCTGCCTCAAGTGATTTCTGCTCACCACACTGTCCTGCTACTAGCTTCATCAGGCTACTCTCTTGTACCTGGTGAAGACTCCATGTTTCTTAGGGGATGTGTCTCAGTTCTTCTGTCCTGCCCCAACCTTTGCCCAACCATGGCCAAACAGTCTGTGCCTCAAGGTTTTCTCCCAGCCCATCTGACCATCAGCAGGCCATCGCCATGCACTCAGAGAAAAATCCTTACTCCTTGAGATTCCTTTAAGCCTTTCTTTGCTACTCCCAGCCTCAGCAGTCTCCCTCTGTGCACTGCGTGAAGCCATCCCACCCAAGGTGAAGAGTTGTCAGGTTAGTGCGGACTGCATCTTTGACTGAGGCTTCATAGATTGGAATCTACCGTGCCAGTCCACAAGGCCTATTAAAGGTTTGGCTGATTTCTCCTTTCAATGTGTAGTGAGTCTGTTCCCTCTCTACCTTTCCCAGAGATGAGAGAAGTCATGGGTTTCTGGGTTTCTTCTCTTTCATAAATAGCTCAGCCCTTTGTGCAGTTTAGTTTATTTGGATGTTTTTTCCTTTTCTTTGATATTTTCTCTCTCTCTCTTACTCTCTCCCTCTCTGTAAATAGAGATAATTTCACATCCTGCCCTCCTCAAAGACATTTTGTTACCTCTTCCCTGAGGAAATAATAGATTTTTTGTTCCTATGGCCCATCTTTTGTATACATTGACTAATCATAAAAATATACAGAGTATGTTAGTAATCTAGATAAATTACATCCTACTATGCATAGCATGCTGAAATTGAATTTGTTCATTCAAGGATTCTGCTTTTTCAATATCCATGTAAATGCTAACAGATATAGTTCTTGGATTTCATCTTCTGTATAGGGTTCCACTGTATGAATAAGCTACTATATACTTAATTAATTTGTTATTTTCCTTATGGACATATAAATTGTTCTTTATTAGGGGCCAAGAATATAAACATAGAAGAAAGAAAAAAGTAAAGGTAGATAATTTGAGCACTTATTTTACCTCAGATATTATTCTGGGACTATAGACACAGGGAAAGATATAATGCCTTTAGAGTCTAATGGGAGAGACAGGGAAGTAAACAATAATCACATTTGCATTTTGAGAAGATTAATCTAGCAGTGTGTAGGACATATGGGAAGAAGGAGCAGTTGGAGACAAGGGAACCGAATAGGAGTGGTCGCTAATGATCTGAAGAATTCAAATGAGACCATGCAAAATTAAAGCAGTGGTAGTGAATAAGTGAAGAAAATACGGATGTGGTACCAACATGAATGAGACTGAGATGGCAGAGTGGGAGATGAGTTCACTTCTGTCTTTCCCCAAAGCCTCTGCTTGCCCACCAACCAAATCACATGCTGTCAGGACAGACAAAGGGTCACTTTGTGGGGACACCAGATGTTTGGTATAAAATAGTATGTAGTTCTCAGCATCTGCTCCTAAGAAGTCCTTAGTCCAGTGGGAGAGACAAGCAAACTGACTTTACAACATAAAGCAAAACCATATTCTCTCCTGATGTATCCAATTCCAGCATTATGCAGGCACAAAGAATGAAGAACTGACCTGGACAATGAAAGTAAAAAAGATGTTTTCAAGACATGCTGCCATTTCAGCTGAGACTGATGGAGAAGTACCAGGTAGCCAGAAAAAGAAAAAAGAATCGATTTAGTCATATTTTAGGTAAAACAAACAATTTGCAGGACAATATGGCCAGGACACAGTATGTGCTTGAATCCTGTGATGATTACCATGTGCTGGGCACAGTTCTAAGTTTATCTCATTTTTACAACAACCCTGTAAGATGGGTAGTATTATTACTATTACCTCAGTCTTCTGGAGGATTGAAGGGAGGCAGAGAGAATTTAAAGTACCTGCCCAAGGTCACATAACTAGTAAGCAACACAGCCAGGAATTAAGCCCTAACAGTAAGGCTCAGGGACTCTCCTCTCAGTCACTGTGCTAAATCAACACTTGCTGTCATTACAGGCCGTTTAGCACAGATGCAGCTAGTGGCCCATATTCCAACTCAGGATTTAGTAGGATTTTCTGTGTAACAATGTCAGGCAGGAAAAGCCAGAGTGAGAAAATGGGGCCTAGGAATAGGTGGTAAGAAATATCGAAGTGAGGAAGGATGTAGCGGGTGTACCATGGAACCCCCCAAAAGCCAAGGTTTGGTAGGAAGTAAGAAAGGCTGGAAGTAACTGGAAATGACATTCAGCTGTACCCACAGGCTGATGCTCCTGGGTCGAGCTGTGTGTGGGGCTTCGCAGGTCCCTTACACGGGTGACTTTCAGTTTTGATCATTTCTCCCACTTCCTGGTCCACATAGCCAACTGTTTTCTGAACGTTTTCCAATCAGAAAATGCCCAGGCAACCCTGTTTTAGAACAGGAATTGTATAAATGTCAAGTTCCTCTCTTCTTCCTTTCCATCCTCCCTTTTTCCTTAACAAGTTGGATGAGAATCTACTATTTACAAGACCACGTGTTTTGCGATGCTAGAGTAGGCATGAAGATGGGGGGTTGGTACGGATAGCTACAAATGTGAAATACCTATGAATTCCTGACTCCAAGAGCTTGCAGTCCAGTGAAAAAAAACCATTTGCCCTAAACTAATTTTTTTTTTCCATCTGAGAAGTCTTGAGAAGTAGGTTGTGTGATGTCAGAAGTTTGAGGGCAGAAGAGTTTTTCTTTTTTTTTTTTTTTTTCTCTTTTCATACCAATGCTCAGATCAGAAGAAAGCTCAGAAATAATTTTATATTTCGTTTTCTATCTTTCTGCTTCAGAACTCTGTGGTCTTCCCAGAGTTCCTACACATACATCTAGTCTTTTCTGAAAAATTAGTACTTCCGTGATAATATTTTTAAAAAGTCACTATGATTTGTGAAATGTAAATTAATAAGAATAGCTGAGATTTACTTAGCATTTACTATTCTTCAGTGCTCTTTCTAAGTGCACTCCAAATAGAAACTCACTTGATCTTTGCAATTACCCCATGAGGGAGGATGCTATCATTAGCCTACTGTTTAGAAGAGAGAGCTGAGACAGAGAAAGGTATACAATTTGTCTAAATTCACATAGCCAATAAGTGGCAGATGTGAAATTTGGTCTGAGTCTGGAGGCTGCCCTTTTAACCACTATTAAGTGTTTTCTCTTATTTATAAATATTAAAATATCGAATACACACAAATTGTATTTTCTTTATTTTCTCAATGACCATTAAAAAAACAAACATATGTGGATGCTTGAAAAAATGTTTTGGCCTTTTTAAAAAAAGGCCCACACACTTTAACAAACTGTAATTTCTACAGAATTAAATCAATCTCGTTTTACAGATAAGCAAACTTAGAAAGGAAATGACTTTCTCAAGATCACAAAGTAAGGTGGTAACCGAAGCTGGATTCGCATAGAGAAATGTTGATGAGTCTAAGCTTTGAGATAGGGACAGCTAGATCTAAATCCCAGCTCAGCCCCTTGTTAGTTCTGCAGACTGGCACATGTTGCTCATTTGCTGTCTGCCTCCATTTCTCCATTTATAAAATGGGCATGACATTATATCAACCTTATTAGGGCTATTACAAGAATCAATGGAGACAATGTATCTAGGATGCCTAACACTGGGCCTGCATACTGTACCATCTATGTTTTCCCTGTTATTGTTGTTGTTGTAATTATATTATTTGAATTCATTCAGATCTCTTCGATTTAAGTTTGGGTCATGTCCACCCCCCGGCCTCCTGGACCAATGACTGTGTCTGAAAGAAGAGCATGCTCTCATGGCTTAACTGCAGTCACATGGCAACCTTATTGGTTAAGAAGACAGACAGAAAGGGCCGGGCACAGTAGCTCATGCCTGTAATCCCAGCACTTTGGAAGGCTGAGGTGGGCAGATCACCTGAGGTCAGGAGTTCAAGATCAGCCTGGCCAACATGACAAAACCCCATCTCCACTAAAAATACAACAGATAGCTGGTCATGGTGGCGGGCACCTACAATCCCAGCTACTTGGGAAGTCAAGGCAGGAGAATCGCTTGAACCCAGGAGGCAGAAGTTGCAGTGAGCCAAGATCGCACCGCTACACACTATCCTGGGCAACAGAGCAAGACTCCATTTCACACACACCAAAAAAAAAAGACAGAAAGGACAGGATGAGAAATTTTGAAAAGAGAGATTCCAGTACATCACATACTATTTCAGGCAAAACAATCTGCTTATGTGGACGCGTGCCCCACACTTCTAGATTTTATCAATAGAAGCACCCACTATAGCCAAATAAAGTTGGCTAAATGACTTCTTATCATCATTTTTGAAATGAACAGAGTTGGTGAACAAGCACACAGCTTCCTAGCTCTGTCAACAATCAAGGAATCATTTCTTCAATTGTGAAGCCCTTCAGAAGGTTCTGGATTTCCAGCTGATGTATCATGTTTCATTCATTACATTTCTGATAGTCTATAGAAGCGATCTAAAATAAAATGCCAATGTGCAGATTCTAGGATGAGAATTTAAATATCAGCTAAAGATCTTCATCGTCACATTTTCAGACGCAAAAATAAAAATAAAAAGTAAAAGGAGGGGCAAAGAAAGAAGAATACAAACAAAAGGATAACAGGAAATGCTGGTTCTTTTCACGTAGTGGCTGAGAAGGATTGATCACAGACTGTCGTATCGCAGCATGAAGAAAACTTATTTTGGGATCCTAATGGCATCCTCCTTGTCCAAAGAGGCCCATTATTCTTCTAATAGTGGTGAAAGTAAATTCAAGCCCACATTCGAGCCTTCAGAACCTGCAGTGTGCAACTGCGCTCGTCTGTTCATCTGTGGGCAAAGGTTGTTCAGTATTCTCCATGGATCTCTGATTTTTTAAAGCAATTTCCTACCCACTTCAACATTTGTCACATTTTCTCCTCGGCTTCTTTCTGTCTTCGTTTTTGCTGCTTTCTTTCCTTCTTGGGCTTATGAAGACATCCATCCTGCTCAAGGAGACTGTCAATAAAAATTACCTTGTTTGATGCTGTGGTCAGCCAAGAACAATGCTCTGCCTTACATGAGGTTTTGCCAACTCAACGACACGTGTTTCTGCCTTTCTTTACCTCTAGGATTTCAGATGTTGGGAAGTACTATTTTTTAAATGATAAATGACTAAATCTTCCTATAATGAGAGGATTCCAGGAGAGACATCTGGCCGACAATGCAGACTTTGCTTCAGCAAACACCCCTGTCAACACTGAGTGGGTCAGATTCATAGTTCTTGATAAGCCATTTGAGCAGAACTTGAGGATTTGAATGAACCTTTTGTAGACACGGCATGGCTTGAATATAGGTCAGCAATGGACATCTAGTCTGGTATGTTGCCCAATATCTCTTCTCATTTTTCTAATTATAAAATCTCTCTCTCTCTTTTCAAAATTCCTCATTCTGTCCTTTCTGTCTTCTTAACCAGTAAGATGGCCATGCAACTGCAACTAACCAGTGAGAGCAAGCTATCCTCCTAGACACAGTCATTGGTCCAGGAGGCCAGCAGGGTAGACATGACCCAAGAAGGGCTAATCAGGTATTGAATAAGGCTGCTAAGAAAAAGATCCCTCTTCCTCAAAAACTATGAGGTCTATGTAAGTCTGGAACTTTACATTCACTTAAAGTGGGTCTGGTTGAGAAATACACCAACAAAGAAGAAAACAGATCTAAGAGTGGAAAGACAGAGATAAAAGAGATGGAACGAGAGACAGAGAGGAGTAATAGAGAACTGGCGATATTATTTAAGCCCCTGTAATAAGTGACACCTGAATCCAAAATCCAGTTTCATGCAAGGAGTTTTTGGTTCAATGACCCAACAAAATAGCCTCATTCTCACATCATTCCTCTCTCTGTTGTTGCTTAATTTAGTCTTAGTTGGTCATCTTTCACCTGCAACTAAGAATCTGAACTGATTTAATATCATATTTTATAAAATTCTTCATCCCCAGTAGATTTTACAAAACGTTTGTGCTAGTGTATAGTCAGAGGGCTCCCCAAAATTTTACGGCAAGGGCAGAGATAGGTTCAAGTTGCCTGTATTCTCAAGTATCAATGACTGCCAGTGAAGGTTTGGAACCGCAGAGGGAAGGTCACTGGTGTAGGGGCTGGGAAAGCTGAGTTCTAACTCCTGCTGTGCACCTGACTTGCTATGTGTTACTGTGTATGTCACTGCACCTCTATGAGCCTCTGTTTTACTTCATTTCATCCTTTACTTGTAAGTAGAGAAGTGGGTGCTAATAGTGGGGATTGTGGTCAGGCAGAACAATACCAAAACTTGGCTCTTCCATGTAGGATTTGAGTGACCTTGGATTGAAGGAAAAGAAAACTCCACCTTTCAGATTCTTCATCTATAAATTAGAGATGAAAATAGCAATTAAAGTATTTGGCATAATGTCTAGTGTATAGTGAATCTCAATACACATAGGCTAATTTTATTACCTTACTAGGTCTTTGGGAATCCATCCAACAGATGTGACATGCATAAGCCCAGCCATCAATGCAATGTGTGTGTGTGTGTGTGTGTGTGTGTGTGTTTGTGAGAGACAGAGAGAGAGAGAGAAAGAGAGAGAGAGAGCCATATTCAGTGGATTCTAAATGCACAGATTGAATCACATCTCATTGAGGGATCATTTGATTAATAAGATCTTTCTCACTTTTCATCTTTTTTTCTCCTTTGCTTCAATAATGTATTAACATATACAATGTGCCAAACCTTTTGCTAAGAATGAGGTATAAAATAGCAACATCGTACACCTAAACCTTTCCCTCATGGACCTTAATATTTAACGTGGTCTTTATGATGATTTTCCCTGCAACCACCACATGTATCTCTCTACGGAGAATTCAGACTGAGCTCTTGTCAAGTGCTTGTCTGTGTCATCAATGTTTTCCCCTCCTCTTCCAGCAATTTCTGGGGGAAAAAAGGAGGTAATAAACCTTGTGGGAGCCAGTGGAGTGCGGAGACTGATGCATGCATTTTTTTTTTCTAAGTTTCGGTCATTGGAATTGCAGAAGCGATTGGTAGCTACCTATGGGATTAGACCTGCATTTTCTTTATCTGGGAAAATTAAAATACATGTAATGAAAAAGGCATCACTCCAATTGTCCCAGATTTCACACTACAAGCCAGATCGGTCGTGCCTGGATCTCTGTGACAAGGGTAAATTATAAACCAAGAGCTGCATTTGTTCCTCATTCCTCTCCCCTTTACGCCTTGCTGCGCTCCCAGGTGCCCATGATGGAGATGTGATTGCAGTTGCACAGAAGGAAATATTTTAAGACCTGCCAAAACCCTTGGCTCAGAACTCACTTTTCCAAGCAACCTGTCTGAGCATGGTGACTGCGGTGAATTATTGAGATTCTGGAGGGTTCGCTGAGAGGAATGTGTCACCGGGAGGGTGGGGCTAGAGGCTGCAGCTGGAATCCTGTTGCCTTCCCTGTTTCAGACACCAGCTGGGCTGTGGATTCAGTATCTCCTCTGCAAGCTGACTCCTGGGTCTAGACAGGAAGGGCAGAATGGCATCAGGCCAAGGGCAGCTGAAAATCCAGGGCATCACATTTATCCTCGATGGCGAGAAGCAAGACATTAATAGATTATTATCCACATACATCTGACTTCATGTCTCAGGAGCAGGATTGGGTAATTAAAACACATGATATCCACCTTTGTATACATGACAAGTAGGTACACCTTCTTTCCCATATGGAAACAATCACAATGACTGTCCCTTGTTCCAGGCACTTTCCATGTATGTGTGCAGTTAATCCTCACAACAATCCTATCAGGAAAGTGCTATTTTTATCCCTCAGTCATGGGGAAACTGAGGCAGGGAATATAAAGCCTTGCGTGAAGTCATATATCTAGAAAAATACAGACGGGATTCAACCCAAAATGAGCAGGTTCCCAAGCCTAGACTCTATACGCTATTCAATATTTCCTCACTTTGATGATGATGACAATGACAATGATGATGATGGGATCCAGGGCGTCACATGTATCCTGGATGGTGAGAAGCAAGTACCTAACATAACTACCTATGCTAAGTACTTTGTCTGCCTGCTTGTATTTATTTTACTTCAAGAATTCTCTAAGTCCATGTTTTTCACAGTTGCACAAAATTAGGATAAGAGAAGTTAAATGATGTTCACAGGATCACACGGTTTAAAAGCAAAAACAAAAACATTAGAACCAGGACTCTAACCTAAGTCTGTTCAACCCGAAGTTTCATGCTTCCTGAAATACAGTGTACTCTCTTCAGGGAAGCTGTCTCCATCTATGAGGGAGAAGACCCAAGACCTTCACTAATCCTTACATTTCTAAATACCACCAGAGCAACATTCAATATTCCTCGTGAATGCATAAAGCATGATGGAAGAAGTGCAAATTACTCCTTGAGAAAAACAATGAGTCTGTACGTATAAAACTAAATTCCCACATGAAATGTGTTTCTGTCTCAGAATCACCACTTCCGTAAATCCCTGCTACTTCTTATCATTTCCATTTCCAGGACAAGCAGTGGGGTTTCCTGTAGGGAACATTTATTTCACAAAGTAACAAGTTGTGGTCACTTTCTGATGGTTCTCGGGATAGGCTGACAGGCTGTGAACAACAGTGATATGCTATGTAGGGGAGGCTGAGCCTTCTTGCTAAGCCAGGCACTCATTCCTACACCCTGCATCTCAGGAAAAGAGAGATAACACAGCACATTCCTGTGAGGTTGTCTATAAATAGAGAAATCACACATTTTGAATCTGTAAAGATAATAATAACATTCGCTCTAATTATTATTATTATTATTATTATTATTGTTTTGAGATGGAGTCTCACTTTGTCACCCAGGCTGGAGTGCAGCAGTGCAATCTCGGCTCACTGCAACCTCTGCTTCCTCGGTTCAAGAGATTCTCCTGCCTCAGCCTCCCAAGTAGCTGGCATTAGAGGTGCTTACCACCACACCCAGCTAATTTTTTTTTTTTTTTTTTGTATTTGTAGTGGAGATGGGGTTTCACTATGTTGGCCAGGTTGGTCTCAAACACCTGACCTCAAGCGGACCTCCCACCTCGGCCAAAGTGCTGGGATTACAGGTGTGAGCCACCGTGCCCAGTCAGTTCTTATGTTTTTGGGGTTTTTTTAATTTTCGAGAGAGAGTCTCACTCTGTTGCCCAGGCTGGAGTGCAATGGTGGCATACTCTGCTCACTGCAACCTCTGCCTCCTGGGCTCAAGAGATTCTCCTGCCTCAGCCTCCCCAGTAGTTGAGATTACAGGCACACACCACCATGCCCAGCGAATTTTTGTATTTTTAGTGGAGACCAGGTTTCACCATGTTGCCCAGGCTGGTCTGGAACTCCTAATCTCAGGGGATCCATCCGCCTAGGCCTCAGTTTTGAGCCTCTGCACCCAGCCACATTACCTCTTATTTAGGGGGGAAAAAGTAAAGTCAGGTCCCTGCCTAATATCTGCCTATCAGAGACTGGTTAAATAAAATGCCTACCATTCTTCTCTTTAACATTGCCATCACTCTGGGCTTCTAGTTGTTCTTCTTAATAGTCCCTACCCACTGTATGAATTTAATCAGGGAAGAAGGGAGGGGGAAAAGTGAAAATGAGCCAAGTTTGTGGCACATGCAGCATTCATCATGAGGCCAGCTCGGTCTCTGACCTGTTTCCACATAGCCGTTTGGTATCTATTGACCTAGAATCATGTAGACGCCAGATCATAGTTCCCCTTCACTCCTCTACAGCTAACAACTTGAACATTATGAAATATTATGTTTCCCATCTGAAATATTCTTTCAGTTCCTGCATACCAGTGAAATTATTCACGTCAGCTGGTCTGAAGGACCCCCTGAGAAGCTAACTCATCAAGGAATGCAGTCTCCACATTCTGATGATTTCAACCTCCTTACCTTACCAATCAATGACCCCAGTTTTCCAACCCCTCATCCTCCATGATTCTGTTAAAAACCCCAGCCCGGGCCAGGCATGGTAGCTCACACCT
Organism: Chlorocebus sabaeus; assembly: GCF_047675955.1. Classification (NCBI taxonomy): domain Eukaryota; kingdom Metazoa; phylum Chordata; class Mammalia; order Primates; family Cercopithecidae; genus Chlorocebus; species Chlorocebus sabaeus. The sequence continues at coordinate 8,028,894 of NC_132908.1, forward strand.
GTAATCCCAGCACTCTGGGAGGCCGAGGTGGGCAGATCACGAGGTCAGGAGATTGAGACCATCCTGGCTAACACAATGAAACCCTGCCTCTACTAAAAATACAAATAATTAGCCGGCTGTCGTGGCAAGCACCTGTAGTCCCAGCTACTCAGGAGGCTGAGGCAGGAGAAATGCTTGAATCTGAGAGGTAGAGGTTGCAGTAAGTTGAGATCGTGCCACTGCACTCCAGCCTGGGAGACAGAGTGAGACTCCATCTCAAAAAAAAAAAAAAAAAAAAAAAAAAAATCCCAGCCCAGAACTCCTCAGGGTGATAGACTGAAGGTGCCCTCCCATCTCCTCCCTTGGTGCCCCACCATCATTAAACTCTTTCTCTGCTGCAAAGCCTGCTGTATCAGTGTATTGGTCTGTTACTATGCAGTGGCATACACACCTGCTAGTCCTACGATATTCTGATATCCCAGCCCCTCCTCTGGCCCTTTGTACTTGCTGGTCCCTTTGGCAGAAGCACGTTATCTTCAAATATTCATGTAGGTGACTCCTGTTAGCTTCTCATGGTGTCCTTCAGACCAGCTGACATCAATAGTTTCACTGGTATGCAGGACCTGAAAGAATATTTCAGATGGGAAACATAACATTTCATAATGTTCAACCTCCACTCCCTTTCCACCTCCTCAGATCAGTCCAGATCAAGGCCTCTCTGGTCAACCCAGGCACCATGTATTATTTTACTTTGTTTTTGCCTTTCATAGCATTTAGTACTAACTGGATTTGTATTATTTGTATATATGTTTGCTTGCTAATTATCTGCATTTCCTTCTAAACATCTCTTTGCCTATTTTGTTCACTGCTAGAAAAAGATGCCTAGAACAGAGATGGCAGAAAGAAGACACTCAATATATATTTATTTAATAAATAAAGATAAGAATATAAAACATATTTTCTTTCCTATGATTGCCAAAGGGTGGGTCATTATTCGCCCCACCTTTGACAGAGGACTCTGGGAATATTCTACAAAAAAATTAAGTAATTGGTAAGATTCTTTTTTTTTTTTTTTTTTTTACATTAACACCCAAACTACTTCTTCTCATCACCTGAGACAGCAATAGTGGCTGTTTACTGACCACACATACCTTTTCCCTACTTTTCTCCTGATCGTACTGAAATTTCCTGTCCATCAGGAAATATATGCTTTCCCCTCTGCTGATATTATCTTGAGTTCATTGGCCACAAAACTCTCATAGGAGTTCTGTTGTTTGGATAATTTAAACTCTGAATGTCTTTGAAATTTTGCTTAAGTGAATTATCTAACATGTACTCCTCAGAATAACTTCTACTTGGTTCCTAGAATATCCAGCTTCATCTCATTCTCTTTTGAACGGCAGCCTGCCAGTGCTTGCTAATTGCCCCTGGCCAAGTCTCTATGGAGGAAAGTAGACAGAAATATTTCATGCCTAAATATTATTGTTTGAATGGCGAAGCACACTTCTAGGATTGAAAACTTAACATTTCAAGGAGATATTTAATAGCTTCTGTTTTCGGTTCCATTGCTTAATTAGATGGTAGCAGAGTATTTCCATTTGGGTGATTTGACCCTCTGGGAATGGATGGGGCTATTCATTTCAGGATATCAATGGCACAGATGAAAATATGCAAGGTAGTGAACTAGTCCATCAGGCATCTGTTTTCCAGTGAAGCTTTTGCAATATTCAATGGAACCTTTGCATGTTTCTTCTCTTTCCTTGGAGAAGTTAAACAGTGAGTCTCAACTGAGACACTCTATCCTACAAAGGCTACAATTTCAGTATGCAGAAGATATTCCATTCTGTGAATAAAGTGCAGAGGAGAGAATGGCTTACATTTGCCCTAATACTACAAATTTGCAGTGCGCTCTCTTTTGATTTGCAGTAATGCATGCGTATACATTCCTATTGGAAAAATGTGTGAAGGGTATATTTGAAGGGTTCCATCACTTTCCATAAACAATCCTATTCTCTTCTCAGAGGTAAATTCTACAGTTAATATAGTGTGTGTATGTGTGTGCGTGTGTGTGTGTATGTGAGGGTGTGTGATATGTAAAATAAGACTAAATTACAGAGTAAATTTTATTGAAATATGGTCATGTTCTGTCACTCAGGCTAGAGTGCAGTGACACCAACATGGCTTACAGCAGCCTCAACCTCCCAGGCTCAAGAGATCCCTCCCACATCAGCCTCCCAGAGTAATTTCTGAAGTAAACAAAATATAAGAATAATAGTAATAGGCAGTGTTTATGAAAATTTTTCTCAATGCCAGGCACTGTGCAAAGTGCTTTATCTACAGTATATTTTATCACTTAATTCTCACAATTACACTATGCAGAGAGTATCATTTTTTAATTTTTAGTTTTCAAAAATTTTTTGTGGGTACATAGTAGATGTATATGTTTGTGGGTTACATGAGATGTTTTGATATAAGCATGCAATGTGAAATAAGCATATTATGGAGAATGGAGTATTTATTCTTTGAGTTACAAACAATCCAATTACATTCTTTATTTTAACATATACAATGAAGTTATTATTGACTATGGTCACCCTATTGTGCTACCAAAGTGTAGGTCTTATTTGCTCCATTTTTTTTTTTTGATACCCATTAACCATCCCCACTTTCCTCCCAACCATCCATTACCTTTCCCAGCCTCTGGTAACCATACTTCTACGATGTCCATGAGTTCAATTGATTTGATTTTTAGATCCTACAAATAAACTAGAACATGTGATGTTTGTCTTTCTGTGTCTGGTTTGTTTCACTTAACGTGATGATCTCCAGTTGCAGCCATGTTGTTGCAAATGACAGGATCACATTCTTTTTTAGGGCTGAATAATATTCCATTATGTATATGTACCACATTCTCTTTATCCATTCATCCGTTGATGGACACTTAGGTCACTTCCAAATCTTGGCTATTGTAAACAGTGCTGCAACAAATGTAGGAGTGCAGATAGCTCTTCAATATACTGATTTTCTTTCTTTTGAATACGTACCCAGCAATGGGAATGTTGGATCATATGGCAGCTTGATTTTTAGTTTTTTTTTGAGGACTTTCCAAACTGTTCTTCATAGCAGTTGTATTAATTTATATTCCCACCAATAGTGCAAAAGGGTTCCCTTTTTAAAGTACCATTTTTAGATATAAAGATACTGAGGGAGCAAGGGATCAAGTAGCTTACCCAAGGCCACACTGTGGACAAGTAGAAAATCTAGGAATGGACCCAGGTAGTCTTGCTATAGCCAAAACTCTTAATCAAAATTTTATAGTTAGTAGAGACCATAAGGCATGTAAACATTTTGCATCATGGTTTCACATCCTTTAACTTTATAACCAAGTAGATCTCTTTGACGTTATCATAAACATTACTTTTAAAAACTATTTCCTCAAACTCCTGACCTCAAATGATCCACCCACCTTGACCTCCCAAAGAGTTGGGATCGCAGGCATGAGCCACCCCACCCAGCCAACATGATGAAACCCCACCTCTACTAAAAATACAAAAATTAACTGGGCATGGTGGCGGGCGCCTGTGGTCCCAGCTACTCAGGAGGCTAAGGCAGAAGAATCACTTGAACCTGGGAGGTTGAGGTTGCAGTGAGCTGAGATCGTGTCACTGCACTTCAACCTGAGCTCAGAGCGAGACTCTGTCTCAAAACAAACAGTGTCCTTTGAATTGAACAAATGTGTCACAGTTTCCTGAATCAGCCTCTTATGTTGCATGTTATAATAACAGAAGAGCTTCTATGGAGACCTGGACCATCAAAAATTGTATGTGCATCTTTTCCCATCATTCTTATAAATTTCTGAAAGGAGTTCATGACACCCCTCGTCTAAAATATATAGAAGACGACCAGGCATGGTGGTTCATGCATATAATCCCAGCACTCTGGGAGGCTGAGGCTGGTGGATCACCTGAGGTCAGGAGTTTGAGACCAGCCAGGCCAATGTGTAGAAACCCCATCTCTACTAAAAACAGAAAAAATTAGCTGGGCGTGGTGGCATGCCTGTAGTTCCAGCTACTTGGGAGGCTAAGACACGAGAATCACTTGAGCCTGGGGAGTGGAGGTTGCAGTGAGCCAAGATCGTGCCACTGCACTGCAGCCTGAGCAACAGAGTAAGACTCTCTAAAAAAATAAAAATAAATAAAATAAAATGAGAAAGTATAACAAAACAAAAATTATATATAGAGAAGATGATGTCTGAGTTTCTTTATACATTAAGGTTAATTTTTATTTACATCTTCAACAATTATTTCCTGACAGTGGTCAAAACTTTGGGCAGACCAATGAATTAGACATGGTCTTCACCCTGAAGGGTTCCCAAGAATGTATTTGCACATAGTTATCATGGCCCTTTGCAATTCTGAGATGTTATGAGCTAGCAACTACCCTAGCTAGACCAAACTGTGATTATCTGTTCCTTTGTAACTTACCCAGGGTCATAGCAACACAGTTCAACATATCACTCTTTTAAAATTAGTCCCGATGTATTAATTCTTCTCTTCCTATTTGTATCAGGAATCTCTTCAAAGTAGGGATGATGCTGTCCACATTTCTGGCATTTCTACCCAGCATTTCTTCCAGAAGTGGGCATGGAACAAATTGTTCAGTGGATGCTCACTGAACATTCTTCAACAAGCCCAGAACAGAGAAGAGAATCTGGAAGACATGGATTCAAATCCCTGCAACTCTACTTACTGGCTGTATGACCTTAAGTCAGTCATTTTACCTGTTGTGTCTTCATTTTTCTCATGTGGAAAGTAGGAAAGTCAATCTCTAGCCTGATGATTGTTTGATAGAGATTGCATGTGTTAAATTTCGAACACATAGGAAGCTCTTTGTAAATGTTTGTGCTTTTGTTTTTCTGAGTTCTCACCCATTGGCTGGACTAAGTCAGAGGCAGAAGGAGGTGTTTCTCTGCCTGCAACTGTCAAATGACCCTTTTCCTGCACTGAGCTCCAGTCAGCGAGTGGATTTCCCTTCAAGTCGTCCTATCTCTGCCATCTGCACAGCCAACTGTTCTCTGACTGTGAGTTTCCTGCTAGCAACCCTGCTAAGCAGGTGTGGCTGATGCCTGCCTCCTCTCCACTTTGCTTGTGGAAACTGATTGTGTTTGACAGGCTGCTCATAATGGAGGAAAAAAACGATGAATTGGATTAAATGTTCTTTGTTTAGGCTTTATTAGCCAAAGATGCTGCTGCATAATTAATTAGAGAATAAACTGTAATCTCACATTGAGGCAGGGACTCAGACCCCTAAAACTCAGTCTTGCTTACGTGCAGAATGATTGGGACTGGGAATACGGGTGAGTTCGTAATTTACTAGTGGTCTTTGAAGAAGAAATTGGCATAGATGAGAAGAGAAGAGGACAATTATCCTAGTCAGCTTGGGCTGCTATAACAAAATAAATATTGTAGGCTGAATGACTTAAACAGCAGACATTTATTATTCACTTTTCTGGAGGCTGGGAAATCCAAGATAAAAGTGCCAGCTGATTTGGTTCCTGGTGAGGGCTCTCTTCCTGACTTGCCAAAGGCTGCCTTCTTGCTGTGTCCTCGCATGGTGGAAAGAAAGAGAGAGAGACAGAGAGAGAGAAAAGGAGAGAGGGAGAGACAGAAAGAGAGAGAGAGAGAGCCATAGTGTCTCTCCCTCTTCTTATGACACTAATCTCATAGGGGCTACACCTGCATAACGTCTCCTAAATCTAATTGCTTTCCCAAGGCCTCACATCTAAATACCACTGTTTCGGGAGTGTATTAGTCCATTCTCAGGCTGCTATAAGGATATACCTGAGATTGGGTTATTTATAAAGGAAAAAGGTTTAATTGACTCAGTTCCACAGGGCTTGGGTAGACTCGGGAAACTTACATTCACGGTGGAAGGGGAAGCAAACACTTCCTTCTTTACATGGTGGCAACAAGGAGAAATGCAGAGCAAAGGTGAGGAAAACCCATTATAAAACTATCAGATCTTGTGAGAACTCACTCACTATCACAAGAACAGCATGGAGGTAACTGCCCCCATGATTCAATTACCTCCTACTGGGTCACTCCCATGACACGTGGCGATTATGGGAACTACAGTTCAAGATGAGATTTGGGTGGGGACACAGCCAAACCATATCAGGGAGTTAAAGCTTCAACATATGAATTTTGATGGGACGTAAACATTCAATCCATAACAACCATAAAGATGTGTCTTCCACACAGACCTTCAACATTTACAAGCTAGGTCACCTGGCGAGTTGCTTCTTCAGTTATAAAATGGGATAAGTATAAGGGTCTGATGAGGATGCCTGGTGGTAAGCCCTTGACAAGTGTTAGATGATATAAAATAATACTAACAATAATAAATTATTTATTCATTATAAGAATTATTATTTTTAAAGTTTACAACTTACAGTTTACCCATTCTTGAGTGGCTCATGTTGGATGTCTGAGATAGCCCTCTAATATCTTAAAATAATAGAATCCCAGAAACTGCTGGGAACTTATAGTCTGATCATCCTATGTCATCTCAATTAGCCCAGAAAGAAGAAATGTCTTGTTCAGAGAGAAACAGCAATTCAGTGGCAGCAGAGAAAGGTTTCAGTGCACTGGTCTATGCTTTATTCATGACAATGTAGCTAAGTGTCTTGAAAGAACACAAATACACTTTCCCCCTTTTAATATCATCCTATTAAAAATACAAGTGCAAGCAAAGACATTTAAGAGGTTTTAAATTCACCCGTTCCCATATCATTAATCTGAATTAGCAAAAAAAAGCTTAAAAGAACTTTTCTCAAAAAGTTAAAAAGAAAAAAAAAGTCATAACTCCCACCCTATTTCAACATATGTTTCCCAACTCGTTTTCCTATTGACTGAAATTCCTGTTTCTGACAGCTTTCCTTCTTTGTTGGCAAATAGTAGACATGCAGCAACCATGTGTTGAATAAGTAAGTAAATCCCAGATTCTCCTTGGGCTGATGCTATCCACTGTGTCCAGCTACAATCCCACTTGGGTCCACAATTCTATTAACATAGCTATATCTGCTTTCTTTTGAATACTGTTTGCATGGCATATCTTTTCCATGCCTTTATTTTCAAAATCAGGTTATCCTCACGTCTAAAGAACTTTTTTGTAAGCAGGAAACATCTCCCCATCTCTATCTTTCTATCTATTCAATTCTGACAATCTTTGTCTTTAAATTACATTATTTCATCGATTTACATTTAACATAATTTGTGATGTATTTAGGTTTAACATCCCCTTACTAATTTTCCTATTTGTTCCATTTCTTCTATGTCCCTTTTTCTCATTTCTCTTGACTTCTGTTGGAGTATTTTTGTTATTCCATCTCAGCTTCTGTTGACATAATAATTATGCATACTTTTACTACTCTTTTTTTTTTTTTTGAGATAGAGTCTTACTTTTTTTTTTTTTTCTTTGAGATGGGGTCTTGCTCTGCAGTGCAGTAGCACGATCTTGGCTCACTGCAGCCTCCACCTCCCAGGTTCAAGTGATTCTCCTGCCTCAACCTCCTGAGTAGCTGGGATTACAGATGCCTGCCACCACGCCTGGCTAATTTTTGTATTTTTAGTAGAGACTGGGTTTTGCCATGTTGCCCAGGGTGGTCTCGAAGTCCTGACCTCAGGTGATCCACCTGCCTCAGCCTCCCAAAGTGCTGGGATTATAGGCATAAGACACCACACCTGGCCAATTACTGCTCTTTTAATAGTTGCCTTAGAGATTATAGGTTGCATCCTTGACTATAGTCAAATATAAGTTACTGCTTTAATTGCTTTCCTGATGTTAGAACCTTAGTATACTTCATCTCCATTTACTGTCTCTCCTGCCTTTTTTCATATTGTCATATATTTTCAGTCTATATATATTTTAAATCACATAAGATAATATTATTTTTCCATATAGCAAATAGATACATATTTTATATACATACATATTCAAATATATTCAAATTTTTAAAATCCTTTATTTCTTTATGTATATATATAGTAATATATAATATATATAGAATTCAAGGTTGAAATTTGCTTTTTCCCTGTGTTTCATTCAGATTTGCATTTTTTTCCCTAAGAATCGGCTATCATATTTATTACTATTTCTCTGAATATCATGTGGATTTTTCAACAATATGACTATAATATAATATAGAGTGGTTGTATTTGTATTTATCTTACTTTAGTTTGTAGTGCTTCCTGAATCTGTGAGTTTATGCCTTTCAACAATTTGGGGAACATCTCAGTAATTGTTTCTTCAAATATTTCTTGTTTCATCCAATTCTGCTACCTCAGATACATACATGTTGTTAGAGCAAACACTGTGCCCCATTTACCACTTTTCTGGGCTTTTTATTTTTTATTTTTTTGTAATAAATACCTTTTTCCTCAGAACTTTTGTCTGAATGCCTTCTACTAACACCCTCTATTTCATTAATATTCTCTTCATATATGCTCAATTTGTGATTTAATTATTATAATGATTTTTACAATTCTATAGTTTGACTGCAGTTAACTTTTCCATATTCCCATTAATTTTCTAAATTCTCTATCTCATCTCATTTTCTGAATATCTTAATCAGAGTTGTTTTCCAGTCCATATTTGACATACTATCCAATATCTGAATCACTCCGGTTTTGTTTCTGTTGTCCATTTTTTTCTATCAGCTTCATCTCTTGGTATGCCTGATCATTTCTGGATGAATACCATACAACATAAATTTTTGAAAAGTATAAAGGATTTGCATTATCTTTCTCTTGGAGGTATTTATTTGCTTCTAGCAGAAAGTTTAATTAAGAATGGATCACCTTCATGCAACTAAGAATCAAGATTATCCAAAGTATGTTGTAATGTTTTAAGAACATTTCTATTTTTACTGCAGCTCTCACCCCTAGGATGTGGTCCTTCTGTTGTCCTAACTAAATGCCTGCCATGCATATAGAGCTCTGCACTCTAATGAATCCTAAACTTAATCCTCACCTCCTCTTTACCCTTGGCTAGATGCATAGCCTCCCAGCAGCAAGTTTCTGCACAGTGATTCTGCCTCTTATCCTGTTCTCCTCTCATAAATTAGCCAATAATTAAAGAGAAAAATTAACATAGATTATCAGGCTCTGTTCTTGAACTTCCCCTCTTCCCGAAATCTTGACCACATGAGTCTCAGAATGTCTGGATAATTCTGAACTCCATATTTGCTTTTCTCTTTGGCCTCCACAATGCTTTAAGACTGAAAAACATTCAAGTCTATTTCTCTGGCTCTTAGGAGATGCATTCCGCTCAGATTCTCCAGTTTGCTGGGCTAACTCAGCAGGTTTTCCTTCTCTCCAGAACCTCCCCCAACTTCAATGTATAGCTGATTTGATAACTATCAAATGCCTTTTAGTATATTAAGGGGTTTTTTTTTTATGTTCCTGGTGAAAGTGTTGATCTAATACAAATGTGTTTTTCAGAATTGGATATTTGGTTCCATACTTCAAACTGTGGAATTTGTTAGAATCTAATTTCTAGAGAAGCCACAATTATCTGTGTCTTCAAACTGAGCCCCAGAAACCTGAAGGCAATTTTCTTCTAGGTCTTGTGGTTTCACTTGGGTACCCCTCAAATGAACCCCCATTTTGCTACAGGGATGGAAACCCAGAGGAAGCCTGTGATTTTCAAGAATGCCGTCTGGTCCCTTGGCAGCTTCACACCTACATTCCCTCTTCAGAAAGAACGCCTAGTTCCATATGTTCCCCCAGACGGGAAGCTCTGTCCAGGGCCTCTTTCCAAAAGCAAGTATAATTTCCCACACTGAGAGTTTGGGATTTTTTTTTTTATTGTTGTTTCTTTAGGCTTTCATGTAAGTCATTTAAGGTAAGCTCTCCGAGCAGTTTTGAAGTCTGCCATTTGAATGCAAAGCTTGAAACAACACTGGATGCTGGGAGTCAAGAGTGGATTCCTCTCTCAAGGCCTTGGTTTCCCCAACTTTCCAATGTTGGCCCTTGTCTACACCCTTTTACCCCTAAGATAACCTTTGAAAATTCCATTCCCTCCTTTCAGCACTCAACCTGTCTGAGTTCTCATGCCTAGATTCTGCACTCCCTACACCCTCTGCTTCTGCCACATCATCTCTCACTCTAGGTAACTGCAAACTGGTTTCTCCTTCATTCCGTCTTTCTGCATGCTATGGTTTGAATGTGTCCCCTCCAAAATTCAGGTGTTGAAGCTTAATGGCCCGTGTAATAGGATTAAGAGATGAGACCTTGAAGAGGTGATCAGGCTCTGAGGGCTCCTCCTTTATAAAGAGATTGGAGCCATTGTAAAAAAATCTTTATGCAGGGTTCAATTTTCTTGCCCTTCTGCCACCAGCCATGTGAGGATCTAGCATTTCTTCTCTCAAGAGGATGCAGCAACAACATGCCATCTTGGAAGCAGAGGACAGCCCTCTGCAGACACCAAACCTGCCAGCTCCTTGCTCTTGGCCTTCCCAGCCTCCAGAATTGTGAGCAAATGGATTTCTGTTCTTTATAAATTACCAAGTTTATAGTGTTTTGTTATAGCAACATACATGGATTTAGATACCACCTCAAACCCATTCCTTAAAATTGAAGCAACTTCTATGTAATATTCCTAAAATACACACTTAAGTCATGTTCATCTCTCTATCTAAAATGTTTCAGTATTATATGCAGTGCTCTTTTACTTTATTGGTGTGAGTGTAAGCTCGCTGCGGTTTCCCTAAAACAAAATTTGGCAATGTAAACTATTAAAAATGCACATATTCTTTATCCTGAGATTCCAATTTTCCTGACTTACCTTCAGAGGTAGTAGTCAAGTATATTTGTTACAACATTGCTCACCACAAACCCTGGTTAAAAAAAAAAAAAAAAAAAAAACTAAATGATTGTTACTTAATGCTGTTTAAATAAATTATGCTTACTCTAGCAGGAATGCCATGTGGCTTAGCAAAAACAGAAACAACAACAAAAACAAAAAAAACAAGAGATGGATGCTTAAATGTTTTTATGGTTGAATTGCCAAGATATTCTTTAAGCAAAAAAAATCAAATTAAAAAGCAAGTTCTAGGCTGGACACAATGGCTCATGCCTGTAATTCCAACAATTGGGGAGGCCAAGGCAGGTGGATCACTTGATGTCAGGAATTCGAGACTAACCTGGCCAACATGGTGAAACCCCATCTCCACTAAAACTACAAAAATTAGCCAGGTGTGGTGGCACATAGCTGTAATCCCAGCTATTCAGGAGACTGAGGCAGAGGAATCGCTTGAATCCGGGAGGCAGAGGTTTCAGTGAGCCAAGATCACACCACTGCACTCCTTCCTGGGTGACAGAGCAAGACTCTACCTAAACAACAACAACAAAAAAAGTGTACCTAGGATAATCTAATCATTTATATGTTCAAACAACGTGACGGGAAAGTATGTTATATACTTTTTCATGCACGTTTTATCTGTTGTTTTTTTTTTTTTTCACACTGAAATGTGACCTCCATGAGTGCAAGGACATTGTCTTCATCCTCTTACTCCCCACTCTATCTTCGGTATGTAGGCATAATAAGTGTCAATAAATAGTTGCTTAATGTATCAAAGAATAGAACCTGGATGATAAAGGCTCTCGGGTGGGTGAGAAACTTGCTTTGTATTGTTTTCCCCACAAATTCTAGAGTAGGGAAGCTCCAGTCAGGCTCAATCCCCTTCCCACCATGCTACCTGACCTCCAGCCACCCTGACCTACTTGCTCTGTGCTAAAAACACAGGGGTTGACCACAGCAGGAAACATCCACTCACTCTGTCTCCTCTGCCTCTGATCACCTTCCCAGCCCTCCCACTAAACTCCCACTCACCTAGCTTTAATATCTGACTCCATTATTTTAGTTGCAAACATACTTGCTCCTTTCTCTAGATTTCTTCAACCTCCCCAAGTATCTACTTCTTAACCATGACTGAAGATTGCAATTTTTTACCTGGACAGAGACCAACTCTTACTCATCTTCACATAAGGAGACCAGAAGAGTACCCAGAAAACAGGGGATGCCAATCAATGTTTAAGAATGTAAAAGTTTCATTATACTAAATACGTGGAGACAGCCCAAATGTTCATTAACTGCTGATTGTATAAATAAAATGCAGGATATATACATTCAAAGAAATGTTATCTAGTGCTAAAAAGAAATTAAGTGCTGACCAAGCACCAGGGCTCATGCCTGTTATCCCAGCACTTTGGGAGGCCAAGTCTGGTGGATCACTTGAGGTCAGGAGTTAGAGACCAAGCCTGGCCAACAAGGCAAAACCTTGTCTCTAGTAAAAATACAAAAACTAGCCTGGTGGGGTGGCACCCACTGTAATCCCAACTACTGAGGGGACTGAGGCATGAGAATTGCTTGAACCCAGGAGGCAGAGGTTGCAGAGAGTCGAGATCCTGCCACTGAATTCCAGACTCCATCCCCCTCAAAAAAAGAAATTAAGTACTGATACATTCTGCAATGCTGATGAATCTTGAAAACATAACATTAAGTTTAAAAAGCCAATCAAGAAGGACCACATATTATATAATTGTATTTATATGAAGTGTCCAGAATAGGGAAATCAGTAAAGACAGAAAATAGATCATTGAGTTCCTAGGGCTGAAAGGATTAGGGGATTAGAGGCTAAGGAGTGCCTACTTTCTTTACAGGAAATGGAAACATTCAAATCAATGTGGTGATGAATGCACAACTCTGTAAATATACTAAATGCCGTTGAATTGTACATTTTAGATAAGTGAATTTGTCTGGCATGTAAATTATATCTTAATGAAACTGTTTAAGATTTGAAAATAGTGAGAATAAATGAGTGAAGGAGTGAATCATGAATAATACAGGCTAATGGGACATCCGTTAAGGTAGAAGTATAGTATCATTTGAATTTGTGTCCCCACCCAAATCTCATGTCAAATGGTAATCCCCAGTGTTGGAGGAGGGGCATGGTGAGAGGTGATTCAATCATGGGGCGTAGACTTTCCCTTTGCTCATCTTGTGATAGCGCGTGACTTCTCACAATATCTGGTTGTTTAAAAGTGTATAGCATCTCCGTCTTCTCTCTTCCTCCTGCTCCAGCCATGTAAGACATGCCTGCTTTCCTTTTGCCTTCTGCCATGATTGTAAGTTTCCTGAGGCCTCCCTAGTTACGCTTCCTGTACAGCCAGCAGAACCATGAGCCAATTAAACTTCTTTTTTTTTTTTTTAATAAATTACCCATTCTTGGGTAGTTCTTACAGCAATGTAAGAAGGGACTAATACAAGGTAAAAATTTTCCCTCACTTAACTCCCTATACCTCCCAAAACAATGCTTCCAAAATTATTGACTTATTTATAAAACAGATATCAACAAGTCTGTTGTGTGTCTTCACAATGCTAGGCACTGGGGATAGAAAAATGAATAAAACAGGAATATTCTTCTTTATCATATAGCTAATTGCTCAAGGTGATAGTCTAATATTTAACAAAGCATTACACAAAAAGGTTTATTATTATTATTTCAATTGTACTAAATGTTACAATATCGGAAGCACCAAGAGAGTATAAGGATATTGCTTGCCTCATCCAGACAAGGCCCCCAAGGTCTGGTAATTTTCATGCCTAATACCACCCATGTGTCTGGGCATTTTCTAGGAACATTGCCTGGCTTCACCTTCTCACAAACCAACTGAGCTTTTAGTAAAAGAATGACGAGATGGGTAGTGTATGCTTGGAGTCTCCTGTCGTGTTGCTGCGGGGATGGATAGCTCTACCTGGGGTTCTGGGAAACACCTGCGGATTTGGTCTGGATACTGCTCTTGGATCCAAATCGCCAAACCCGCCTTCCCATGCTCAGCGACATGATAGATAGCTTTAATTACACCACCTTTAGAACTCTTCCAGGCCTTCGCTGGTGCATTTCATTTCCTTCTGCTATGGGCCCCTGATGCCTGGTGATATAACTCAGCGGAAGACATTCCTAGGAGGGATTTTGAAACCTAAACCTCCAGCTCTGCTGATGTTGCAGGTATTGACTGAACTGGGCTCCCTGGACCTCCTTTCTTAGAGCTGTGATTCACAGTTTCAGGAGCTCATGAAAATCTGGGCAAGCCAGGCTTGAACCGAAACTCCTATATCCCCATCATCTGCGGGACAGAGTCCAAATTCCTGCTGTGGTGTAAAGGGTCCTCTAAATCAGGCATTTGCACATTGAGCCCTTGCACAGCCTTCGCTATTCCGCTGACTGTCCTCATCTTTACCAGCACTTTACCAGCAGCATTTATTAAGTCCTCACTATGTACTACACATTACACTGAACCCTGTGCTTGGATCATGTCATCTCATCCCCCTAGTAACCCTTTGAGGCCAAAAGTATTCTTATCTTTATTCTACAGAAAAAAATATGCATACATATTTATATACACAGAAGAGGAATAACTTTCCCAAGTCTTACAGCTAATACGTGGTAATACCCAGATTTCAACTCAGGCCTTCCAACTGTGATTTTAATCACCTCCCTATTTCACGTGAGCAATACCAAATTACTTGCAATTCCCCCAGTGTGCAGTTTTCTCATGCCTCCGGGCAGGAATGGATCTGGTTTTTGTAGGGCTGAAAGCGTATACAGTTTTGGAGTCTCTCTACAAGAAAAAAGAAGGCAAAATTAAAGCACTAAGGAAAATTTAGATATTAAAGTGACACTTATTTCAAATACTAAAAAGATGGCATATTGCAAGTGTTAAAAAGCTAGTAAAATTCACAAAAATCTGCAAAAAGGAAATATTTCTGCAATTTTCTGTTTGGCATAGATAATATGATTTTCCTACATATTTTTGTGTTTCTATTTATCGATTGCTTCTTCATATGCCAAAAATTGTGTAATATCATCTTCTACAAGGAGAATAGAAGGATCGTTTAGAATTTCCTCAAGGACAGAGGTTGGTAAACTGCAGGGTGAGGCTAACTGCCATTTTTGTGAATAAAGTTTTATTAGAACACAGTCATGCCCATTGATTTACCTATTGTCTGTGGCTGCTTTTTCGCTACAATGAGACAGAGTTGAGTTTTTGCAGTAGGGAATGTATGCCCATAAAGCCTAAAATATTTACTATCTGGTCTTTTACATAAAAAGTTTGCCAACTCTAGGGTGATGGCCTCTGAAGGAAAGTCTTTAAAAGTAAGGTGCTCCAAAACTTAGCTCCGTTCACTTCCCATTATACACTTTGCGGTCTCTAGGAATGTCCTCCCAGTCCAGATTTCTCCTCTGAGATTTCACACAGGTGTGTCCTCCCCCAGAAAGCACTCCCTGGGCCGTCGTCATCATTTTATAACTAGGGCCACCCCTCTGTCCTCCCGCACTCCCATGCGAACCCCCCTTCTTTTATTATGGAAAAAAAAAAAAATTTCTCGAAACTTCCCTCCAATTGGGCCACATAGATCATATTAATTTACCCTCCTTTGAGGAGGATGCAAGGATGTTGGTGTGATTTGACCAGGGATAATCACTTGAAAGCTAAAACGATCCACACTGCTTTGGAAAGGTTGACGGATATGGCTAGGCTGACTGCCTCATCTCTGGTCCATCTTTTTTATTTAGCAAAGGAATGTGATTTTGTAGAGAACAACACTGCATAAGTTCAAAGACTCCATTTTTTAACCTCATGGACAATTCTGGTCAATAAGATCTAAGTGGAAGTGTTGTGTAGGATTTTTTAAAAGTTGTCCAGGCACGTTGGCTTGCATCTGTAATCCCAGCAATTTGGAAGGCCGAGGCGGGTGGGTCACTTGAGGCCAGAAGTTTGAGACTAGCCTGGCCAACATGGTGAAACCCCATCTCTACTAAAAATACAAAAATTAGCTGAACGTGGTGGCGGGCTCCTATAATCCAAGCTACTAGGGAGGCTGAGGCAAGGGAATCACTTAAGCCTGGGAGGTGGAGGTTGCAGTGAGCTGAGATAGCACCAGTGCATTTCAGCTTGGGTGACAGAGAGAGACTCTGTCTCAAAAAACAAAACAAAACAAAAAGATTAACTATTGAAAGCTGTCTCAGCTTAGCAATCACTCCTTCTCTCATAAGCACTCTTCCTTCCTTTTGCTTCTAATAATGTAGATGGGATGGCTGGAACATCAGCAGTCATTCTGGACTGTGAGGAGAATTTGTGTATGGAAATCAGTGTTAGGGTTAACAAAGTAAAAATATAAAAGCTACCCTGGATCTAAGCTGACCCTGTGAAGCCACCATAAGGGTTCTTATTACCTATCCTCAGACTACTCTTATGTTAATGAATAAATTCTTGTGTGATCAAACCACTATAGATGAATCTCTATTCCTAGCAATGAAATGCATCTCCTAAATAGGTGAAAAGACATAATTCTGCTGGGCGCAGTGGCTCACACCTGTAATCCCAGCACTTAGGGAGTATGAAGTGAATGGATCACCTGAGATTGGGAGCTCAAGACCAGCCTGACCAACATGGAGAAACCCTGTCTCTACTAAAAATACAAAATTAGCCAGGCATGGTGGTGCATGCCTGTAATCCCAGCTACTCGGGAGGCTGAGGCCTGAGAATCACTTGAACCCGGGCTCGGAGGTTGTGGTGAGCCAAGATTGCACCATTGCACATTTGCCTGGGCAAAAAGAGTGAAACTCCAAAAAAGAAAAGAGAAAGAAAGAGGGAAGGAAGGAAGGAAGGAAGGAAGGAAGGAAGGAAGGAGAGAAAGAGAGAAAGAAAGAAAGGAAGAAAGGGAAAGAAAGAAAAGAAGAAAGGAAGGAAGGAAGGAAAGAGAGGAAGGAAGGAAGGAAGGAAGGAAGGAAGAAAAGAAAGAAAGAAAGAAAAGAAAGGAAGGGCACAATTCTTAGATTATTTAATCAAATAGAGTGAGAAGTGAGAAACACTTTGGGACTATTAAATACAATAAATATTAGATTTTTGTCATATGATTTTGCAAATTAATGATAATTGACCTTAAATGAGGCACTAAACAGATTGTGTTATGAGAGAAGTTATCTTAGAGTATGTCTTAATTAAGACAATGTTGGTTGGTGCCAAATGAGAATTCTAATATTTATGTAGTTAAGCCAAAAAAAAAAAGGGGGGGGGCATGTATTTGTGCTTGTAACTGGGAAGAATGGTATTGGATCCAAGGAATCAAATAGTCATTACCTTTGGTCTAAGTTTCTCGCTTCCTATGCAAATGCCTTTTCCACGTTACTGGAAAATAGGAAGCTGTAGCTAAAACAGCCAAGGCCTAGAATATTTTCATTTGGAACCCAGAGGAAATATATTAATTTTCTCTGCAGTGTCCATGCAGAAAAATCCCAGGGAAGATCTCTGATTGGTCAGTGAGGATCACAAGCCCACCAATTGGTAAGGGGGAGTATGGTAACTGTGCAGTCTTGGTCACATGCTAGCCCATGTGGTCAGGAGACAGAATATCATGTTTAGCAGCCCCTCTGGAATCACATCAAATATAAAGTTAAATGAATAACGGTGGATGAAGTATGCCCCAAAGGGATGCATTACTCAAAGACATGGGTTTATTCAAAAACCACAGTGTTCACTCTTTAGAACCTGTCTGTCGTCCACAGTAGACAGGAACATAGATTTGAAATTCCCTGGTGTAGATGATCTTTGAGGTGGTGGCTGTTGAGAACAAGGGTCAGATCTGGTTTTTGTCTTTGGCACATGGAAGACACCCTATAAATGAATGCTGGATGAATAGGTGTTTAAATCTTCACCAATAGAAGCTTAGTTTTGCAATTTTGTAATAAGAGAATTAGTAACCATTTGCAGACTGCCTTGTAAGCCAGGATTTGTTCTCATTTAGTCCTTCAAACAATTCCACTTTGTGATAACTTAAGTGAGGCTTAGAGTCGTCCAATCACTTGTCTGGAGCCATACTGAACTAGAGTAAGATTCAAACTCCATTCTTATCTGGATCCAAAACCCATGTTTTTCCTTGGCAATGCACTGCCTCTAAAAGTAATTGAGGTGGTATATCTTACTGTAGAACTATGCATGTTTTTCTTCTCAAATCATCTTGGAGATCATCAGCACCACAGATGTGGTTGCCCATAAAATCAACTTGGGTGCTCACACTGACTCCTGGGCCTTGTTCCTGGTTACTTTCATTTAATATGTGTTGAGAAAGATCTGCATGCAAATCTGTATTCTAGCTACTACTATAAACTGTTACAAGCAAGCAATATTCATAGAAAATGAAATAAATGCGTATGTATTTACCACCAAGTTTAAAAATAAAATGTATCCTGGATGATGGAAGTCTCCATTCTACCCCTCTCTGATTTCATTACACCTTTCCCTCCCCGGTGATGGTTACTTTTATTCTGAATTTTATGTTTGCTATTTCCATCTATGCTTGAATATCATTACTACAAAGATGTATGTCCACATGTAACATACAACAATGTTCTGAGTATTTCAATATTGTATGCATGATATAACTTTACATAGTTTTCCACATTTTCTACTCTCACAACTGTATCTTTTGAGATATAATCATATTGATGAAGATAGTACCAGATCCTTTGTTTGCACAGCTATATAATATTCTCTTGTTTGAATTTATCAGTTTATTTATCCACATTTTTATTGATGGGCATCTAAGATATTCCCAAGTTTTGACTTTTGCAATGTTGCAGTGGACATTTTTGAACATATCCCCTTGTGCACAGGCATGATAGTATTTTTTTTAAAAAAAAAATCGTACTCCAAGGGGTGGAAATACTGGGTCATATGGAATGGTGAATCTGTATGTTTTTCAAAATGGCTCAGATTATTGTAATGGGTAGCCAAGTTAAAGACATTTAACCAAAGTTCACTAGAAACTACGCCGACTCCAATACGTCATATTTCATTGTTTGTCAAGCTTCACCTTTCAAATGAAATTCCTTGGGATCTTGTTAAAATGCAGGTTCTGATTCAGTACCTCTGGAGTGGGATGTGAGGTTCTGTATTTCTAACAAGCTCCCAGATAATGTCAATGCCGGCGTTCCACAGGCCATATAATGACTATCAAATTCTACCCGAACAAAAATTAAAACTTATTCTCAACAAAGTGTACTAAGCACTTATTATGGGTCAAGGGCAAAATATATGGGGAAGAATAAGAAGGGTGAACATGCATCCAGTTTTGTCTGGGATAGTCCCATTTTACGCCTGGACTCTTCATGGCCCTGTTTGAGTGACCAACTTCATAGTCATCCTAAATGAGGCAGTTTATGTGTCTTATGCTCTAACTAGGAAACCTTAAGCAATCAGTAGCTTGGTCAAAGGTAAACTCTCTACCGCATGGAAGAAATTCTAATATCTGAACTGGATTCAGGTTCAGCCTCTTGTGTCCCTGCACAAGAAATTGGGAGCTCCAGCTGTTCTTCTCGGGAAGGTACTCCTATCAACTCCAAATAATGAAAGAGCAAGAAGAAAATCTGGAATACTTTGATATTTCATAAACTTTTCTCCTTCCTAAAATGCTATGGAATTACTTGATTTATACCAAATAACACTACCACATGGGGATGCAAACGCTAAGCCCAAACAGATGCAATGGTTATAGGGCCATGAAATGTCACTGAAGGCATCATCATTTGGATTTTGATTATAACAGGATTAGATTAAACAGTTTTGAAAAGACTGCAGACACATCTCTAATGTCCTCCGCCCTGCTATGGCTGCTTTCTTTGCATACCCCAGGAAAATGGGTGATTTTTTTCACTCCCAACTAACCCTTCTTTAACTTTGAGATGTGCTTCTCCAAGCTAAAGGAGAAAGCAATTCGAGAAAAAAATAAACGTGGGCATCTTGTAGCCTTCACTTCAAGTCCTCATCTGCAGGAAAGCGGGGATACGTGCCCTCACTCTGGCAAAATCCTGCTCCTTGCCTTGCAAGGAGGCGGGATGAACACTTGGCTTGGAGTCCAATATCTGAACTCAGCTTCCAGACTGCCTCACATGAGCAATATGATCTTGGGAAAGCCATTTGCCTTGCTGAGCTCCCAATTCAGTGGCATCTAGATGTTATGGTTTGGATATTTGTCCCCTCGAAATCTCATGTTGAAAGGAGATCCCTAATGTCGGAGGTGCTTGGGTCATGGGAGTGGATCCCTCATGAAAGGCTTGGTGCCCTCCCCATGGTAATAAGTGAGTTCTCTGTTAGCTCATGCAAGAGCTGGTTGTTTAAAGGAGTCTGATACCTCCTCCTCTCTTGCTCGCTCTCGGCATATGACACGCCTGCTCATACTTCAGCTTCTACCATGAGTAAAAGCTTCCTGAGGCCTCACCAGAATCTGAGCAGATTGGAGCCAGGCTTGTACAGCCTACAGAACTGTGAGCCAAATAAATCTCTTTTCTTTTTAAATTACCCAGTCTCAGGTACTCCTTGATAGCAATGCAAAATGGACTAATAGACTATAATAGAACTAATAGAACAGAAAATCATTCCTTATGGGAAGAACCTCAGACAAAATCATGTTTCAGATAAAGATATGTACAATGAGAAACACATGAATTTCTCACTGACACAGAGCCAGTGTGGGCTTATAGAGTTTTGCCACAAAAAAAAAGGTGTGTGCACAAGCTGTCAAATGTAACTAGTTATAAAAATTGAACTTGTTATAAGTGCATCTTAGCTTTTACAGTTCCAGTTGACCTTTATTAACTTTGAAAGATGTACAACATTATAATAGATAATGTGATTATCCATATGCCCTAAATATTTGATAGGAATAATAATTTTATTTTTTTCAAGTGGGCTGGATGCAAATGCAAAATTTCTAGAAGGGTAATAGCTCCTCAGTCCCTTTATGCAATAATTATTGACTTCTTGTGTATAAGCAGGCCTGAAAGTAATGTTTCTTTTTAATTAGTTTCCTGATGACTTTCTTTTTCTTTTTAGATTAAACAATGCCACAGATAAACTTTTGAAGCTAAAGACTCTTTAATGGATATGATCTGTCTGCCTTTCTTTTTCTGACTGTATTCATTATAGGCAAATCAATGAAAATTGATAAACTCGTGATGGAAAAAAGGATGTATTTGTATTCATTACAGAGGAGTGAAGATAATAATAAAATGAAATGTTGTTATAGTGAGATATAAACCCAACCTACGGAATTGTTCAATATGAGAATAGCTAGATACATTTCATTACCATGATAGGAGCAGCTCAGAAGCGGAAGCCAATAATTTTTAAAGTCTTGAACACAGGGTTATGCTGACTATACAGTTCAATACGTTAATTGACAATAAATCCTGCTTGCCTCTAAAAGGCGCTTGACTAGTCATTTTCAAGATGGTCATGATTTTTTATGATGCGGAACTTTTAATTTACAGGGATGATAAAAATAGATTTACTTTCAGCCACTTGTATTTGATTTAATTACCTAATCAACGATAAATCATCTACTATTGAAAAAGTAATTTAACACAGATGATATTTGGCTGTCATATTTTTGGGTTACTGCTAGGGAGAGTTTGGTGAGTGGAGAGGAAAGAACCTGTGGCACTGTGAATTTTCTACACTTTTCTTGAAAATCTGCAAAAAGTCCGCAGAGTTGAAATCAGGTGACTTGGCTCCACCTTGGAAAGCAGTCCATTGTCATTTGTCCTACTTATTTCTTAAACAGATACACCATGGAAGGGTGTGATAGTGTCATCATTGTGGGAAAAATAGGGTTTTGATTATTCTTTAGCATTTTTCTAGCTCTTCTATGCTGTTGTGTCAACCCTAGTGACACGTTTGATGTGAATCTAAAATAGTAGTTAAAATTGACTATGGAAAATAGTGGCTCAGCTCAACTGAACCTTTTAGATTAAATGCCTGATTGATAGATGATGGTTATTTATTATTAAAAAAGAAAGGCGTGGTTTCCTGGAATAATTGGAGGCCCTGAAGCCCCAGTGACAGAAAATCTGCTAGAATGTTTCTTTCCAGGCTTGGTCAGACAACTTAGACACTCCCCTTTTCTATTTGCCTCTCTGGGAAATTAAAGTCTGCAGCCCTTTGGTGACCATATGCTAATTACGAGCCACTTGCTTCTAAAAGGCAGATCTTATCTTGTCACTTGGCTGCTCAAAACTTTTTAATTTGTTTTCCATCAGGCTCAGGGTAAAGTCTAAACTTTTAGACAAAACCTCTTCTTAACACTTAAGACTCTTTCTACACTAACACTGTACTACATGTTCCAAACATTCTGAAGGTCTTTCGTTTTCTGCAAAATTATAATTTATTGACTGACTAGCCAGACGGAGGGATGGATGGGTAGATGGATGGATGGGTGGGTGGATGGATGAATAGCTGGAGAGATGCATAAACAGATCAGTTAATGAATGAACTCCCAATTTATTTCATAGGGGTATTTAGTTATAGTCCTTAAAATACTTTCCCTTAGTCTAAATCATTCTCTACTTGCATCTCAGACCCATGCATGTGTCTGAATCATATTTACTCACCAGGTGCTAAGGTAGTTATGCCCTTTGGTGATGTTTAACTCCACTCATGGTTTTAACCTGTCATCTTGGTTCAGCTTCTGGGAGGCCTCGAGGGCCTGGTAGTGGACATCATTTTCCCTGATTCATGTTATACTTAATTATCTCCCTCTGACAACCAGGCACAGATTTCTAGTGTTTTTCTCTTCTCGTTCTTCTATTTTTTTTTTTTTAACTCAACCCTTAACACTTACCTATTAAAGAGATGGCTGCAGTTCTTGGCTCAAATGGAGGGCCAAGATGAGTGACAACTTCCAAGTCGAATCAGTCAATAAATAGATTTTCAATTTCTAACACAACACTCTTCCCCAGGTTTAGTGATGATCTCCAGGATTATTTTTTTTCCCAAACTTCATATTAGTTTTGCAATAATAAAAATGCCTTATGCAAAAAAAAGTTAATAATTTTTGAAGCTGTATAATGAATACAATGGGTTCATTATTCTATTCCATTTGCATGGATGCATAGAATTTATTCTTTTATCCTGTTGAGCTCTACATATTAAAATGAGCAAAGATATGAAACTCATGATACCTAAAAGATGTGTGTGTTTATGTCTATTATTGAAAGAAAGATATAATAGCCCAATTATATTGTAATACAGAAATATTATCCAAAACATAATTATTTTCACTTCTAAATGCCTTACCCCAGTCCCTGAGCATAGGCCCACATTTTTAGAAGATGGCATTAATATTGCCCATGTCATTTTATGTTCTGCTTTATTCATTTCATAGTTGATCAAAAACATTTTTCGTATTTCCACACAGTTATATGATAATTTTTAATATCTGCATAATTTCCTATCACGTTGATAAAACAACACTGAGTCCATCCATCCCCTATGGAGGGACATTTTTATTATTTCTATGTTTTTGTTGCCATTGCTGTCATTGGAGATAATGTTGCAAACCCTAATAAAAGATGCTGAATATAGAAGGTCTTTGAAATTTTTCATCAATTTTTCCCTTTTCCAAAGAGTATTTGATTATCTCAGAACTTACAGTGTCCTTAGTTTCTATTTTCATTTTTTTCATGGTTTTCACACTTACGGATCATCTTTCTTAATATTTTGTAATCGTCTCCTCTCTAACTTTAACCTTAAGGAGCATATTAAATACTGCTGGCACAAGCACGCAGGTCTGGGGTCAAACCAACCTGAACTCAAATGCTTTATCCAACCAGTTAATAACTGTGAGAACTCAGAAGTGTGATTGACTATTTCTAGGCTTCAGTGTTCTCACCTGCAAAATGAGAATAGTACAGACATCATAGGTTTATTATAGAGTACTTTAAGAAAACTTTTGTTGCTACTCTTAATAATTTTATTATTACTGTATTTTGTTTGAATAGCCTGCAAAAGTTGAACTCAGAAAAAAACAGGACCAGGTCTGAAAACTGTAACAGAATTTTTTGGTTTGCTTTTTTGGTTTGGTTTATTTGTTTGCTTGTTTTCTTTCCAATTTCCATTTTCATAACCAGAGAGCACTCTGCTGGAAAAAGATCAATTTTAGGGTATCCTCATCTGACTAGCCATACTAATCTTTCTCTGAGAAGTCTTCCCCTAATACTACACAATATTCATAAAAATAAATTTTAAGGCCAGGCGTGGTGGCTCACGCCTGTAATCCCAGCACTTTGGGAGGCCAAGGCCTCATGGGCGGATCATGAGGTCAGGAGATCGAGACCATCCTGGCTAACATGGTGAAACCCTGTCTCTACTAAAAATACAAAAAACTAGCTGGGTGTGATGGCACGTGCCTGTAGTCCCAGCTACTCGGGAGGCTGAGGCAGGAGAATCACTTGAACCCAGGAGGCAGAGATTGCAGTGAGTCAAGATTGCACCACTGCACTCCAGCCTGGGCAACACAGCAAGACTCCATCTCAAAAAATAAATAAATAAATAAATTTAAAAATAAATGGCGACTGGCCTAATGAATGAGCTTCCCTCATTTTTCATAATCATGGTGATTCACTGAGGTGGTTTTGAAGTTTTCACCATTGTTAACAATTTTGCGGTCAATAATTTTGAGTAAAAAATATTTCCTTCAAAGGAGGATTATTTCCTCAGGACGAGTTTTTACATTTGGAATAACTGTGTCAGACAATTTAAATTTGACTCATTTTGAAATTATGCTTTTCTAAAGTTTCTGCATTGGGAATAACTGTGCTTTTCTAAAGTACTGTACCAATTTTCTTACACCAGCTAAACCTTTTTTGGTTCAGTAATAACTAGAGGAAAGAGGATAGAGCATCCAGAAATAATGAATTCAGTTCATTTCAATAAGACAAGATTCATGTTCTGGGAAATGTCATAGGTGCATATGTCTTCTTTTATATTTGTTGTTTCAGACTATGTTTGTATATCAAATAACCAAACAAATGTTTCCATGGTAAAAGTATTGTAGCTTCTACTTAGCAACATATAAGCAAAGATTCAGAAATTAATCTGGAAAATGAAATTATGATGGGGAGAAAACAAAAAGAACATTTGCTGTGCTAAAAACTCAACGGACTGAGCAAAAATACAATAAATCTTGATTAGGTTCAGTCTAATTTTGTCTTCCTTTATGTATCTCACAAATGTTAGCCGAACAGCAGATTGCTTAAAATAACATTCTGCTTTTAAACTTTTGGGCTTACAGAAATCTTTGCTTGTGGTTGTTATTATTAAGAAATGGTGATTTCCCTTTAGTCTTAGTTATGAAGCTGTTCTAGATTAGAATGCCAAAGTGTGGGACTGTCTAAGCTTGGAATTCCCTCCACCATCCTTTCAGTCTCTCTCTCCCTCTCTCTCTTCCCCCCAATCTTCTCCCTTTCTCTCTCCTGTATCTCTCTGTCTTTCTCTCCTTTCCTATGTCTCCCCACTTCCCAGGCAGATTGCTTCTATTCTGTCAAACGTTCATTCACCTTTGCTAATGAGTAGCTAATGGGTTTTGGCATCGTGTGACCCACAGGGATTGACAGGGCTGTTGGATCACGGGATGGCCTGGTGTGCTGTGATTGTGCCTATGGGATCCTTAAATCCAGCCCCAGAGCCATTTCCTAGTTTCCCCAATAGTTTCCTGGAACATAGGGTGTTTAGAAATAAAGCTCTATTTTAAAACCTCCGATTCACCACTTTATCTGGCTAACATCCTTCTCTCTTGGAATTGATAACATGTTGACTGTGAGTCATAATGGTAACTTCCTCATGAACATCTGATGTTGTGAAATTAACAAAGTCGAGAACTCCCCAACAGTTGAAGCCAAGAAATGAATTATAAAAATGTACTTCAGTCACAATACCAGAGAGAATCCGGTTATGAATTAGTAACAGATGGGAAAATACTATTCACTTCCAGTTTTACATAAATGTCTATAATGCTTGTTCTGATCATAAGTTTTTATTTCTTCCAGAGCTTCATTATGGTTCTAGCAAGATTCACCATTAAAAAATATAATAAAAAGCATGGGTTGGGTAGATGCTATTTTTCTTTCTTCCCTCTCTGCTAGTTAAGCAAAAAATATTTTAAAAAATAAAAGTAAATAATTCAGGTGAACAATATACATATCATTTCATTGCTTACCTTTTGCTTTACAAAACAAATTATTATGCATTTCCTCAAACCAATTAGTCAAGGGTATTTATTTTTCTTTTTTTAGATTTGCATCTATGCTATGAAAGGAAACTGTTAGCTAATGAAATCTCTAACTCCCTTTTTTCTCCATATTACTACAGCTCTCACACCACCTTTAAAAGTAAAACATACTGAGTATTTACAGCAAATTCCTGACATAAAAAGTGTCGATGTGAACTCACCAACAGTTGAAGCCAAGTGGTTAGATCATAGACAAAAGAAAGATTAATGCTCTTTGGTGTTCAGTTTGGTAGAGCCCTGATATTTTTCCCGGTCTTAATACTAATATCAGGCACAAAACATTAGCCTTCTTGGATTTCTCTCTACAGCCTCCTTCCCTGGAAAATTACCACCCACATTCTGGACCTCTTGACTGTCATCTTTGCTGGTGCCCTGGCTAGTTTCCCTGAGTTGTCTGGGGTCAAGGTTGAAGCCCTGGACCTGGATGATCCTCACTTCCAGTAGGCTGAACCACGTTGAGTCAGCCGTCTACTTCTGATCTTGAATGGACTGCAATATTGTGAGGTATGGGATCCGGCTACCTGAGGGAAGTTCAAGGGCAGATGATATAACCTTGAAGTGTGGAAGATCGGTCCTCCATGGAGTGAAACTTGACCAAAGGGAAACAGGGGATAGAAGAAGCTAGAGTAATAAATTCCTCCTTGTTTCTCTTTTATAGACCCTTCTCCTAATTGTAGATCTTTCTTGCAACACTCTTCTGTGAACATCCCTTCTGCTGGGCCACCAGGCTTGCTCAGCATACCTGATTTGCCTGTGTGCAGCACTTACAAAGTAGTGCTCAGCAGTGAAATGCAATGCACAGCATTACCTCATATCTTTCTCTGCCTTCCCTTCATTTCCCCCAACAACCGTCGTTGTCATAGGCTTTCAACTCTCAGAGTATCATTACTGTAATCCTTGCCTCAATCTCTGCTTTCTAGAAATGCCCTCTTCTACTTTGGGCATCGTAATTATTCGTACTGTCCCTTTTCACTCTTTTAAGTGGTAGGGACAACTTCTCTCCAGAAGACACAACTTTGGGAAAAAATAAAATGGAGTGTAGTAAGTTGAATGGTGGCTGTAAAGAAAGATAGGTGCTGATCCTCAGTACCTGTGAATATGGCCATATCTGAAATAGAGACTCTGCAGGTGGAATTAAGGATCTCAAGACCTGATAATGCTGGGTTTAGGGTGAGCCGTAAATCCAATCATGGGTGTCTTTATGAAACAGAAAAGGAGAAAATACAGAGAGAGACACAGAGAGCAAGGGGCCTGTGCAGCCACAGGTGGAGAAACTCTAAGAAGTGCAGCAGGCACCATGAAGTAGGAGAGAGGCATGAGACAGATTCTCCCACAGTCTTCAGAAGGAACCAACCTGGTGACATCATGATTTCAGACTCCTAGATTCTAGAACTGTGAGAGAATAGGCTTCTGTTGCCTTAAGCTGCCTGGTGTATGGTAATCTGCTATGGCAGCCCTGGAAACAAATACAGAGAGGATGAACATTTACAGGTCTTTCTTTCTTTCTTTCCTTCTTTCTTTCTTTCTTTCTTTCTTTCCTTCTTTCTTTCCTTCTTTCTTTCTTTCTTTGTTTCTTTCTTTCTTTCTTTCTTTCTTCTTTGTTTCTTTCTATCTATCTTTCTTTCTTTCTTTCTTTCTTTCTTTCTTTCTTTCTTTCTTTCTTCCTTTCTTTCTTCCTTTCTTTCTTTCTAACGAGAGAGGAACTGGGCTTGGTTTGATTCATGCTTGTGTTTATGATTTGGAAATTATCCACATTCCTCGAATCCCCTTTCGGATATGTATTTCTTGCAAGCAGCAGTGGTTGGATCATGGACAAAGAAAGAAGATAAATGCTCGTTGGTGTTCAGTTTGGTAGACCCCTGGTATTTTTCCCAGCCTATAAACTCTCGTTTACTCTAAGACCTACTTCATGGATGCTTTCTCGTCACCTGCTCTCTGCAGTGGACTGAGCCATACGTCCCAAGCAGAAGGTCTTTCTCCAATCTGGTGAACTCCAATTGACCCTTCAAGAACTAGCCCAAATGTCATCTCTCCTAAGACGCCTTCCTGATTTTTCCCAGTCATTGAGCACTCACTCTCTCCTCTGTGCTCTTGAAGTGCCTGTTTTTTTAGAGCACTATTCACCCTTTACTGCAAATGTAAATATGATTTTTCATCTCTTCCACTAAACCAGTGTGCATTTATTTGTGCTCAGGGTGGCCCATGAATTCCTACAGAAAATAAACAGCACGTCTTGTTTGCAAGGCAGGATGCTTAGTGCAGTGTCTAAGAACAATTCCAAATTCAGAAATTATGTTCCTCTCATATCTTTTTCATTCTAGCTAAGCGGCTTACTCCCCATAGCCAATCTTCCTTCCTAAAGGCAACACTTTATTTGTGAAAGTGCTTTTTAAAAGAAAAAAAAAAAGTGTGGGGGATATAGGCATTATTTTAGAGAGACTTTCTAAAGAACCATAACAAGTCTATTTGAATCTTTTATTTGGTATTAACTAGATATTTTATCATAAGTGAGCAGGGAGTTTCTGGTTCACTAGTCTTTATTGCTTTCTTGAATGCATTTCAACCTTTTCCATAGTTCAAGACCATATAATCCCCAATCCTTTTTTCCTTCAAATTTTAACTCCTTCGCTATGTTCCTCATAACTCCTCCTGTTAACGTCTCTCAGAATTCACCGCTAAGCTGTCACCTTGAATGAAGATATGCTTTGAACTCATGGTGAATTGTGCCTTTTAAATAGGACCGTAACAATGGGAGTAGTTCAGCTTGGTTCACCCTTAGTCAAAAATACTTGTTCCAAGAATTTTTTTCTCCCCTTGATTCAGAGTAACCTGAGGGAGCCCTGCTCTGTAGCAATGGGGTCTGTAATAGGTTTATCTTAGGAGGAGTTCTAGTCCCTGATCCTGGAATAATTAAGGAAATGTTCTTGATGTCCCTTTTGAATTCCTGCAAAAGGGCACAGTGAATATTCACTGCAGTTTCCTACTGGGTATATATATATATTATATATACTTTTTTTTTTTTTTGGCCTCTGTTCTTCCAACCTGTTCTGTTCAATATCTGCTACCACTGTCTTCCCCAGGCTCATCTCCTTCAACATATTTTGTGCTTTAACCGCAGAAAACTGTTTGGAACCTGTCTCTATGTGTCTGCACATCCCATCCTTTCCAAATGGGATGACCTTTCTCTCTTTTTGCACCAGGAAAGCTCGTCCTCAGCAATCAGAAAGAAACTTCCCTTCACCATAATGCCTGATGACTCAGAGGATGTTTTTCTCGCCCTGAAAATAATCTATTGAGATGTGAGTCTGTTCTTTGTTTCTTGTGCTCTAGGAAGCTCTAATAAATGAGGTACACTTTTTTCTCCTCCATCAAAAGACAGTGGCTGAAACTTTCTTTCCTGAATTTAGGTGTCTAGCCTGCATGGAGCTGGGGTTAACATAGTACAGGCATTCTCGACATCCCACCAAACACACGTTAATGAGCACTGTCTTAAGTTATTCTGAGCAGAGCAACTGCTTATTGTTGTCTACAGAGACGTCAGAGACGTATGCTAAGGAGTGCAGAAAGAGGAAAGGATCGATTCTATCACAGGAATAGCAGGGTGAGGGTTTATGATACAGCAAAGCCTGGTTTGGGAATGTCAGAGTGTAGAGAAAGCAGTATCAGGAGATGGGCACATTTTAAGTGGAAATAAAGGAGGCAGGAAGGAAGCTGGAAAGCCAGGAAATTAAATTGAAGGTGAGAGAGGTGAACAAGCCTAGATCCATCTGTAGAGTTCCTAAGGTTTGAGTCAAGATCCGAGTCTGTTCAGCGATATATGGTCTCCAGTTCTTTAAAGGGATGGGTCAGAAAAATACCATTGTGTGAGTATTTAATCTATGCCCAGCACAGTGTTAGGTAATTTGATGACAGTATTTCATTTAATCACCAAGTGACCCTGTTAAGGATGTATTATTAACCACGCTGCTCAGAAAAGGACACCAAAGCTCAGAGAAGGACTTTGAGAATCAAAATGTGAGTTCAATTTCAGTATGTCTGAGCGTAAAGATGCTCTATTTAGTCTACTAGGTCATCTCGCCTTTTGAAGCCAGGGATCTAGGCCGTACCTGGTCTCATATAGGTATTGTCCCAGTGGTATCAGCCTCTACCTCACAGGAGAAGGAACCCGGACAAATAAAGCCCATATCACCATTTGGAGACACCAAATCAAGTTCTATAATGCCTAGTCCGGTCCTAACCCCTAACAAGATTCCCTCGCTACGCAAGAAGGCAGTGGAGCAGTTAGAAACTTAACTGTCAACCTGGAAATTCTCTAAGCCCTTCTACCTCTCTCAGCCAATTGCTTTTCCCCAGTGTGGGCAGTAAAGGCCTGTTGACACTCATAGGTGGAAGACTTCCACCTCCCTTGTGGGGATGAATCTTTGGCTAACTGTGTTGAGCCTCTTCTGTCATTATTATTGGTTTCTTTTATGGCTTCCCCTGGAGCTTAAGACTTATTGTAAGTATCAGCCCTTTTGGAAGGTTCCAGAGGGGATCATTGGAGCTTTATGGAAAATTTTCCATCTGCTAAATAACCTTGAGAAAAGAGTTTAGTTACTGACTCCCTGACTCATCTCTCCACCTTCCCAGCCAGTCTCTGGGGGGGGGAGTTTATGTTTCTGACATCAACTAGAACTTGAGAGTTTCACTCCATGGTTGACATAAAGCATTCATTTAATGACAGAATAAATTGGAGTTTCTGATTGACCTTGTTATGTCCTTGTCATTTAAACCTGTTCAAGTCTGGGGTGCATGCTCCCAATCCACCTAGTATGTGCCTGCCCCCTCCACCCTTACACGCACATAGATGACATTTTGTTTGCCCTCTTTCAGAGTCTGGGAAATAGATACATGGTTCCAGGCTCTAGTTCTTAAATCCCTCATCCTCCATTAAGCTCCTTGAAATGATTCTGTGAATCACTATGGTTTAAGAACACTATGCCTTGAAAAAAATAGATTGACATAAGTATGGATTTCTCAGGCTTTAGGTTAGCCTACAGGTGAGACTGGAGGGGAACTGTGTCTTCATTCACCTAGGGATCACATGGGAGCCTGTGAACCCAGGACATTTGACCATCAACCCACCATTTCCACCCAGAAGTGTCAGAGTTGAGAGTGAGCTGGGTGTACAAGAAGCAGGTGCAGGCATCAGGGAAGTCACTGACGCAGGACAAAGGTATGTTGCATTCGGCAAGATTATGCTGGCATGGAACAGCAATGTGACCATAAGTAGATATCCAAAGTGTGATATTTACTCTAATATTCACTGTAATAATCATTTTTGTACTTGTAAAAATCATGCTACAATTATTTCTTGCAATTTCTCCATGAATAAATATCTTCCACCCATTCTACAGATGCCGAAACTGAATCTCATACAGTTGTATATGCCTTTGTTTTTATAGATCCTGAGTGTGAGGCTTGACTTTTTACTTTCTGTGTGTCAGGAGGTGAACTTGAGGTTAGGGTTCAAGTTAGGCTGGATGTGGTGGTTCATGCCTGTAATCCCAGCACTTTGGTAGGCCAAGGCAGGCCGATCACTTGAGGTCAGGAGTTTAAGACCAGCCTGGCCAACATGGTGAAACCCCATCTCTACTAAAAATACAAAAATTATCTGAGCATGGTGGCATGTGCCTGTAATCCCAGCTACTTGGGAGGCTGAGACAGGAGAATTGCTTGAATCTGGGAGGCGGAGGTTGCAGTGAGGTGAGACTGGCAACTGCACTCCAGCCTGGGCCACACAGCAAAAGTTTGTCTCAAAAAGAAAAAAAAAGAAGGAAGAAAGAAAAAGAGATTAGGGTTTAAGTTTGTTGAGATTAATTTGAATGATGATTCTGCTATTGAGTCTGCTAATGATCTTGAGCCCAGGAAGCATTAGGAGCCTAAAGTAAATAGACCCTGGAGCCAATGAGTCTGGATTTGTAGCTTGTCTTTTCTAGTCTGGAAAATGAGAACTATAGTGTTTAGTTTCTGGAGATTTGTTGGGAAGTAAGTGAACTACTATTTTTAAATAGATGCTCAATAATTGTTGGGTCTCTGCTTCTCACAGAACAGTGTCAAATGTTCATTGTTTCTAGTATAGCAAACTGTCTCACCCGTCACCTCTGAACTTCCACAGATGTTTATCCATCCCTATCTTAGAGAACCTGGCAACTTCTACTTGCATTATGCACAAAATTAAGCCTAGTGTTACAAACAGTGGGAACAGGAAGTTATCACTGAATGTATTACTCAGGTTTCTCCAGAGAAACAAAACCAATAGGATATATGTATAGATGATGATAGATAGATAGATATAGATAGATAGATATGTTGATAGATAAACAGAGACAGATATATAGGTAGATAGTTAGATAGAGATATATAAACAGATTTATTATAAGGTATTGGGTTGATGCAATTTTGGAGGCTGACAAGTGCCAATATCTGCAGAGTGAGTCAGCAAGCTGGAGACCCACGAGAGACAAGGGTGTCATTCCAGTCCAAAGGCCACCAGGCCTGAAACCCCAAAAAAGCAGCCGATGTCTAAGTTTCAGTTTGGAGGCAGGAAAAAGTCAATTTCCCAGTTCAAAGGCAGTCAGGCAGGAGAAATCTGGGGGAGGGTCAGCCTTTTTGTGCTATTCAAGCCTTCAACAGATTGGATGAAGTCCCCTCACATTAAGGAGTGCCATCTTCTTGACTCAGTCTAACGACTTAAATATTAACCTCACCCAAAAGCACCTTCCCAAGAATGCTCAGAATAATGTTTCACCAAACATCTGGGCACCCCATGGCCCAAGCAAGTGGACACATGAAATCAACCATCACACTGAATAAGTGAACTTCTACAAACTGGGCCCCACTAACTCCTCCTCTACAAACAGACACATCTTTCCCCCATCTTTGTGTTTCTCAGGCCATATTGGTTGCTCCTGCCTGCCTCCAGAGAGTTTCCTCTGGTAATTAGAGCACAGGAGTTAAAAATGTTATCGGCACTTCGTAGTCACTCACAGAGAGCATTAGGACCCAGTGTTCCTTGGGTTCTCCAACCAGCCTCTCTGCACCTGCTCCAGAATCCTCCTGTCATCTGGCTCTTTTCTTTCTGCCTTTTCTATGGAACCTCTGAATCCTACACATTTGATGCTGAAGGTCTTCCTCAAAGCTAATCAGGGTTTTAAAAATGCAGCTCAGCCCGAGTATGGGAGAAAGGAAATTGAGGCTTAGGCATAGCCAGCAACTTCCCCCAGGCTACCCCACTAAGAAACCGTGAATAGGAGATTTGAATACTCTGCATTTCTCTTTGCTCTGCTGGCACTTCTCTTTTAGACACTAGAGAAGCCAGTATTAGAAGATAAAGTGGCACCCCAAAGAAAGAAAAAGATAAACTGTCAGAGGAGATAGGGATTGGAACAGAATAAAAGATAGAGAACTTCCTTCTCCAAGAGCTCCGTTGGGTAAGTCACCAAAAAAAAAAAAAAAAAAAAAAAAAAAAAAAAAAAAGGATACTATTATTTTGTGTGTCTAGCAGTCATAGTAGCATATTTTTTAAAACAATCATTGGATGTGGTAACCTTAAGAAAGGCACTTCCTTGAGGATTTTGTGCCTCTAAGAGATCGACGGTCTTGACTCTGGTGAAGTCAGGTGTGCGCTGGGTCTTCCCAGCATTGCCAAGCTACAGAGAGCAGAGGCTGCATCCTCCCCCCTCATCTGTCCCCTCATTGCTGATTTTATGGAATCAACCACAGTGACGAATGGCTCTGCATTTGGATGGCTGTCCCAGCTCTGGTCACAGCTGAAGCTCTCTATCACTGTTGACGTATGTGCACTCTGAGAGTTCAAGTGCAATTGGCCATCTGTCCAGGAGGCTGGAGCCATCCTCAGCATTGAAATAGCAATGGAAAGAGCCAGCTCTCCTCCAGCAGGCACCTGGAGCCCAAAGCCTGCAGGCACAGCCTCACCAGCAACTGAACAGGACTGGGAAGGTCCCCAGTTCAGCAGCAGGTAGAAGAAGGGAGTTGTGCAAAATAAATGGGAGTGCACAGCCATTACCTCTGAAAGTGCCCAAGAGAAATGATTCCCAGAGTGAGTGGGGCAAAAGGCAGAGCGAGTGGTTCGTGGCTTCAGTCAAATTTGGATGTATTTGCTCTACTCCCTGCAGGATGTGCGACCTTGAACATGTCACACTATTTTCCAGTTGAACAATTTCTTCAACTGGAAAATAGCAATAGACTCCTTTTTTTTTTCCTGCTACTCGGACCATTGTGGGAATTACTGACATGAAAATTGGCTTTGTCCATTAGAGAACAATGTACTGTGGTTAGCACTGTTTCCTCGGTTTGGTCAGCTATGGCCCACCTGCACAACATAGATTTTATTATTTATGGAGGGAAATGAGGGGGGAAGAACCAGATGGTGTGGCTCAAGCTCATTTTAGGAAAAAAGCAAAAAAAAAAAATATATATATATATATACACACATACATATATATATATATATATATATGCCTCAGAAATGTTGATGGAAAAAAGAGCCAAATGAAGATCCTTTACTTCTATTTATTTTTGTTTTTATTTATGTATTTTTTCAGACAGAGTATCTTTCTGTCACCCAGGCTGGAGTGCAGTGGTGTAATTTTGACCCACTGCAATGTCCACCTCCCGGATTCAAGCAGTTCTCATGCCTCAGCCTCCTGAGTAGCTGCGATTACAGGCACCTGACACCACACCCAGCTAATTTTTGTATTTTCAGTAGAGACAAAATTTCACCATGTTGGCCAGGCTGGTCTCAAACTCCTGACCTCAGGTGATCCACCTGCCTCGGCTTCCCAATTGTCCTTTACTTTTAATTGAAAGTGTGGTACATAATCAGGGAAAATTTAAGTAGCGCTTATAATCCCAGCACTTTGGGAGGCTGAGGCAGGCGGATTGCCTGAGCTCAGGAGTTCGTGACCAGCCTGGGCAACATGGTAAAAACCCGTCTCTACTAAAATACAAAAAATTAGCCGAGCATGGCAGCGTGCACCTGTAGTCCCAGCTACTCAGGAGGCTGAGGCAGGAAAATTGCTTGGACCCAGGAGGCGGAGGTTGCAGTGAGCTGAGATCGCACCACTACACTCCAGCCTGGGCGACAGAGTCAGGCTTCGTCTCAAAAAATAAACAAGTAAATAAATATAAAGCCATAA
This sequence comes from Chlorocebus sabaeus, assembly GCF_047675955.1. Classification (NCBI taxonomy): domain Eukaryota; kingdom Metazoa; phylum Chordata; class Mammalia; order Primates; family Cercopithecidae; genus Chlorocebus; species Chlorocebus sabaeus. Next base: position 8,064,263 of record NC_132908.1, read on the forward strand.
TAAATAAATAAATAAATCTTCTCTCTCCCTTCCTCAGACTACCAGGTCTCCCTCTCCCATGAAACCACTGTTGCTAGTTTCCTGTATATCCTTCAAGTAACAATCAATGTGTGGACAAGAGAAGCATTCTATAAAAGATACTTTTACTTCGCTTTTTATCACTAAGTATCTCTTGTTCCTTATCCTAACATGTATATCTGTCTCCACCTTTGCCTGACTGTGCAATATTCCATCTTATGGATGTACCATTATTTATTGTACCAGTTTCTTCTTCCACAACAAGTCTTTTGTTATTATAAACAATGCAGCAAAAACAAACATATTACAAAAATTATTATTTGTGCACATATAGCAAATGGTGGGATAAAAGCCTTGCTGAGTATGATACAGACACATTTATTCCCAGTTTGACAAACCGATCGGCCCTTCCAGCAACAATGTATCCAGGTATCTGTTTACATATAGCAGCACCAAGAGATTTTACTTTCCCCTTCCGGAGCATTTGCCCATAGTATCTATGTATATTTTTATTTATTTATGTTTTGTCTTTCGGTTTTGTTGAGGGGTTGGGGGCGGAAATGATGTCAAGATAAATGAACCATGAAACCGAATTTATAAAAGAGCTACACTCAATTGCGGCAAATGCAGGGATACTCGCATCTCAAATGCACACCTACAACATGAACCATGAAACCTAGTTTATAAAAGAACTGCCCTGAATTGCAGCAAATGCAGGGGTGCTCCCTTCTCAAATGCACCCCTGCAATGACGCCTGTCGGGAGCCTATGGAGGCAGCTGCCTCACTGAGAAGGCCTCTTGCCTTTTTGTTTTTGCAAATATTCAGCAGGGATGGAGGGAACTGCGTCTGGTCTCTCCACTTTCTTCCTGGAGAGAAGAGGACATGAAGGAGAACAGAAGGCAAGGACAATACATTCTACTCACATTTCTAAGACGTCCATGACCGGAAGCTGCCACAAAAATAATGCAAAGGTCTGTCACCACTCACAGACGCGAGGCCTCACAGGAAGCCCACTTAAGCTGAGAGGTGAAGTTGTTCCCTGCAGATGCGCACATGAAAATGAGATAAATAGTGAACTCTTTGAAGGTAATTTATCCACCCCTCACTACCTGCCTTCCCAGATACACAGACAAGCCTGTGTTTGCCACAAGCAGAAAAGAAAGGAGAGATAGGTTGCAATCCCTTCGAGGCTACCCCGGGTCAACTTTATCAAAATGATAAAATGTTTCGGGTCTTGGCAGCCCCCCTGGACTGACTCTGGGTTGGGCTTCCTGAGGTATTAAGGGGTGAAAGAGGTGAGTGCACGGCTCTTCCTGGTGCATCCCAGGGGCATCTCTTATGTCGCCGCTGATAGCAGTTTTATCAAGATAAATCTAGTGCTGCTCTGGAAGGATATTAATAAATTATCTAGTAATGAAAAATGTGAGAGGAACCATACTCTTACATCAGGCCTGTGATGATTACTTTGATAGATGCACTGGCAAGATTTCCTTGACAAGGCAGAAATGAGAAACACGACACATAAACCTTTAAGGGTGACCTCAGAGGAAAACAGAAGTTGCTGGATGATACAGAAGCAGAAACGGGAAAACCAGAGCTCCGAGGCACCGCGTGTCAACCACCAGATGGATTAGCTCTGCTGATCAACCAATCATGGAGTGTGGAGCCAGAGGCAGAAAGGGAGGAGAATAGAGAAATAAAAGGGAGGGGAGGAGACACAAAAGGCTTAGCGGTAGTCACAGCAGTGTGGGCTCTCGATTGACATGGACCTCAGTTGGAATCCCAGGTCTTTCTGGAACATTGCTGAAATACTCTTAAGCCTCAGTTTCATCATCTGTCAATGAAAAGTATGGTAACAGCACTATGATATGGTTTGGCTCTGTGTCCCCACCCAAATCTCATCTCAAACTGTAATCCCCACATGCTGGGGGAGGGGCCTAGTGGGAGGTGATTGGATCACGGGGGTGGTTTCCCCTGTGCTGTTCTCATGATAGCGTTCTCACGAGATGTGGTTGTTTGACAAGTGTGTGGCTCCTCCCCCTTCTCTCTCTCTCTCCAGTAAGACGTGCCTTGCTGCCCCTTTGCCTTCAGCCATGATTGTAAGTTCCCTGAGGCCTCCCCAGCCATTTGAACTGTGAGTCCATTAAACCTCCTTTTTTTTTTTTTTTTTTTTTTTTAGTAAACTGCCCAGTCTCAAGTAGTTCTTTATGGCAGTGTGAGAATAGGCTAATACACACCAAAACTGCAGAGTTGTGGGGGATTGCATGCAATAATAATTGGAAAGCTTTGGGGAGCCGTAAGTACTCATCAACAATAGCATAATCACTTAAAGTAGTGGGGTCTATGTAAAGAGATGAGAACTGTGGTTATGTTTACTATGAAAGAAGCAGAAACTAAGATGAAGCTGTTAAAAAGGGGGAGCTGGGTGCTCAATGTTCCTTAACACAAATCATTGAGTTCCTGTTGCTCTGTTAGATTCTGGGGATGCTAACTGAAATTGGGCATTGCTTCACTCCATAAGGAACACAAATTCTAGTGTGGGAGACAAATGTATTAGCAGACAAGTAATCAAAATAAAATAGAATAAGGGCTAGAAGAAAGGAGAGCACATACAAACTTACAGGGTGGTTTTTGAATCAGACTGAGGGAAGGCTTGCTTGGAGAAGTAAACTTGAAATGGAATTTTGCTGATAAATAGGACTCATCGGTGGAGTGAAGGAAGGGAAATGTCAAAGATGTTTCTTGTAGAACAAATTTAAAAGAAAAAAATCTGGGAATGGCATGTGATTTGGTGCAATTGTGGTACAGGATGGAAACCAGGGAGTATCCACCAAAAAGAAGAAGTTGGAGAAGTAAACCTGGCCAGATTAATTGAAGTCACGTTGTGATCATGTGTGCAATAATGTAGTGAAAAATCACTGACTTTTTAGCATCTGTTTCTCCCCTATGTTAGCAACTGCTCCTTCATTCACTTTCAGACACTTTCCTTTCCAGCACTCCCATTGATTTTTGAGCTGCAGAAGTGCACGCAGAAGGCTGGGGGCAGGGCGGAAGAGCAGGCGGGGTCCTCAGAGGCACACTCACCTGCTAATTATTTGTATCTGAACCTTCATGAGTACATGGTGCAGCTCACTGAAGGCTACGGGGGCATAAGGACTAAGAGACAGCTTCAAAAAATCTGAAAATAACTGGGCACGGTGGCTCACACCTGTAATCCCAGCGCTTTGGGAGGATGAGACAGGTGGATCACCTGAAGTCAGGAGTTCAAGACCAGCCTGACCAACATGGTAAAACCCGATGTCTACCAAAAATACAAAAATTAGACAGGCATGCTGGCCTGTGCATGTAATCCCAGCTACTCGGGAGGCTGAGGCACAAGAATCACTTGAACTTGGGAGGTTGAAGTTGTAGTGAGCTGAGACTGAGCTATTGCATTCCAGCCTGGGCAACAGTGTGAGACTCTGACTCAAAAAAAAAAAAAAAGAAGAAGAAGTGAAAATATGCAGGTAGGCTGTAGAGCAGAAAGAGCTCTCCAAGGTCCAAAGAGCTGGAGCCTTGGAAGTGAAGGAGAGACAGAGAGCGAAGAAGTCATGCTGGGACTCAGATCCCAAGCCCTGCTGAAGGGAGAATCTTGATCTTATGTTCAAATCATTTAAAACCAATGGTGAACTGAAGGACACTGAAGCGGCAATCCAACCCAAACCCAGTAAAATTAGGATGAGATTAAAGGGGATGAACCCTTCCACTCTAATGTGGATGTCTGAGAAGGGACAGAGTAAACCATTTTCTGGGGTAGTATTTCTTGACTCAGGCTCTAGTCATCTTGTATATACAATGTCTTTCTTTTTTCTTTTTTCCTTTTTTTCTTTTTTGAGATGGAGTCTCACTCTGTCCCCCAAGCTGGAGTACAGTGGCACAATCTCAGCTCCCTGCAATTTCCACCTCCCAGGTTCAAGCAATTCTCCCATCTCAGCCTCTCAAGTAGCTGGGATTGCAGGTGTTCACCACTACCTCTGGCTAATTTTTGTATTTTAGGTACAGACAGTATTTCACCACGTTGGCCAGGCTGGTCTCGAACTCCTGATCTCAAGTGATCTGCCTGCTTGGCCTTCCAAAATGCTGGAATTACAGGTGAGAGCCACCACATCCAGCCCACAATGCTTTTCAAATACAATTCTAAGATATTTAAAAAGTAGGCAAATGTGCTCAAATTAGCTAGAGAAAAAAAACTGATTGATAAACACACAAATGACCTAAATGTTAGAATTAGCAAAAAACACTTTAAGATAACTACTATCAATATGTTAAAGAATCTAGTGGGAAAATTGAACAATATGTATAAATAGAAGGGCAATTAAAACAGAAACATTAAAATACTACAAAAGAAACAACTGGAAATGTTAGAACTGAAAAATATAATAGCTATAAGAAAGAATCCAAACCCAAATGCCCATCAATGATGGACTGGATGAATAAAATGTGGCACATACACACCATGGAATACAATGCAGCCATAAAAAAGAATGAGTTCACGTCCTTTGCAGGGACATGGATGGAGCTGGAAACCATCATCCTCAGCAAACTAACACAGGAATGGAGAACCAGACACCACATGTTCTCACTCATAAGTGGGAGTTGAACAATGAGAACACACATAGTCACAGGGAGGGGACCATCACACACCGGGGTCTGTCAGGGGGTGGGGGGCAAAGGGAGGGAGAGCATTAGGACAAATACCTAATGCATGCGGGACTTAAAACCTAGATGACGGGTTGATAGGTGCAGCAAACCACCATGGCACATGTACACCTATGTAACAAACCTGCACGTTCTGCACATGTATCCCAGAACTTAAAGTAAAATTAAAAAAAAAAATCCATCAAATGAGCTTAACTGTAGCCTGAAATAGAATAAAAATATAATAAAAAGTAAAAGTCAATAAAATTATCTATACTGATTCATCAAGAAAAAGAAAAGGAGCATCAGACACCTGCAGGACAAAATCAAACAGTATAATTTATGTATAACTGGGGCAGGTGTGGTGGCTCACACCTGTAATTCCAGCACTTTGGGAGGCCTAGGTAGGCAGATCGTTTGAGTTCACGAGTTCGAGACCAGCTGGAAGTGGTAGTGTGTGCCTGTAGTCTCAGTTACTTGAGAGACTGAGGCAAGAGAATCGCTTGAACCCAGGAAGGGGAGGTTGCAGTAAGCCAAGATTGTGCCACTCCACTCCAGCCTGGGAGGCACAGTGTGACTTTGTCTCGAAAAACAAAATTATATATATATATACACACACACACACACACACACACACACATATATAGAGAGAGAGAGAGAGAAGGGGGGGGAGAGAGAGAGAGAGTCCCCATAGAAAAATGAAAGAAAAATAGTACAGAAGAAATATTGGAAGATAAAAGAGGAGAATTATCCAATTTAAAATATAGTGTCAATCCACAAAACCCAGAAGCTTAACAAACATTTAGCAAGATAAATACAAAGCAAATTACACGTAGACACATTGCCCTCCAATATTCCAGAACACAAAAGACGTAGTGAAAAACCTTAAAAGTATCCCAGAAAAAAAAAATACGTCTTACAGCAAGAGAACAACAATGAGAGTTGGCTGATGGATACTTAATCAGAGACAAGGCGAGTCAAAAGACATTCGAATAACATCTTGGAAGTTGTAGAATTTAATTAATTAATGAACACATCTATCAACCTCAAATTTTCTACACTGCGAAAATGTCTTTAAAAATGAAAGAAAATTGATAATATTTTCCATTAATGAGAGGTAAGAAATTTTGGCTTCAGCAGATCCACAGCAGAAGAAATGGGGAAGGTTGAATGGGGGAGGCTCATATATATCTACAGGTAGGAGTGCAAAAAACTAAACATGTTGGTAAATATAAACAACGATTTATTTTTATTCTTATATTTTTATTTTTTAATGCTCAAGTGAATTTTTATTTTAAAATAGTGAATTGACAACCTAAAGGAAGCATGATTCTAAGGTCTTGTGGGTTGACAACCCATTTAGAAATAGCGGGTATGAACACAATCGTGCAAGAGCAAGGTACAGATGGAGTAGTATTGCTACAGTAGGTAGCTGGTCAGGTAGCAGCACCGCAGGAGAGGGCTCCCTCCTACACATACCAGGACTGTGGGGCGGCGATCAGGTGATGGTCGGATGGCTGTTACACTGTCTCGCTAAAGTAATCATTGGTCACAGCTGGCGTCAGGAGAAGGCGGTCTCCTAGTTGATAGAAAACATCTGAAACTGGTGACCAGCAGCTTCCTGATAAGATCTCAGGAGTGGGAAGAAGTAACACAAGTAAGGCATCCTTCAGAGCAACGTCCTGTAAGTATGGCAGCGTAGAAAATCCCCAAGCAAGAGGTCGAGCCGTGCACTTGGTCGCTCAAGTGGCTTGCTTGGCCCTCTTTCAAGTGGACTTTCCTTCCTTTCATTCCTGCTCTAAAGCTTTTTAATACACTTTCACTCCTGCTCTAAAACTTGCCTGGTCTCTCCTTCTGCCTTTTGACCCTCAGGAGAATTATTTCTTCTGAGGAGACAAGAATTGAATTGAGGTTGCTGCAGACCCTTATGGGTAACTACTACCACTGCTAACAGCATGATTGGAAAGTCCTTTTAGTAGGGGCATTATAGCATTTAAAGGTTGATGGTATTTTTACTAGAGACAAGGTTGCACTATTAGCTGGGTGTGGTGGCAGGGTCTGCAGTCCCAGCTACTCAGGAGGCTGAGGCAGGAGAATTGCTTAAACCTGGGAGGTGGAGGCTGCAGTGAGCCGAGATTGTGCCACTGCACTCCAGCCTGGGCAACAAAGCAAAACTCCGACTCAATAAAAATAAAAACAAAAGACAAAATAAATAAATAAAGGTAGACAGTAATGTTAAAGATGCACATTATAAACCTGACGACATCACTAAACTGAACAGAGCATTACTGCCTTTAAGGCCTTGGATGGATTTGATGAGTTCTACCCAAGTTACGAAGGGTACTCTGCTTTACTTAAAATTAACTGATTGTAAATGTTAATTGCATCTAAAAAAAAAATTGGTTTTTTTGAGACAAAGTCACACTCTGTCACCCAGGGTTACCTGTGAAAACGCAGGGTCTCTGAGACACGCTCCAAATCTTCTGAATTACATTCTCTGAATGGGACGCTAGAATCTGCATGCACCATCAGGCTGGTTGATTCTGAGACACTGAGAAAGCTAAAATCAGAGCTGTACCTATAGTAACAACAATAGGAGGAGGCCAACAGCAGGAGGAAGCCACAGAATGATCTGACAGATGAAGAACTCACAGAACTTGGCAAAAACCTGCTTGTAGGAGTGAGAAAGAGGAAGGTCAGCTCTGCAGTCCCTGCTATGGGGGCATTTAAGGCTCCTGCTGCTCAAGTGATGATAATGGCTCGCATGTATTCATTCCTTACTATGTGCAAAATACCTGCTGGTGATTACCTCACTGAATCCTCGTGATACCTTCCTGAGGTTTTTAGTGTTTTAATAGAAATGATGAGTTGGAGCCAGCGTGCATCAGCTCATTGGAGCTGACATTGCACATTGCCTCCTACCTTTGCATTCACCAATGTTCCGCCGGTAACTTAAAGTCAATTATGGAGTTTGGGCATGGTGACTCATGCCTGTAATCCCAGCTCTTTGGGAGGCCGAAGGTGGACCACCTGAGGTCACAAGTTGAAGACCAGCCTGGCCAACATGGTGAAACCCCATCTCTACTGAAAATACAAAAATTAACGGGGCGTGGTGGCAGGTGCCTGTAATCTGAACCCCTCAGGAGGCTGAGGCAGGAGAATCACTTGAATCCAGGAGGTGGAGGTTGCAGTGAGTTGAGATCATGCCACTGCACTCAAGCCTGAGCAACAGAGTGAGATTCCATATCAAAAAAAAAAGTCAGCCATGGTAGGAAATATTTACACCACAGAAATTGGCAAATATTACAAACTAGGTCCTTCTTTTTTTTTTTTTTTTTTTTGAAATCCATGTATTAAACCTTAGCAGCATACCGCTAAATGTAAGTTCCATGAAGACACTGACACCATTTGCGGGTTTTTTTTAACCCTCACAACTAGGGGTAAAAAACTCCTCTGCTCAAGCAATTCTCCACAGTGCCTTGCACAAAACAGATGTTTCATAAATGTTAAATTCATTAATCAGGTTCGCTTAATATCCTCATTTTTAACTCAGAAAACGGAGGCTCAGAGATGTTGTCACTTGCTGAAGTGTTACCACTGGAGGGTGTCTAGGTTCTTGGCATTTTGAACAAAGAATTGGACAAAAACACACAAAGCAAGGAAAGAATGAAGCAATAAAAGCAGAGATGTACTGACAACGAAAGTACACTCCATAGGGTGGGAGCGGGCCCAAACATAGGGGCTCAAGAGCCCGCATACAGAATCTTCTCTGGTCCAAATATCGGCTAGAGGTTTCCCATTGGCCACTTGGAGTTCACCTCAAGTAAATGAAACCATGGCTCGCCATCAGTCTGATTGGTTGTGAAAAGCAAGCAACCAGAGACTGAAGCGAAAGTACCTCTTTGTTGGCACCAAGAAATAATTCAGGACATGGACACACGTGGGTGGGTTAAGGAGTGGAAAGTTTAATAGACAGAAGAAAGAAGAGAGGAGAGCAGCTCTGAGAGAGGAGACAGAGGTCTGAAAAAGGAGGGAGGCTTCAGACCACAACAGATTTTATTTTCTTATATTTTTATTTATTGATTGATTTTTTTTTTTTTTTGAGATGGAGTCTCACTATGTTGCCCAGGCTGGAGTGCAGTGGTGCGATCTCGGCTCACTGCAAGCTCCGCCTCCCGGGTTCACGCCGTTCTGCTGCCTCGGCCTCCCAAGTAGCTGGGACTACAGGAGCCTGCTGCCACGCCCATCTAATTTTTTGCATTTTTAGTAGAGACAGGGTTTCACCGTGTTAGCCAGGATGGTCTCGATCTCCTGACCTCGTGATCCGCCCGCCTCAGCCTCCCAAAGTGCTGGGATTACAGGCGTGAGCCACTGCGCCCCGCCCACAGCAGATTTTATAGGCAGGCTGGAGAAGGCGGTGTCTGATTTGCATAGGGCTCACAGACTGGTTCGATCAAGTATGACGTTGACACAGCGTGTGAGGAAGGCTGTTCCCCTCACCCTGATCTTATTATGCAAATGAGCTTGCCAGTTGATTGGTGCCCTCTTGTCTGCTCTTTACTGTACACGTGGCTGACAAAGAGAAGGGAAGATGGTGCCACCATCTTGAACGTGTCTAGTTCCTAGTAACTGCCCACATTCACCCGGGCGAACTCCCCCAACTTGCTTGTCTATGTCTCCAGCTCAACTTTACAGGCTGCTCTTTGTGAGAAAATGATTTGAGGCTGCTTTTCATTAAAGAGAAAAGCCTTACCGAGGACTCCCATACCCTTACTATCCGTTTAAGTGATTTCTTCCTAACTCATAAATCACCTCCGAAAGGATTCTAAGGGAGAATCACCATGATCAAGACCCAGGGCAGCTTGGGGAACTACAGGTCTCAAGAGAACCAGCTTGTTTTACAAGCATCCTTGACACATTCCCCTCCGTATGCCATGGGTTTGACAAAAATAAATTCTCTCTGGGCCCACAACTACTTAATTAGGCTATACTCAAATATCTCCAGACTTCAAAACGACAATGGAAGCAGATTAAAGCCAATCCCAGCCAACAGGAAGGGGTAGGGTTGCCGCTAGCAGTATTTCCTCTTTGCTCAGTAACCGAAGTCTGGCCCTAAATCTGTATTATTCTTCCAGGAGGATGGTCACGATTAAAGGATTCCTTCTGCAGCTGAGGCTCAGTGATAAGGGCTTTCTGTTCAGACTCTCCTAAACTACAAAAAGAAAAAAAAATCATAATTTTTTATCAAGTTGGGTTCTGTATTTCATTTTTACTGAGGTTTTGGGGTGGAGACAAAGCAGGCTTGGAAAATTGGGTTTGATAAAAGAAGCAGGCACCTAATTTGTTTGATGGCTTTTTGATGGGGGAAGTCAATTATACAGTATTGTTCATCAATCGCTCTTATTTTTGAGACACACCAACCAACTTGCAGGGAAGGGACCAGGGTATTTATTAAGTCGTACTGTGTGCCAGGCACAGTGCACTGTGGCCTATATGTTCCCTCTTATTCACATGAAAATAATGTGAAGTTTGATGTTATTAACCCCTATTTTATGGTGAAGAAACTGCACACTGCAGGAGTTTAATGCCTTGCCCAAGGTCATATGGCTAGTGAGTGACAGAACTGATAAAGCAGCCAGGCGCAGTGGCTCAGGCCTGTAATCCCAGCACTTTAGGAGCCTGAGGCGGAGGATTGCTTGAGCACAGGAATTTAAGACCAGCCTGGGGAACATAGTGAGATTCCATCTCTACAGAAAATAAAAACTTAGCTGGGTATGGTGGTGCACGCCTGTGGCCCAGGCTACTCAGGAGGCTGAGGTGGGATGGTCTCTTGAGCCCGGAAGATTGAGGCTGCAGGGAGCTATGATTGCACCACTGCACTGCAGCCTGGGTGACAAAGCAAGAAGCCTGTCTCAAAATCCAACAAACAAACAAACAAAACCGCTAAAGCAATCCAAGCATTCTGAATCCACAGTCCAAAGGATTTCATCCAGTTGCTGCCTCCATGATCTGGAACATGGGTGATCAATCTTTTGACTTCCCTGGGCTACATTGGAAGAAGAAGAATGGGCCACACAGAAAATACACTAACGCTAATGACAGCTGATGATCTAAAAAAAAAATCACAAAAAAATTTCCTAATGAAACCGCCTTTGCAAAAATCATACCTGAACACATTATGACAGTGAAAGAGATCAGACCTAACTGACTTCATCTTGCTTCTAACCTCTAAACTGTCCTGGTTCATTCCTGGGCATCAACCAAACTAGCTTTGGGAAGGAATTTAGAATATAGTTTATATAATAGCCCTTCCCAAAAGGCTAAACTGTTCTTGTAAAACAAAGGAAAGGCCACCACCCACCAAGTCAAGATGAGAGGGACAGGAATTCTAAGTGTTACCAACCATTGTTGCAGAGACCATAAGATGTGCACCTTCCCCAATTATTCTTGAAGGTACATCGCTCTTGTGAACCTAAGATTGACTTTTTGAGATGTCTTTTCAGACTTTTGCATTTCTGATGACCAGATGGCCCCGCCTGAACCTGCCAACCAGTTCTGTGGCCCTTACCCAGGAATGGGCTCAGCAGACCAGACGAGAATAGTTTCGACTCCCTATGAGTTCATCCCCAAGCCAACCAATCAGTATACTCCTGATTCGCTGGTCTGCCTACCCACCAGATTATCCTTAAAAACTCTGATTCTCAAGTTTTCAGAAAGACTGATTTGGGTAATAAAAAAAACTCTGGTCTCCCGCATAGCTGGCTCTGCGTGGGTTACTCTTTCTCTATTGCAGTTGCCCTGTTTTAATCAATGGGCTCTGTCTAGGCAGCAGGCACAGTGAACCCTTGGGCAGTTACAGTCATGTTTTAAGAAAGGTTGCCAATTTGTGGTCAGGCGCAGTGGCTCACACCTGTAATCCCAGCAGTTTGGGAGGCAGAGGCGGGCAGATCACCTGAGGTTGGGAGTTCGAGACCAGCCTGGCCAGTGTGGTGAAACCCCGTCTCTACTAAAAATGCAAAAATTAGCTGGGCGTGGTGGCGGAAACCTGTAATCCCAGCTACTTGGGAGGCTGAGGTAAGAGAATTGCTTGAACTCGGGAGACAGAGGTTGCAGTGAGCTGAGACTGCGCCACTGCACTCCAGTCTGGGCGACAGAGCAAGACCCCGTCTCGAAAAAAAAAAAAAAAGAAAGTTTGGGAATTTGTGTTGGGCCACATTCAAAGCCATCCTGGACTACATGCGGCCCACAGGCTGCAGGTTGATCAAGCTTGGTCTAGAATCTGAGCCAGGACTTCCCATCAACAGAATTTCACTGAACAGAATCTGAAGGAAGCAATGATGGACCTTGGTCTATGCGGTGACTTTCAGCTGAAAGGAGAGGCGGTGATGGTGTGATTGTTGTCCCTACCCAACTCCCAGGAGATACTTGACGGTGTCTGGAAACGCTTTATGTTATTGTCAGAGGCCTTTGAACCAGAGTGACTCCATTTTGCGTGAGGGCTGGAAAATGAGGCGGGGACTTGCTGGGCGGCTTTCCCAGAAAGTTAGACATTCCGAGCCTCTAGATGTGTAAGGTTAAGGGAACCAATTAATAAGGTTTACTAAACAGACCCAGACTTGGGAGTGTCTAGATATCCCAGTATCTGGAGAACAAAGACATTCCTCATTTTGCTTTAAAGATAATATCGATTCTTGCAAAATATAGTAATTAAGAAAATTAATCCTTTATCACAAACCCTTGTAGCAGAACACGTCTTCCCATGTATTCAAGCGTTGTACCTAAGGCGGACAGGTTCTCCTGTTACTTTCGGAAACGCCCTATTCTGTCTTTGGAGTAGCTGTTCTTTTACCACTTGACTTTCTTGATAAACTTGCTTTTACTTTGCACTGTGGACTCGCCCTGAATTCTTTCTCCTGCGAGATCCAAGAACACTCTCTTGGCATCTGGATGGGAACCCCTTTCCTGTAACATTATCACAACAGAGGGGTCGGGGAGTGTTATTGGTATCCAGTGGGAAGAAGTCAGGGATGATGCTAAACATTTTACAGTAATTAGGATATCCGTCAACAAAAAAGAATGATGCAGCCCACAGTGTCGATGGTGTCCAGGCTGATAAATCCTGGTCTTTAGTGACCAGATGTTTTTCTCTTCCCAGAAATAATCCCCCTGGAGAGGAGAGGACTCAATCCACAATGGTGGCATTTCAGGCAGATATTTAGGGCGATATTTGGGGATATAAAAATCTTACTCTGAATCGCTTGCAACCTTTTTTTTTTTTTTTTTTTTTTTGAGACGATGTCTCACTCTGTCGCCCAGGCTGGAGTGCAATGGTGCGATATCGGCTCACTGCAAACTCTGCCTCCAGGGTTCATGCCATTCTCCTGCCTCAGCCTCCCAAGCTGGGACTACAGGTGCCCACCACCATGCCCAGCTAATTTTTTTGTATTTTTAGTAGAGATGGGGTTTCACCGTGTTAACCAGGATGGTCTCAATCTCCTGACCTCATGATCCGCCCACCTCAGCCTCCCAAAGTTCTGGGATTACAGGCGTGAGCCATCGTGCCCGGCCACTTGCAACCTTTTGAAACTGGCTTCCCAATCTGTTTCCTGCACCCACCCACCAAATCCCATCTCTTTCCCCAGTTACTAGTTGAAAATTCTTACAAATCTTAAGGTTTCATCAAAAATATTATATAGTGTTCTCTGGCTGGTCATGGTGGCTCATGCCTGTAATCCCAGCACTTTGGGAAGCCGAGGTGGGCAGATCACCTAAGATGAGGCGTTCGAGACCATCCTGGTCAACATACGGTGAAACCGTGTCTCTACTAGAAAAATACAAAAATTAGTTGAACGTGCTGGTGCATAAGCTGAGGCAGGAGAATCACTTGAACCCGGGAGGCAGAGGTTGCAGTGAGCCAAGATTGTGCCTCTGCACTCCAGTCTGGCAACAAAGCAAGACTCTATCTCTAAAACATGTGTGTGTGTGTGTATATATACACACACATATATATATATATGTATATATAGTGTTCTCTATCAACTCATTGCCTGGCTTTGAGCTTCTTCACTTTTGTTAAGAATTAAAACAAAACAGTCTTTAAAAATGAAAATTAAAAAAAACTTTAATGTTTTTATTACCAAAGTAATAAGTGTTCATTGCTAAAAATTTAGGAAATAGAAGCAAAGACAGGCAAATAAAATTCTGTGGCCAACCCATCACCCAGAAATAACTGTTTATAATATTTTGGAAAACAAACTTCAAGTGTTTTTTTTTTTTAAATAAATATTTAGGTAAATGAAATTATTCAAAGAGGCCCTGCAATAATCAGGAAGGCATGCAAATTGCCACAAATATAATAAACATAATAAAAGTAGCAACAGTAGCAGAACTACAAGCTAACACTTGTGTAGTACAGCTTCTATGCCAGATGCTCTTCTAAGCCATTTACATTTAGGAGTTTACTTAATCCTCTCGACAATGCTACGAGGTGGGTGTTATTATAGTCCCCATTTTCAAGATGAGAACACTGCTACAACACAGACCATATTGGAAAGGACCAAGCTTACCTGTAGCTTCTCAGGTATGCACCTGATGTCTGCAAGATGAGGCAGGCATTCCTTCTGCTTTCTTCCAGTCACCTTTTGAAACCACCATTGCAAGATTACAACTGAGAAAATCATAATAGTTAAAGAGATCTGCCCTAACAACTCCATCTTGCTTAGAGTCTAACCTGTCCTTGTTCATTCCTGGGTATAGGCCGAACTAACTTTGGGAGGCACTTAGTTCATAGTTTAACTTTGAAACAAAGAAGACAATAGCCCTTTTCCAAAACAAAGCCCCCTTCCTGCCTGGGGACTAGACTTCCTTTGTAGGACTAACAAATTAGCCACAAGATTAGAAATTCTGGTTTAGGAGTCATGTAGCTGGAGGCTACAAGATTCTGACCCTCCCCAGATTGCTCCTGGGGAGAGCAACACTGTTGCAAAACCTAAGATCAGTGCTTGAGATACTTTGTAGACCCTGCACTTGATGGATCAGCTGGTAGCACCTACAGGGATAAACTGGCTTATCTGGTCTTATGGCCTTCAACCCAGGAACTGACTCAGCAGAAGACAGCTTCCACTCCCTAGGATTTCATCTCCTACCCAACCAATCAGCACTCCCAACTCACTCCCTGTCCCCCATCTACAAAATTATCCTTCAAGACTCCTATCCTGGAATGCTCAGGGAGACTGATTTGAGTCACAGTAAAACCCAGATCTACCAAACAGCCAGCTCTGCATGAATTAAACTCTTTCCCTGTGGCAATTCCCCTGTTTTGATAAATTAGCTGTGTCTAGGCAGCAGGCAAGGTGAACCCCTTGGGTGGTTACACTTTTCATATAACTTCCCACTTCCCGATACTAAAAGCTGTGTTAGTTTCCCGTGGCTGCTGTAATAAATTGACCACACACCCCATAGCTTAAAACAACAGAAATTTATTCTCTCAAGTGTTGGAGGTCAGAAGTCAATATCACTGTGCCAGCGGGCTACCAAAAAGCTCTAAGGGAGAATGTATCTTTCATCTGTTCCAGTTTCTGGGAGCTGTCAACATTCCATGGCTTATGGCCCCATCTCTCTCTACTACATCCTCACATTGCATTCTCCTCTGTGGGTTCCTCCAAAACTTTTCTCCCTCCACCTTTATTCCTTCTTGCATTTCTAGTCTCCCCCCAGCTTCTCAGCTTCGTCTTGTCCCAAGTCCTCTAGGCTGTAAATCTCATTTCATGTGTCCACCCCTGCAATCCACATCATCTGTCTGGTTGACTCTGAACCTTAACAATCTTCAAAGCATGGTTCTTGGAAGGAAGTTCAGATTTCTCTTGCTAACGCTGGCTGCTTCTCACGGCATAACTCAAGGCTCATTCCCTGTGAAGAGAGAGGATGGCTGAAGAGTGCAAAGAGAGGCAGAGGAATTTGATTTCCTTCTTTCACAGTGACTTTTGTTATTTTCCTGCCAATTAACTCACTTGGCCAAGGGAAAATTTATTAAATCAGCTCGGCACCACTTTCAGCCATCCTGGACTTCTCTTTGGCACAACTGAAGAAGAAATATTTCTCAGGGAGAAGAGAAATTACTTATTGAGAGAGTCAATCCTTTAAAAAAAAAAAAAAAAAAAAAAAAAAACTCATCCCTCTGATTTTCGAATCCCTCTCTTCGAAACCACCATTACAAAATTATGACTGAGACAGTGACGGAGACCTGACCTAACCAACTCCATCTTGTTTCTAACCTCCAAGCTGTCCTTGTTCATTCCTGGGTGAAGGCTGAACTAGCTTTGGGAGGAACTTAGTCTATAGTTGAAAACAAAGATGATAACAGCCCTTTCTCAAAACAAACCATTTTTGTTTTGTTTTCTCAAAACAAAAATCACTACTGTACAGCCTAAGACCGGTGCTTGAGATATTTTGCAGACCCTGCACTTGATGCATCCACTGGCACCAATCATAAACTGGTTCATCAGATCTTGTGGCCCCTACCAAGGAACTGACTCATGCAAGAAGACAGCTTTGACTGCCTATGAAATCCTCTCTGACGTGACCAATCGGCACTCCCAACTCACTGGCTGCCCCCCACTCATCAAATTATCCTTAAAAACTCTGATTCCCAAATGCCTGGGGAGACTGATCTGAGTAATAATAAAACTCGTCTCCCACACAGCCAGTTCTGTATGAATTACTCTTTCTCCATGGCAATTCCCCTGTCTTGATAAATGGGCTGTGTCTACGCAGCAGACAAGGTGAACCCACTGGGCGGTTACATCTTTTCAAACCCCAGAGATGGGCAGACAAGGGACTTTCTGCTTTTTAAAGTTACTGTGATGTGCTCTTTAACTCAAGAAAGCAAAGTCAGGACTACGAGTGAGCCCTTCATCAGATGACACAGACATTCTTGTATTTGCGTTCTGGGCACTCAGTGCCATCACGTGTCAGGGCAGGTAATTAAATAACGAAGCAGAAACTAATGGGGAACAGCATGGATGGCATACTGGACAAGAACTCAAGCCTGCAGCAAAGAGAGACATAATTTTGTTCCATGAGCTGCACACTCCTGAGTTCCACTTTATTGCAAAACAGACCCCATTTCAATCAAATATTTTATATGTACGCATATAGCTTTGTACTTTGGAAATGAGAACATCTTCATATTCTTAACTGGTATTAAGTTTACAGTGTTGGAGGCTTCATTTGCATAATAAAATGCTATGCAAGAGGAGATGAGGGTTAATCAAAGGGTTTTATCACTCTTTTTAATTATCTTCATTATGCCAGAACAAGATGTAAATTTTAATTCTACCTTGTTAGCTAGCAGATTCTACCAAACTTTGGATATCCTAATCATCTGTCATTTTTAATAGGCACAGATGCCAGTGATTTTAGCAAACTAAATGCCCTAAATATTGTAAGCTTTATTAATTTGATTGATATATCACTTCATATCATTTAGCAATTATTAATGTTAAACATACGGTGTGTGTGCGCACCTGAGACGGAGGCCCCTGTGAACCCCAAATGTGCTCCCTCAGTTTTCCTTCCTCATCCCATTCTTTTATCAGTCTACATTTGAAGTTCCTCTCTGTTCACACAGCCCCTCTTTTTTCTCCTTCTCCTCCATCAAATCTGTAGCCACAGCTTGGAATTTGTGAGTCGTCGTTTTGCATTGACCTATACTCTCTCTAAGTGTCTGAAAGGATAAGGCAACATGTTCTTAGCTCACAGAGAGGACAGATTTTCAAGGGGTGGACACAGTGGGGATGCCTCTGCAGGTGTTGGGTTTATCTGCTAAGCTAATCATAGAGGAGTCAGATGAGGTCTTCGTCCCAACGTTGGGGTACCAAAGGCATGGCCTGCAGATCACATTTAAGTGAGTACATTGCTGGGGTGTAAACACCGATGGTAACTCCCTTTGGGCTCCAGGAGGTAAGCACTAATGCAGTAAGAGGTGGCTGCTGGCCGCAGTGGCTCACTCTAGTAATCTCAGCATTTTGGGGGCCGAGGCGGGTGGATCACCTGAGGTCAGGAGTTTGAGACCAGCCTGGACACATAGTGAAACCCCATCTCTACTAAAATTACAAAAATTAGCCAGGCGTGGTGGTGGGCACCTGTAATCCCAGCTACTCAGGAGGCTGAGGCAGGAGAATTGCTTGAACCCTGGAGGCAGAGGTTGCAGTGAGCCGAGATTGCACCATTGCACTCCAGCCTGGGTGACAAGAGTGAAACTTTTTGTCTCAAAAGAAAAAAGAAAGAAATTGCAGGTGCCTTTGCATGCAGTCTGTCTCTTTCTCTCTCTCGTGTGCACATACACACACACACACACACTCACATGTTATTATAATACCAGCCGATGGCAAAAACCTCAGGCCTCCCTTTCTGTGCAAAGCCTGATTAGTGGTTAACTTCAGCATCTACTCTTGATTTGAAAACAATTGGAGAAGCTGTCACATCACATGCTTCGCCCAACCAATGAATGCCATGTCAAGAGGTCATGTTGAGTGTCAGCCTTCCAGTTCTACAGAAACTATAAAGCTGATCCACTCTAAAAAAAATTGCCATAGTCGCTGGAGCCAGAGACTCAAGCTACCTGTCACCTCATGGCCAGAGGATCCAACCAGCTACCTTTTAAAGTTATGCACCAGGGAACAGATGCTAAATGTGTGGCATCCTTGTGGCAGTGGCACAAAATAAATGGCCCAGTTAAAATCCAATTGTCTTAAAGTTTCCCTCAAACAGGACATTTTTACTATGACATATAAAATTCCTCTTGCAACAAGTGTCTTTTTAGTTAAAATCAATAAATGTTCTTTTTATAAAATCAAAGTGATTAGTGGTTTGGGTAGTTGCGTGTGTGAGTGTGTACACTATTTTAACAGTTAAAAATAAATGCGGAGTGGAGGGAATGGACCAGTTACTAAGATTATAATATAGTCCCTTTACAGAGATGCAGGAACCCTATAACAGCACTGTGCAGTAGAACTTTCTGTGACAATAAAAATATTTTATACCTGTGCCATCCAACATGGTAGCTACTCACGCATGGAGTAATTGGCATCTGGCTAGGGCAACAGAGAAACGGAATTTTTAATTTTATTTAATATTAAGTAATTTAAATTTAACTTTAAATAGCTGTATGTGGGCCAGGGGCAGTGGCTCATGCCTATAATCCCAGCAATTTGGGAGGCCAAGGCAGGAGGATAACTGGAGGCCAGGAATTCAAGAATAGCCTAGGCAACATAGCAAGTCCCCATTTCTACAAAACAGAAAGCTTTAGCTGGGCATGGTGGCATGTAGCTGTAATCCCAGCTACTCAGAAGACTGAGGTAAGAGGGTATCACTTGAGCCCAGGAGTTCAAGGCTGCAGTGAGCTGTGATCATGCCACTGCACTCCAACCTGGACAACAGAACAAGACCTTCTCTTTAAATAAGTAAATAGCCATATGTGGCTGGTCTCTAGCATATTGGACAATACCACCCTATTCTAATCCCAGCCTGGAACTGAGACCCTCAGAGAGTTCTTATGCTACAGATGGGCCTTGTCTCCTCCTTGGACAAGTTATTGTCAACCTATTCCCAATGTCCAGGAGGTTGGGGCAACCATCTCATTGTTTTTTATCATTTCCTTCATTTTTCAGTGAGTGAGCATCAGTTATGCACCTAGCCTTGTGCTAGACATTGAGAAATCAAATACAGTGATGATGGCCCCAGAAGATCGCAGTGGGGAAGACAGACTAGAGAAGAGGTAAGTGCAACCCCAGCGTTCCATGATATATACAGAGCACCAGGTTCTGGGAAAGAAGTCATTCATCCCAGGAAGGGGAAGTGAGCGTAGACTACTGGGACCAGGAGGATGGGAATAATTAGCCAAGATAAGGGGAAGTGATTCTAGGAAAAAGGCAGGACCTAGCTGAGTACCATGGCTGACACTTGTAATCTCAGCACTTTGGGAAGGGAGACGGACAGATCACTTGAGGTCAAGATTTGAGACCAACCTGGCCAACAGGGCAAAACCCTGTAACTACAAAAAATACAAAAATTAGCTAGGCGTGGTAGTGCATGCCTGTAGTTCCAGCTACTCAGGTGGCTGAGTATGAGATTCACTTGAACCTGGGAAGCAGAGGTTGCAGTGAGCCGAGATTGCACCATTGCACTCCAACCTGACAGAGTGAGACTCTGTCTCAGGAAAAAAAAAAGGCTGGGCCCATGCAAATAATGGTGACCTAAGAAGACATGGCCTTGTACCCAGTTTCCACTTTCAACCACCGCATATATTCTGCAAAGAAGTATGACTGTAAGGGAAGTTAGACCCTGGTTCTAACTGCCTTGGCCTCCCAAAGTGCTGAGTTTAGGGCATGAGCCACTATGCCCAGCTGGTAATGTTTTTTTCTTAGCAATTCATCTGCTGCAAAATATTCAGGAAATGGTATGTGGATCATTATAACACACCAGAGAATATCTAATCCTAGAGTACTGAATTATTAGGGTGAGAGTATAATGGATATTTTTCAGATGTTCTGTCAGCAGGGTTTGGCTTCTTCATCCGAACCTCTTTGTATGTGTAAAAGAAATTAACTAACATGCATAAGTCTTGGTAGCCACTATAGCCTGCCTCGTATCAAATAAACTGAAAGGCCAGTGGCATGGGTTGAATTATATCCCCCAAGAAAGATACATTGAAATCCTAGCACCAATAACCTCAAAATCTGACTTTATTTGGAAGTAGGGTCTTGTCAGATATAGTCAATATGAGGTCACTAGGGTGGTCTCTAATCCAGAATGATGGTGTCTTTATCAAAAGGGGAAATTTAGACAAAGCCAGACAGACATAGAGGAAAATTATGTGAACAGACACTGGGAGAAGACAGTCATTTACTAGCCAAAGAATGTCCAAGGCTACCAGAAACTAGGAGAAAGGTGTGGAGCCAACCCTTCCCTAGTGCCTTCAGAGGGAGTATAGCCAAAACTGTGAGACAATGCATTTCCATTGTTCTAAACAACCCAGTTGGTGGTACTTTGTTATAACTACGGTAGGAAACCAATATGGCCATTCCTCACTTCCTCAGCCTCCCTTGCAGCTATACTAGTGCCATGTGACTGAGGTTAACCAATCAGATGCATGCAACAGGACTTGAACCAGAAAACGGGCACAGCACCAGCATCCTTTCCAATGGGAGAGTCATGCCAATCAATGGGGCAACAAGTGCTCAGTGGTGCTCTCACTGGACTGGTGCTATGGCATGAATTTGCCCAGGGTTCTGGCTGTCTTAACTTCCTTTGTTCCTGCCTGTTTCCTGACGTTGGTAATTCTATGGGCCAACTGAAAGCCTTCTGGTAAATTCCATTACTGCTTAAATCAGCAAATGATAGTTTATTTTGCTTGTAATGAATAACCCTGGCTGATACAGATGGAGAACCGTGAAGGAGTGTAATGCTTTCTCATGGTGGTGGACAGGGGTAGAGGAGTCTGTAAGTGGAGTATCAAGTGGCTCCAGGCTGGAGGAGGGGATTAGGATCCAGGAGGGAATCTGGAATTCGGGAGAGCCTGACATAGACAGAGTGTGTGTAGTGTAAGGCAGGGGTGGATGTGTGAGGGTGGGTGTGGGTGGATGTGCACACACGTTTGCACATTCTCAGCAACCCTCCCCAAGGGAACGCAGCTGAACATGCCCACAGGGTGAACCCTGGTCGCCTGATGGAGCCCACTAAACAGTGTGTTCAGGCTTCACCCGCGCTGAGCGGGGCCAACGACAGTTTCCAAGTTTGAAAAATGAGCCGCTTCACTCGCCTGGTGCTAATGCCTTTTTCAAAGAAACTTACATCTTGGAAATGTCATGACACATTGCAATCACGGAGAACACAGCCACAGTAATTGGGAGTGTTTCTTCAAGAGCAGAGCGTGTCAAAGAAGATACATGGCTCGAAGCATAATTTCCTGCAACAGTGGTGGGGAGTTGCGGGGGAAGGGAGGGTGTGCAGGAAAGCTGCCTTTGAAATAAATCCTGCCTGGAGCTCCAGCACCTGGGCCTTGTTCTGGGTGATGGGACTGCTGGCTGCAAATGCACTGCGTGACTTTGGCCATTCCTATACACTGCTCCATGATTCAGTCTCTCTACGTTTCAGATGAGAGTGTCGTATGCATGAGGCAACCACATTTCAATGAACTAATAATAATCATTAACATTTATTAAGCACCTACTACTTGCCAGGCATCAAGAACTATTCAAGTATAACTGACTTTAGTCAAGTAAGAACCCCATAAAGTGGACACCCCAATTATCGCTATTTAGAGGATGAGGCTATTGAGTCACAGAGAGGCTAAATAGCTTTTCAAGGTCATTAGACTGTGGTGACACCAGGATTTGAGTACAGATAGTCTGGCCTGGCATCTGAACTCATGACCATCACATGATTTACCTCTCACAATAGGTACCGTGTCATTGTGAAAAGTACAAGCTGCTAGTAAAATATATCATCGTGTGTTCTTATTATCAATGTTGGGACATCTTTAAAAGAGAGTGTGAAGAACATCAGAGCAGATCTGCTTCTAACTGCAACAGTTTTGAATAAGCCATGAAAACAACAGCAAAAATAACTATAATAGTTTGCACTATGTGCCAGGCAGTAGGTACTTTTAATAAAAGATCCCAGTTTGTCACTCAGGAACTGAGCAAGTAAGGCTACGGTTTTCCCATTTTACAGATGAAAGACTTCAAGCCCAGAGTATCTTATATTCCCAAGATTATCCAGCAAAAACGACCATGGATAGGTGCAGTGGCTCATGCCTGTAATCCCAGCACTTTGGGAGGCAAAGGTGGGTGGATCACTTGAGGTCAGGAGTTCGAGACCAGCCTGACTGACATGGTGAAACCCTGTCTTTACTAAAAATACAAAAATTAGCTGAGCCTGGTGGCACACGCCTGTAATCCCAGCTACTCGAGAGGTTGAGGCACAAGAATCGCTTGAACCCAGGAGGCGGGGGTTGCAGTGAGCCAAGATCATACTACTGCACTCCAGCCTGCATAACAGAGTGAGACCTTGTCTCTAAATAAATAGATAAATGACCATAATGGGATTCAAACTGAGATGGGTGGATAACAGAGGCTATACTCTTTCCTCTATAAAATGCTGTGATAGACCAGATTCCCTCCAAGGAACACACATTTAAAATATTTGAACCTTTGGGCTCATATCTCAGAGAAAGAGAAAGCACAAAGATGTTAACAAGATAATGTAAATATTAACATTCACTTCAAGAGGTTAAATTACCTGGAAGCCCTCATTTCTAAAGGCCAAGCTTCTCTGGTCTCCATTCTCAAAAAGTGCTATAATTTCCATGAGGAAATTATGCAACTGATACTTGCTTCCTGGGACCTTAGGATTTCTCGGCTGTCTTCTGGGAAACAAAGACAAAGGAGAAAAAGGGCTTCCTCCTGTTCATCGCTTGCCATGGGACACTGGGTTCCTTCGGTCGGTTCCTGGGATGCGTGTGTGGCTTTAGCCTTTCTGCTCTTGTTAGCCCACCACTCAAAAGCAACAAAGGGTATTGTGAAACCAAAAGCATCTGAAACAGCTCAATCTACGTAGACAGTTTACTTAGCCAAAGTTAAGGATATGCCCAAGACACAGGCTCAGGAGATCCTGACAACATGTGCTCAAGGTGTTTGGTGCACAGCTTGGATATATACATTTTAGGGAGACATGAGACAATCTGTGAATGATATACATTGGTTTGGTCCAGAAAGGCAGAACAACTCGAAGTGGAGGAGGGAGCTTCCAGGTCATAGGTATGTTAGGAGTAACGCTCAAAATCCTAAGGAAATTGAACACTTGTACAAAGGATTCTTAGCAAAGCAATTTTACGTCTGTGCAGAGGGGTGCCTCCTTGGCCAGTCGCCATGAAAGCATACCTGAACAAAGGGGCTCGAGAGCCTTTATCCCTGATGCAAGTCCTGCCCCTGTGTCCTTTCCCCATTGGTTGGGGTCGGTTCGTACAATCTAAACTAATCCTGGTTGGCTAAACGTTTGATTTTTTTTAGATAAGGTGGGCACGTAAAAGAAAGCGGAGAGGAAAGGGGAAGGGGTATCTGTAATGAACTAGAAAGTTAGTCATCTTCCAAATAAGGAAAGGAATGTGAGCTGGTACAGATAATGCCTGGTACTGTGGCATGCCTGGGCATCTAACAAAGGTAAAAGGTGAAAAAGGAGAAAAGGTGGGGGAAACGGGTACTATGAATTAAAGAATAAAAGATTGATCAGGTTATCTGAAGAGAAACTTCATCATATCCCACAGGTACATAAGAGAGAATCGATTGCATTCTTTCGAGTCTCTGGATGAGTCTTTCACTGAATACACAATTTACATGTGAGAGGAGGGTAGAGGAATAATCACTTATACCTTCATCTGGCTTAGTGAAATAAGGCAGAGGAAGCAGTCAGATGTGCATTTGTCTCAGGTGAGCAGAGGGATGACTTTGAGTTCCGTCCATCCTTTGTCCACAAAAAACTTTATTTGTGGGAAGATTGTGAGGGAGGTATGTAGTTTTCTATCTTTGTAGCTATCTTATTTAGGAATAAAATGGGAAGCAGGTTTGCCTGACACCGTTCCCAGCTTGAGTTTTTCTGTTGGCTCAGTGATTTTGGGGTCCCAAGATTTATTTTCCTTTCACAGTATTCAAAGAGATGAGGATTTAGGGTTTCAACTTTTTAGTAGAAATGAGACAGGAAAAATATAGGGTGGTCACAGAAGAACAGAAAATTCCAGGCAGGAGTTGCCCATGACCAGCAAAAAGGAAACTGTTGAAATAGCTGCAGAATCTAGGGGCCGAAAAGACCCTGAAAATCAGGATGTGGGCCAAGCTGGCTAAGACCAACTGGACCCAACATGGCACTGGATTTGACATAGGTCTCACCTAGGACCTCATGATAGACTCATTCACCTACTAAACCACACACCCACCAGCACCATGATAGTTCTGGGAACACCCATTTCTGGTATAACAATGGATGGCACCACAGTTCCCAGAAATCTTCACTTTTTCCAGGAATCCTCATGAATATTCTACCCCTTGATTAAAGAAATCCATAAAGACAGAAGCCCCAAACCCAAAGTTGGATGCTACTCTGTCTCTTGAATGCACCTGCACTCGCCTTTCTTGAGTGTGTGCTTTTCCTTTTGCAATACATGACTGTACTTTCACTATTTTCTGACTCGTTCTTGAATTCTTTCTTGTAATGGCATCAAGAGCTTGGACACCAGCTGGGGTCAAGGTCCTACCAGTATTTGGGTACCTCTTCTAGCCCACGAGTATCAAAAAACAAAGATTTATTAAGAGGATAACACAATGTGTGACTGAATATGAGTCCTGTAGAACTCCTGCTTTAAATTATCAGATTGATTTGTAACAAAATGGTCAGCGTTTGGTCATGTGGATTAAAAGTTGCAAGTGTGCTTAAAACATGTAGGTTGGTTGTCTTTCATATTTTTCTGTAATAGGGGTAGCATTTTCATCTTCTGTCTTTCCGATGGAAGGGATAATAGAAGTAAGAAGAGTAAAAAGAGTCATAGTTTTGACATCACATGCACATAGCTTTGATTTTTTATTATTATTTTTGTACTTTTAGTAGAAACGAGATTTCACTATGTTGGCCAGGCTGGTTTTGAACTCCTGACCTCAGGTGATTCACCTGCCTCGCCCTCCCAAAGTGCTGGGATTACAGGCATGAGCCACTGCACCTGGCCTATATTTTTATTTTTATTGCAGATTGCATGTTTTGCCAGTGTAAAGTGATCCTTGTTGCATTTCATGAACTTTGCTTTGCATCTCACCTTAGCAAAAAGTAGAATTTCCAACTCTGCTTTTTGCTTGTTTTCTTCAGGTAAAACTTGGCTTGCCCCATTGATTTTAACTATTTATGTCATTTCCCTTTCCAAATAGTTTCATTTGATTTTCATTTCTTTACTTATTCTGAAAATCCGCTCAGTTTACCTTCTGTCTTCTGTCTGTTCTGTTTGTTGTTGTTTTGCTTTTAGGGCTTCCCTTTCTTTTCTTTCTAGCTTTTTTTTTTTTTTTTTTTTTTGACAGGGCCTTGCTCTGATACCCAGTGGTGCAACCTTAGCTCACTGCAGGCTTGACCTCCTGAGCTCAAGTGATCCTCCCACCTTACCCTCCCGAGTATCTGGGGCCACAGGCATGTGCCACCAGGCCTGGCTAATTTTTGTACTTTTAGTAGATATGACGTTTTGCCATGTTGGCCAGGCTGGTCTTGAACTCCTGAGCTCATGCAATCCACCTACCTCAGCCTCCCAAAGTGCTGGGATTACAGGCATGAGCCACCGTGCCTGGCCAGGGCTTCCTTTTCTGACTTTTTTTCTGGGAATATGTTTTGGTTACCATGTGCCTTTTCCAATAATGTAAAGAGCATACCTCTTATTCTTTACTCTGTTATTGGCTAATATTAATTTTCTCAAGTCAGCATTGTTTAAACTATATTGTTATGTGTGACTCATTTCCACAACTGTATGCATTTTAACTTCTTCTTTTTTTTTTTTTTTTTTTTTTTTTTGAGACGGAGTGTTGCTCTGTGCCCACATAGAGTGCAGTGGCACAATCTCAGCTCATTGCAACCTCTGCCTCCTGGGTTCAAGCAATCATCTACCTCAGCCTTCTGAGTAACTGGGATTACAGACGCCCACCACCATGCCCAGCTAATTTTTTTGTACTTTAGTAGATATGGGATTTCACCATGTTGGTCAGGCTGGTCTTGAACTCCTGACTTCGTGATCCACCACCTCGGCCTCCCAAAGTGCTGGGATTACAGGTGTGAGCCACCTCGCCTGTCCATTTTAACTTCTTTATAATCTGTCTTTCCCATAGGATGTATAACTTTTGTTTGATAACGTGCCCCATAGATAAACTCTTGTATACCTGACTCATGAGATCAGGTACTTTTCCTTGTCCCCACTGCAGCTCCAGCACCAAGCAAAAAGCGTGGCACCCAATACAGGCTCAGTAACTTTTTTTATTAAAGGAAGGAATTTCTTCATCCCGTCTTCCTTTCTTCTCAGACTTTGCAAATACAATCTGAGAGTCAAACCCAGATGGTTTCTATGTTATTATTTTCATAAGATAGAGCTTTTTTTTCTTTTGAGAATTACTTTTGGCCTTCAGGTACAATTTTGTGATCATGCCTACAATGATCCTCCTCCCACTTACCAAACACTACCCTAAATTTCACTACCTCTAATTCTGCTTTTAGGCAGTAACAGGTATTCTCCTTTATGCAGAAAAACAACCTAGTCTTATGAGACAAAACTGCCTCAACCTCCATAAGATGACTGTGAGAAAACAGGTATGAGGTGAAATTGGGTTGAGATGATTCCATGCAGTGGGGAGTTGTTAACTACCAAATTCCTGAGTAGTGCAATGTAATGGATATTAATTTAGCACCTATTCTGTGCTGGATACCATGTAAAGTACAGGTTTAATATAAATGAATGAAATGTGTTCATTCAGTAAATGTGAATTGAGTCCCTACTACGCAGCAGGGACTGTACTGAGCTCTTGGGATTTCATGATGAACTTCATAGACACACGTTATGCCATACGGTACTTACGAACCCAATCATACCTCCTGTCTCATTGACACATAACACAAATATTGGCATAAGAAAGAAAATATGGTTTTCTTTCCTTTAAAGAAAAGGAGCCTTGAAAGAGATGAAACAAACGAAACATCATTGCCAAAAACACACACACACGTTTCAGAAATTCCAAAGGCCTTTCACTAAAAACTAGGAAAGGATATTCTCAGCCAAGGGTTCAGGTACATCACTTTGAGAGACAAATTACCAGTAATCCAGTTAAATTTTAAATAGCATTATCTAAATGAAAAATATCCAAGTGTGAGATATCCCAGCAAGAATAGCTCCAATTTCCTGCCTGGATGCTAAGTAAGGAATAGACTGTTTAATATCATCTTGATAACATTTTTATAGGTTCATGTTGGCCCATCAGATTGCAATTTGTCACCTGCTATCTAACAATTTTCTAATTCCTCATCACTTTAGAATGTAAAATAATAGGTACCAAATTGTGCAGCTTTTTTTTTAATAATAGAAAAGGTAGAGTGAAAGTGAGGGGCTTTGATTTTACCAAGTGATGCTTTTTCCTGGTTAGAATAAGAATAGTTGTCAATAATTCAAACACAATATGACATTGAGCTCATTTTACTTTTCACACTGAATTAATTTGTTAAACACAAAATGAATGAGAAAAATTCCCAAATCTGTTTTCCTTACCTCCCACCCTTCCCAAAAGTTAGCAAAGGGGGACAATGTTGAGAAGACACATGCATAAATTCACAGTACAAGGACTTGGGCATAGAGTTAGAGAGTCTTGGGTTTGAATCCAAGCTCAGTCGCTTAAGGCAATATGACATTGAGCAGCACCCAATTTCACTGAACTCCTTTCTTCTTCGGTAAAATTGGGATGACAAGTCCTCCTCACAGGTTCTTAGGAAAATTGAGGTTAAGCTGTGAAGTCTACTCCAGAATCAGAAATACTGTAAGTACTTAGCAAATTATAAATTTTAATGTTACAGCTATTGTTCCATTTCTTAACTACCCTTTGCAGTACGACACCTTGAAAGAGTTGTCTGTAGTTTTTCTTCTCCCTTTTCTAGTCCTCCACCACTTCACTGATACTGGTAGACACACAATGATGTGACCTAGTAAGCATTGGCCATCTGCTCTCAAACAACATGATATATTCTCTGATAACTCCAATTTAGATCCCCAGCCTAGAACTCTCTCTCAAATGCCAGACTCTTAAATATACTTCTCTTTTTAACACCTCTATTTGGATGACCAATTGACATCTCAAACTCAAAATATCCAAAGCTAAACTCTTCATCCACCCTTCAAATCCTGCTCCATCCACAGCCTTTCCCATCTCCACTGAGAACAATCCCATCCTTTTAACTGCCCAGAACAAAAAACCATAAACGCATCCTAATTCCTTTCTTTTTTAAGAACCCCACATCCAGTCTACCAAAAAATCCTATGGGTTCTGCCATCTTGCCAACCCAGAACTTGATGGAATGAGGACTATGTAGCTCTGTAAGGAAACAAGGATTTCAAAAAGAAACTTTACATGATGTATTTAGTTGTTGGGTTAACTCTGTTGGCAACTACTCGATCCTAAAACTTGTTTTTGCTCACTGGTTTCAGTTGTAATGAACACTATATTAGTCAGTTTGAGTGTTTAACTATTATGTGTCTGTTTCAATGGAGGAAAGAAGTGGTGTGATTGTTTCTCTCTCAATCATCAACAAGTAGAAAAGGAAGAAGATGTGGCATTCCCCAGTGAACTGCAGAGAGGCTCTGATTGGCTTACTGGCGTTGTGCCTGTGGTGATATTACCAGTAGCATGGGGACTAGAGAGGTATCAACCAAGGTAAAGGGGTCACACTTCTGTTCCTTATCTTCAGAAATGCCATCTCCTAATTGCTATTGGCCAAGAACCAAGGATATTTCGCCACTAATAGATAATCCTTTACCAGGAGAAAGAGTGAGATAGATGTGTCCTTTCAGGGTATTCTAAGAGCTAAATATTAATGTGTATGTGTGTGCATGCGTGGATGGGTGAAGCCTTTGAAAACAGCCTTCTCAGTTATCATAACTAATTTATTTTTACAAAATAGTTTCTGGAACTCTTTCACTCTCTGATTTCATTTGATTCTCAGAGATATCCTGAGATCAAGGGAAGAACATCCATTACTATTTCTGTATCATCCATGATTTCCTTACTCCACTTTACATTTTATTTTTTTTCTAATGCATACATCACTTCTCACATAACACTTAAACTGCTTGTTCATTATATAGGCTGCATATTTTCTTACTTCTGCTAGAATGAGAGCAGAAATTTTTACTTACTTCACTCATTAATCCCTAATATCTAGAATACTTCCTAGCACACCATAGGCACTCAATAAATCTTTGCTGAGTGAATAAATACTAATTTGTCTATGAAGTACATATCAACATCTACATTATCATCACTACTCAGACTGTAACTTCCCATGGACCTCTATTCTGCTGTTCCCTCTCCATGGTACTCTTTTTTGGGACATAGCTAGTCCCTTCTTAATATCCAAACCTCAGTTAAGAGGTATGATGTTTCTGAAGACCTGATAAAATAAATTGGTAATCAGATCATGAAAGCCTTTACTGCATCACTTTTCTACTTTCTATTGTCTACTAGGAAGCTCAGAGCGAGATGCGTTGTCCAATTCAATCATTAGTTCACCCCTTTCATTGATCTCTTCCTAGGTGCCTTTATTCTATGGGCCTGTATGATTTCACAATAAACTCATTGCTTTTTTTAAAAGGCGGGTATACCCAGCACATTGGTGGCCCAGGTGAGTGGATTGCTTGAGTCCAGGAGTTTGAGACCAGCCTGGGCAACATGGCAAAACCCCGTCTCTACTAAAAATACAAAAAATTAGTCAGATGTGATGGCATATGCCTGTAGTGTCAGCTATTCAGGAGGCTCAGGTGGAAGGATGGCTTGAGTCCAGGAGGTGGAGGTTGCAGTGAGCCAAGATCATGCCACCGCACTCCAGCCTGGGCCATAGCGGCAGACCCTGTATTAAAAAAAAAAAAAAAGCAGAGAGAGATTAAATTCAGATTAAATACAAACTACAGTATTACCAAAGGAGTTCTCTTTCTATGAAATTATGATGCCCAAATCACCATCCTAAAAATGTAAAAATTTACTGGATGCTTAATATGTACCAGACTTACCACCACTCTCTATTTTATAATAACTGACTCACTTCTCCAATGTATAAGACATTCCTGGCTCCTAAAAGTATTGGAATTTTAAGCTCCTGGCCTAGAGGTCAGATTACACTTGAGACTTGGTTATACGGGCAAGAAGGATTCGGGAGAATGCATCTTTTAGGCTTAAAGGAACATGTGTGGAACAGAGAGCAGCTGACACTATGGTAAATACAGAGACACACTAACACCTTAAAAGAAACCATCTAGTCCACTGCATTCCATGTGCCCTCCTAACACACACACACACACACACACACACACTCACTCCTAGAGTGTTTACATCTCTATGTGCACCACTTTGTCCTGATTGCCCAAAGCAGGTAGTTACCTTCAAGTGATGCAGCCTATTGTATTATGTTCACCCTATAAGACTTCAGTGCTTGTTCAAAGCAAAGATCTGGTGATGGCTGATGAGATGCCTGCTTTCTCTCTGCCTTTGTTATGTAGATTAGTTTCCATTTTATTTTCGGTGTTTCTGTTGAATCCTGAGCATTTTAATAGTTGTGAAGCTTCGGTGAACTCGAGTGGAGCTTAGGATCCGAGATGTTAAATCGACTTGGCAATAATATCTAGCAGAAAATGAGGGCCTCGTTCTTCTTCTCCTTTTCCTCCTTAATAATGAAGAACTGATTTCTGCTATTAATGTGACTCTTATAGGAGGAACTCTGCAGTGGTCCAGGGTAATTCATCATTAATTAATGTGCCATCTTTTCAACCTGTCCCTATTTAATCATAAAAGCTGTTGAATATTAGAGCTAAGGGGTAGCTAATGGTTGAAAGAGTAGAAGGAAAATATTAACTCTGGGCACGTTTCAGGGTGAGAATTATTTTCCCCTTAGAAAATCGTAAGAATCCTTGGCCGGGCGTGGTGGCTTACGCCTGTAGTCCTAGCACTTTGGGAGGCTGAGGCGGGTGGATCACAAGGTCAAGAGTTCAAGACCAGTCTGGCCAAGATGGTGAAACCCTGTCTCTACTAAAAATACAAAAAATTAGCCGGGCGTGGTGGTGGGTGCCTGTAATCCCAGCTACTCGGGAGGCTGAGGCAGAGAGTTGCTTGAATGGGAGGCGGAGGTTGCAGTGAGCCAAGATCATGCCACTGCACTCCAGCCTGGGCCACAGAGCAAGACTCCAGAAAAGAAAAATAAAAAAAAAAAAAAAGAAAAGAAAATAGTAAAAATCCAACAAGTTGTTTGCAAGTGCTGTGAGCCCCATGGGATACCTGCCACCTGTACTCTGCTGCTCTGATCTCTGGCTTCTTAGAGACTTTTTATTTTAGCAACTTTAGGATTCATATTTTTGTTGCTTTTTCATGGAATCCGATTTGAACCTTTTTTGAGCCTTCTGCGCTAACCTCTTTCATTTTCAAGACTTTTAAAATTATAGTAAAATACACATAACATGAAAGCTGCCATTGTGGCCATTTTTAAGTGTGTACAGTTTAGTTCATTAAGTGTCTTCATGTTGTGGTGCAACCATCACCACTCTTTTTTTTTTTTTTTTTTGAGACTTTTGCTCTGTTGCTCAAGCTGCAGTGCAGTGGCACAATCTCAGCTCACTGTAACCTCCGCCTCTTGGGTTCAAGCGATTCTCCTGCCTCAGCCTCCGGCATAGCTGGGATTAAAGGCACCTGCCACCACGCCCAGATAATTTTTATTTTTTCTATTTTTGGTAGAGACGAGGTTTCACCGTGTTGGCCAGGCTGGTCTCGAACTCTCGACCTCAGGCGATCCACCCACCTTGGCCTCCCAAAGTGGTGGGATTAGAGGGGTGAGCCACCGCACCCAGCCACCACTATCTATCTCTAGAACTTTTTCATCACCCAAAAATGAAACTAAAACCCATTAAAAATTAACTCTCCATTTTCTCCTACCCTGAGTCCTTGATAACCACCATTCTACTTTTTGCCTCCAGGAATTTGACTATGCTAGATACCTCACAGGAGAGGAATCATACAATATTTGTCCTTTTGTTTCTGGCTTATTTTGCTTAACATAATAATGTCTTTGAGGTTCATTCAGGTTGTAGCATGTATCCAGGTTTCCTTCCTTTTTTAAGGTTAAATAACATTCCACTATTTATCTGTGTCTGTATGTGTGTACCACTCTCTGTCTATCCATTCATGTCTCCGTGGACATTCGTGAGAGTTCCACACTTTGGCTACTGTGAATCCTACTGCTATGGATTTGGTGTACAAATACCTCTTTGAGCTGCAGTCCTCAGCGTTTGTGTGTGCATATACCTGGAAGTGGAATGGTTGGATTATTTGGCAATTCTATGTTTAATTTTTGGGGGAGCCGTTCTACTGTTTTCCACAGCAGTTGCATCATTTTACATTCTCACCAGCAATGAACAGGGGCCTCAGTTTCTCCAAATCCTCACCAATATTTAGTTTCTGGTTTTTTTTGGTTTTTTTTTTAATAGTGGCCATCCTAATAGATGTAATGTGGCATTTTATTGCAGCTTTGATTTGCATTTTAGCAATGATTTGTGATATAAATATCTATTTGTATGCTATTGGCCAGTGGTATATCTGTTTTGGAGAAATATCTATTCAAATTCTCTGTCCTTTTATTTATTTATTTATTTATTTTTAAGAGATGGGGTATTGCTCTGTCACCCAGGCTGGAGTGCAGTGGTGCAAAAACATGGCTCAGTGCAGCCTCAACCTCCTATGCTCAAGCGATCCTCCCGCCTCAGCACCCTCAAGTAGCTGGGACTACAGGTGCATGCCACCACACCCTGCTCATTATTGTATTTTTTGTAGAGAAGGGGTTTCATCATGTTGCCCAGGCTGGTCTCAAACTCCTGAGCTCAGCAATTTGCCTGCCTTGGCCTCCCAAAGTGCCAGGATTACAGGTGTGAGCCACCATGCCCGGCCACCTGTCCATTTTTAAATTGAGTTCTGTTGTTGTTGAGTTGTAAGAGTTCTTTATATATTCTGGATACTAATCTTTTATCAGATGGAGGATATATATCTATTTTTTTCCATTCTGCAGGTCTTCTTTTGACTGTTGATAGTGTCCTTTAAAGCACGAAAGTTGAATTTTGATGAAGTCTAGTTTATATTTTTTCTTTTCTCACCTGGACTTTTAGTGTCATAGCCAAGAAATCATTGCTAAATCCAGTGTCATAAAGATTTTCCTCTATTTTTTCTTCTAAGATGTTTACAGTTTTAGTTCTTACATTTAAGTATTTAATTCATTTTGAGTCGATTGTTGTATAAGCTTGGATAAAGTATTTAATCTCCCTGATATTAATTTTCTCATCTGTCAAATGGGTATGGTAATGCCTGCCTCTCAGAGCTACTGTAAGGATTATATGAATAAAATATTGAGCACATGGTAAATGTTCATTAAATGATTGCTCAATTTAAAACCTCTCTAAGCTTTCATTTTTCTGTCTGCATAATAAGAAAATTAACATTTACTACATAAAACATGGTTCATGGGTTAGTGAAGATGAGAAAAAGAGGGAAAATAAAAACATCTGGAAAATGCCAACTGGAAGAGTGTTTGAACTTTTGATATGGCTAATTTAAATGTGAATCTTTTTGCACAGCTTAAGAACAACTTTTAAGATTATCTGCTCTTTTATTGATAAACATCACACATAGCTGACAACTGCATTTCATCCCTGAGATTTACTCTAACACTGTTCCAACCTGACTTTTTCCATACCCAACTGAAAAGATTAAAATTCAGAGATGCCTTTTGTCCTTACTACATGTAACAAAATGTTTTTTTTCTTTCCAATTTTGATATGTCTATCTAAAATGCGTTTGCATTGACTGGCATAACCAAAATATTTTGTTAATTAAAAAAACAAATAGATGACTAGGCACAGTGGCTCACACCTGGAATCCCAGCACTTTGAGAGGCCAAGGCAGTTGGATTGCCTGAGCTCAGGAGTTTGAGACCAGTTTGGTCAACATGGCAAAACCCCATCTCTACCAAAAATGCAAAAAATTAGCCAGATGTGGTGGCATGCTCCCGTAGTCGTAGCTACTCAAGAGGCTGAGGTGCCAAGCTCACTTGAGTCTGGGAGGCAGAGGTTGCAATGAACTGAGATTGCGCCACTGCACTCCAATCTGAGTGACAGTGAGACCCCGTCTTAAAAAATTAAAAATGAAATAAAAACAAATGGCAATACCGTGTGCTAGCAATAATGCATGGCACTCTCATACATTGCTGACAGAAATCAAAATGGTGCTGCCACTTTGGATATTAGTATGGCATTTTCATAAAACTAAACACATGTATGCCTTATGACCACCAGCCCTATTTCTGGTATCTATCCTAGAGAAAACTTATATTCATACAAAAACCATGTGTCTACAAGTCAATGGCAGATTTATTCACAATTACCAAAAACTTTTTTTTTTTTTTTTTTTTTTGAGAAAGAGTCTTGCTCCATCTCCCAGGCTAGGGTGTACTGGTGTGATCTCGGCTCACTGCAACCTTCACCTCCTGGGTTCAAGTAATTCTCTTGTCTCAACCTCCTGAGTAGCTGGGACTACAGGTGCACGCCACCACACCAGTTAATTTTTGTATTTTTAATAGAGACAGGGTTTCACCATGTTGCCCAGGCTGGTCTCAAGCTCCTGACCTCAAGTGATCCACCCGCCTCAGCCTCCCAAAGTGCTGGGATTACAGGCATGAGCCACCACAGGCGGCCATAATTACCAAAAACTTAAAACAACTAAAATGTCCTTCAACTGGTGAATAAACAAGCTATGTTATACTATATCCATACAATGGAATACTACTCAACAATAAAAAAGAATAAACTACTGATACATGCAACAGCCTGGATACATTTCAATTGCATTATTCTGAGGGAAAGCAGCCAGCCGGAAAAAGCTACAAACTTAGGATTTCATTTATAATGCTATTCTGGAAAAGGCAGCTATGTAGGAATAGAGAACAAATCACTGGTTTCCAAGAGCTGGGGATGGGGGAGGGGTAGACTACAAGGAGTATAGAGAAAACAAAAGCGTACTTAATTTTGTTGGTGGCTACATAACTGTGGGCGTTTTTCATAATTCACAGAACTGTACACAAAAGATGATTTTTACTGTATATAAATGATGCCTCAATTTTAAAAGAATGAAAAAAATCGTGTTGACTTTCTTATTTATTATTTATTTATTTCTGTCACTGAGGCTGCAGTGTGGTGGTGCGATCTCGGCTCACTGCACTGCAACCTCTGCCTCCTGGGTTCAAGTGAGTCTCCTGCCTCAGCCTCCCAAGTAGCTGGAATTACAGGAACGTGCCACCATGCCCAGCAATTTTTTTTATTATTATTTTTAGTAGAGACGGGGTTTCACCATGTTGGCCAGGCTGGTTTCGAACTCCTGACCTCAAGTGATCTGCCTTCCTCAGCCTCCCAAAGTGATGGGATTATAGGCATGAGCCACCATGCCTGGTCAAAATCTTGTCGACTTTCAAATAGTAAGTGCTCAAAATATGGAACTCATCTTAGATGCTCACCCCTGGCTAGCCTGTGTATATTGTTTCCAGCTAGGCAGTGTCCTTTTTGTATCAAATGCATAGTCCTTGGTTGAACTTTTGCTCCAAACCCTTCTGAACCTGTGGAAATCCGGGGAAGACTCCATGATTCAGCGTTATTATCCACAGAGAATAATCCAGAGAGTCTACAACACTTACAAGATACCAGGACTCAATATTTCATGAGGCACTGTTTATTAAATGGTTGCCAATCGTTTATGTTCGTGAACGGCTAAATATGACTGGTGACTCTGACAGTTACAATTTGTCAGCAGCTGCTTCCAGTGTCTTTACTTCATTTTAAGTCTTGCACGTTTCATTATGAATGGCGGGCTGAACGTATCTATAACTTTGATAACTCAATTCACTTTGTTAGTAATGGCTTCCCAAGCAGTTATAACATAACAATAACCATGCGAGGGATAAATGTTTCATAAAGAATCCATTATTATTTATTTATCATTTATAACATGTGTTCCAAAAGCATTACAGAATATTTATTAAACATTTATAGATAATTTTATGCTACTACTAGCATGTGATATAAATACATTATTAATTCTGTTGAATTGTTGATGGATTGAGCTCAAAATAAAGCTATGCCAACTGGGGTTCTTGCCAGTAAAGTAGGGAAAAAAAAGAAAGAAGTCAACTGCATCTGAAACTTTCAGAGACACGATATTGTTCCTGCAGAAGGTTTTTTGTTTGTTTGTTCGTCTGAGACAGAGCCTCACTCTGTCACCCAGGCTGGAGTGCAGTGGCACGATCTCAGCTCACTGTAACCTCCACCTCCCGGGTTCAAGCAATTCTCCTGCCTCAGCCTGCCAACCACCTGGGATGACAGGAATGTGCCACCATGCCTGGCTAATTTTTTGTATTTTTGGTAGAGATAGGGTTTCACCATGTTGGCCGGGCTGGTCTTGAACTCCTGACCTCAAGTGATCAGCCCGCCTTGGTCTCCCAAAGTGTTGGGATTACAGGCATGAGCCACTGCGCCCGGGCCCCTCAGAAGGTTGATTTGTGAATAGTGGCTGTGAGTTTCAGGAATCACTTAGCCATCCAGAACAAACACACATTAATGAGGAGTGGATTCAAGACATCTCGGTTCTTGATGTGGCTACTTCTTAGAGGGTGCTGCTTTGAAAAGGGATCCCATCAGCTCAAATTCACATTAGGTGTCCTAGCAGTTCAGGGAACCAATTTCCTCAAAGCAGGATTTAAGTGTCAGGACTGTTCTTCCTCTGCATTTGTGTTTGTTTGTTTGTTTGTTTGTTTGTTTGTTTTGAGACAGAGTGTTGCTCTGTTGCCCAGTCTGGAGTGCAGTGTCTTGACCTTGGCTCACTGCAACCTCTGCTTCCCGGGTTCAAGCGATTCTCCTGGCTCAGCCTCCCGAGTAGCTGGGATTACAGGCTCACACCACTAGGTCCGGCTAATTTTTGCATTTTTAGTACAGATGGTGTTTCACCATGTTGGCCAGGCTGGTCTCATACTCCTGACCTCAAGTGATTCACCTGCCTCGGCCCCACGAAATGCTAGGATTACAGGCATGAGCAACCGTGTCTGGCCTGCATTTATTTTCTTTTACCTCGATTGCACTTTTGCACCAGTTTCTGGAGACCCCACCCTGTTTTCTTTATGAAGCACGGGCTGTTTGAAATGCTAAAGTCAAAGCTAGTCTCCTTCCCCATGAACAGGCATTTCCCTGAAATGAGGATGCTTTGTCAAATGGATCCTGCATTTCTGCTGCCCCTTATCGGACTGGAGGACCCTTGCCTGCATTCAGCGCTGTATATACTGGAAATAAACTGTTATTCATTGTTTTTGATGCCTTTTTATAGGCTATTGTGTTGAGAGATTCTTTTTTTTTTCCCCCACCTTTTTTCTTGCAACTCTGTCTTTGTAACTATGGAGATTTGCATCTATAAAAATGGGACGAGGAGACTTGGTAAGGTTTCCAAAGTCTTAGGTCAGCACAAGGCAACCATGTTTATAACAAAAATAAATCAACACAGAGTAAAGAAGTACCTTGCTTTACTAACAGAATGTGTAATGACTCAAGCTTTGCCCTATAACCTGTGAGTGAGCTGGCTAGGCTTGTTCTGTGGGTTTGTTCTGGTTAGTTTCTGACACTGGCTAATATTGACACCAACTAGACAATTTTGAAAAATAAAAATCTGTATGACTAGCAAAAGTTTACAGGGACAAACACGTTTTGATAACGTTCACAGCCAAATAGTTGGCCATGATCAGATGCACCCCAGATGGAAATCCTACTATTTGTGCATGAGTTTATTTTATCACTTTAAAGACTTTAAATACTATGGATAAAAGAGTAATATAAATGCATTTTTTTCAGAGCAATGTATGAAGATTAAGTCAAATTTAGAAGAAGTTTTAGTCTAAGAATTCAAAAAAGGTAGCATTTTCTAGGTGTAACATTCCGAAACCATCCAACTGCCTTCCATTTCATACGTATTCATTGGATTGTACATCATATATAATCGGCAGGCCAAAGTCAAGATTGACCTGGTAATGTGGATCACTGATGCAAATTTCAAGAGTATGGAGAGTTATCAAGCCCTCTTCTGGGTTTATCAATCCCTCTCAAAGGAAATGAAATCACTACCTCATAAAAATATCTGCACTCCTATGTTTATTCAGAATAACCAAGATACGAAAACAACAAAAGTGCCCGTTGATGGGTAAATGAATTTAAAAACTGTGATACAGACACGCAATGAAATATTATTCAGCTTTAGAAAAGAATATCCTCTGTGATCACAGCACTTTTGGGGGGCCAAGGCAGGATTTCTTGAGCCCAGGAATTCAAGACCAAGCCTGGGCAACACAGTGCGAACCTGTCTCTAAAAAAAAAAAAAAAAAAAAAAAAGGAAAGAAAAGAAAAGAAAAAAAAGGAAAAGAATATCCTGCCATTTGCCATACTATGGATGAATCTGGTGACCATTAAGAGAAGTGAAATAATTCAGACACAGAAAGTAAAATACTGCATGATCTCACTTATGTGTGGAATCTAAACAACAACAACAACAAAGTCAGATATACAGAGGATTAAACAGTGGTTATCAGGGATGGGGGAAAGGAGACATAAAGAAATGAGGAAATACAGGACAAAGAATACAAAGTAAGAGAGAAGTAGGATGAAGAAGTCCAAAGATGTCACGTATGACATAAGCACTGTACTTAATAATACTGTATTGTACTTGGGATTTTTGTGATAAGAATAGATTTTAGGTGCTCTTGCCACATTAAAAAAAAATGGGTAACTATGTGAGATGATGGATACGTTCATTTGCTTTACTACCGTAAACACTTCACTCTCTACATGTGTATCAAAGCACGTTGTACACCTTAAATATATACAATAAAATTTAAAAAATAAAAAAAGAACGTGGAGAGTTGATTAAATGGTATTTAGTTTCGTCAGTACTTTGTGAATACCTGTGACGTCCTAGATGAAAATACAAAGACCAATAAAACATTCCCCTTTCCCCCAAGGAACTGCTAACTAACAGATTTGCTTAGTCTCAGATACGTTATGGTAGATTCTGGGAACTCACACCGAAGATTTCAAACTCGAACAGCAGTGTCATGTGCAGGGAAGCCCAGACTAAGAAGAGAAACTTGTCACTAAGCAGCCATCACTGATCTCTTCAAAGCTAATCCTTGTATTATTGTTCCTCTCATGGTTTAGTGATTTGTTTGTATGTATTGCTTATATGGCATTTTATGTGAGGGCCTTGGTCATAGAACCTCAAATTAATTAAGATTTGGTCCAAGAACGGCTTAATTGCTTGTACTTAGAATGTGGGGATTCAGGGGAGAGCTGGAAATGACAAGGCAAGTCATGCATGATGCATCCTCCACACCCCTTGCTGAGTGACCATTACACTGATGGCTGCTATTCAGGGTTTCTTTTCTTTTCTTTCTTTCTTTTTTTTTTTTTAAATCAGTGCATGGTGCCAAGAACCTGGCATTTTCAAATACTCATTAGTGCTATTCTCTGGGGGCTTAAGATAGCAGTTATTAAAGAATGAAGCCTCAAGAGACAGAATGATACCACAGTGGCTAACAATGACAGAAGTTCAGGTGTATCAACCCTCGTCACTTGCGGAGGCATCGCATGGCTAAATTAGCTTTCAAAGTCTTAAACTGAACATGT
Source organism: Chlorocebus sabaeus (assembly GCF_047675955.1). NCBI lineage: Eukaryota > Metazoa > Chordata > Mammalia > Primates > Cercopithecidae > Chlorocebus > Chlorocebus sabaeus. The sequence continues at coordinate 8,104,525 of NC_132908.1, forward strand.
GAGGCCCACAAATGTCATGTGGTATATTCTCCGGCGGTTAAATTTAGGTTTTCCCTGGCTCCCGCTGCCAATTTGAAAGAAAGGAAAATGTCAGCGGGCATGGAGTTGAAGTTGAGGTAGGAGACTGCCAGTGTGGAACCCACTGACGTTGACATTAAACTGCCTCTGGAAATCCGAGCTGGGGAGCGGCATCCACTGCCCCCAAACTTTCCCGGATCGCTCGTTAGGTCCTCGGTTTGCTCCCATGCAGCAGCAATTTGCTCCAGTTGACTTGCCTGGCCAGGGGGTTCTAGCCACACTTTTGCCTTCATGATAATTGAATGTATTTAGATGCAGCCGACAATCTGCTGGGCTGGCATTAGAAAGAGCAAGATAAGAAAGAAATGCTGTTCCTCCGGCCAAGGGCGTCAACGGCACAGACAAAATGTGCATAGTGATTCTATGGCCTGAGGATATGGCAACGGAAGACCTCGGGTTGAGGGGATTGAGAGAAGCTTACCTTCCAACCCTCAGCACCCTGTGAAACCATCTCTAGTAGCGAAATTGACTTCAAGTTGAGATCTGAATATAAGTGATTGGGGCCAGGTGGGTGTAATCCCAGCACTTTGGGAGGCTGAGGCGGGCGGATCATTTGAGGTCAGGAGTTCGAGACCAGCCTGACCAACATGATGAAACCCTGTCTCTCCTAAAAATACAAAAAAAAAAAAAAAAAAAAAATTAGCGGAGCATAGTGGCACATGCCTGTAGTCCCAGCTACTAAGGAGGCTGAGGCAAGAGAATCACTTGAACCCGGGAGGCAGAGGTTACAGTGAGCCAAGACCGGGCCACTGCACTCCAGCCTGGGCAACAGAGTGAGACTTGGTCTCAAAAAAGAAAAAAAAAAAGAAATAAATAAAAATAAGAAAAATAATGTAAGAGATTGGCAGAAAAGAATCTCTTCTCTCCTGTATCCAGAAGTTGAGGGTCTTGACTACAGACCCTGCATAAAAAGATGCTATGTGATACTCTTAGATTAATAATGATTGTGCTTGGCTGCATTTAACAGAAAAACTGAAAGGATGAGGGCTTAAATGAGAGAGCTTTGTTCCACCCTCACATTAAAAATGAAGTTTAGAGGCTAGGCGTGGTGACTCACGCCTGTAATCCCAGCACTTCGGGAGGCTGAGGCGGGCAGGAGATTGAGGTCAGGAGATTGAGACATTCGTGGCTAACACGGTGAAACCACGTCTCTACTAAAAATAAAAAAAAATAAAAAAAAAAAAAAAAACTTAGCCGGGCATGGTGGCAGGCACCTGTAGTTCCAGCTACTCAGGAGGTTGAGGCAGGAGAATAGCGTGAACTCGGAGTCGGAGATTGCAGTGAGCGGAGATTGTGCCACTGGACTCGAGCCTGCGTGACAAAGCGAGACTCCGTCTCAAAATAAATAAATAAATAAATAAATAAAGTTGAGAGACAGGCAGCTTGGGGCTGACAGAGTGCCTTAGGAACTCAGGCATTCATCCTCAGGGTCACTTCGTGGTCCAAGACGGCTGCTGGAACTCCAGTCATCATGGCCCCATCCCAGGCAGCAGGAAGTAGGAAGAGCGTAAAGGATCTACTTCCCAGCCAAGTGAGCTTCTTCTAAATTTTGTCATAAATCCCGTACATTTTCATTTATATATAATTGAAGAGAACGGAGATGCATAGCCACTCCTCACTAGGAAGGTTGCAGTGTTGTAGTAACTGTAGTAATGTAGTATTGTAGCAATGTGGTGGTGTAGTCATGTGGTATTGTAGTAATGTAGTATTGTACCTGAGCACTTTGCCACACCAAATAAAATGAGAGCATTTTTTTTGCTAAGTAACAAGGAAAGAATAGATGTTAGGGAGGCAATAGCAGTCTCTGCAATTGCCATAAACCTAACACCTGTTATCTAGAATCTAGAGAACCAGATCTTCAAATTGCTTTCTTTTTTTTCTTTCTTTTTTCTTTTTTTAGACAGAGTTTCACTCTGTCGCCCAGGCTGGAGTGCAGGAGCATGAGCTCAGCTCACTGCAACCTCCACCTTCCAGGTTCAAGTGATTCTCATGCCTCAGCCTCCCCAGTAGCTGGGATTACAGGCACGGGCCACCACGCCTAGGTGATTTTGTTATTTTTAGTAGAGATGGGGTTTTGCCATGTTGGCCAGGCTGGTCTTGAACTCTTGGCCTCAAGTGATCCGCCCGCCTCAGTTTCCCAGTGCTGGGATTACAGGTGTGAGTCACCGCATCCGGCCCAAATTACTTTTTAACAGACCATGTGGTATAGATGGAAGTGCTTGGATTAGGAGTGAGACCATCTCTGATGCTTACTAACTGGGTGACCTTAGGAGATATATTTAACTTCTCTATATCTCTGTTTCCTCCTCTGCAAAATGATTATCTCAGCCTATTCAGTACACAGGTTAAGTATCTGCTCAGATAAGAAACGTGGAAGCAGTGTGCCAAACAATAAAGTGTCAAATAGATGCTGGAGATTAATTAACATTATTATGACTGATCCAGGTACCGTATTCTTTAAGAAAACTGATTCAAAAATGCTTCATTATTCATACAACTCTAATTTACATTATTTGTTATACTGATAGCACCTTTCGGGTATACCACGCTTTACAACCCATAAACCACTTTTATACACGGATCTCACTTCGCACCATGGCTCTCCCTGAGAGCAGGATGGGGGAGGAATCGTCATTTACCCAAATTTACTGGTGACAAAACTGAAGTTCTGAGAACTGAGTGTCTTGTACAAGCTCATACAAAGTTGTCCGTGAGTGATAATGGCTTAAGTATTAGAACTCATGAGACTCTGGCTTTTTAAACAAAATGAATGCCTGAATTTAGAGATGGGGCGACTGACCGTGGCTTTGCAGACTTGGCCCCAGCACCTGGAAGCCCACGGACACCTGATTCTCATTCTACCCAAGTTGGAAACCATTTTCTTTCCTCCTCCTTGCATGTTTCTCTTCTTAGATCTTCATCTCAGAGGCGGCACCACCACCCGCTCTCAGCCAAGCCAGGGATCTAGAAGTCTCCCAGGTCAGCCCAATGCCTCACTTCCCACTACTTCCCCTGTTGTTGGCTTCTTTTTACTTGCTGGTTCTATATCTTCTCAGCCTGCAAAAGCAGGTCAGCCTCTCAAGTGATCTTTCTACATCTTTCCTTTTTTGTTTTTCCGTATCCCTAAAATATTTACCACCCCATGGGCACAGGGAGCTTCATAAAGTGCAAGTCTAATTCTATCATTTCTATTTAAAATTCCTGAGTGGCTCCCTGTGGTTCCCAAGATAAAATTTCCAAGATAAAACAAAATTGTATAATGCTTTTGTGGTCTGACCCCTGCCTGATGCCCCAGCCCCCAAATCTCACTTCTTTCCCATCTCCCGCTCAGGGAAGGCACCATGCGCTTTCTCTCGAATCAGAGTGTTTGAATGTGCTGCTTCTTTTATCTGAATTACTTGTATCTTCTTTGCCAGCTTGGTTCCTTCTTGTCCTTAAGCCCATCCAAGATATCACCTCCTTCAGGAAGGTTCCTCTGCTGCCCCAGGCTGGATCAAATGGCCCAACTGTTCCAAAAATACTTGGTGTGTCTCCCCATCACAGCACTTGATATGCTGAATTGTCATTTTCTGTTTGCGTGTCAACCGTTTCTCTAGACTCTAACTCTTACAGGCCAGGAACAGCAATGTATTGAGCTCTAATGCATATCAGGGACTGTTCTAGGCTTTTCATATGCAGAAACTCATACAGTCCTTCCAGGAATCTGGAAACATGTTGTTTTGTTATCTCTTACAGAGATTAAGGCACTGATGCATTTAAAAGTTGGGTATAGAGCTGGGTGTCATGGCTCATGCCTGTAATCTCAGCACTTTGGGAGGCCGAGGCAGGTGGATCACAAGGTCAAGAGATCGAGACCATCCTGGCCAACATGGTGAAACCTGGTTTTCATTAAAAATTTAAAAATAGCCGGGCATGCTGGCAGGCGCCTGTAGTCCTAGCTACTCAGGAGGCTGAGGCAGGAGGATCACTTGAACCTGGGAGGTGGAGGTTGCAGTGAGCCAAGATTGTACCACTACACTCCAGCCTGGCGACAGAGGGAGACTCCGTCCCCCCAACCCCCCCAAAAAAGGTATGGGGCACAAGATCTCATGGCCAATGTCAGAGCTGAGATCACAGAAGCATGGTCGGAAGCAGTGGCTCATGCCTGTAATCCCAGCATTTTGGGAGACCAAGGTTGGAGGATTGCTTGAGTCCAACAGGAGTTCAAGATCAGCCTTGGCAACATGGTGAGACCCACCTCCCAGGTCTCTACAAAAAAAAAAAAAATTTAAAGCCATGCACGAGGGCATGCACCTGTGTTCTCAGCTACTCAAGAGGCTGAGGTGGAAGGATCACTTGAGCCCAGGATTTCGAGGTTGCAGTGAACCGTGATGGTGCTACTGCACTCCAGCCTGGGCAACAGAGCAAGACCCTATCTTAAGTAAACAAACAGCAAACACAGAGGCAATCTGCTTTAGAAATTTGGGGCCATGACTAGCTATACAGTTTTTTAATTCACATATAATCCACATACCACAGAATTCAGTGGGGTTTTTTTTAGCATAGTCAAAAAGTTATAAACAACCATCACCACTATATAATGCCAGAATACTTTCAGTACCCCCAAAAGAAACTCCCCATTTCTCACTGCTCACAGCATCTAGCAGCCACTTATCTACTTTTTGCCTCTATGAATTCGTCTGTTTCACACATTTCATGTAAGTGGAATCACACGACCTGTATACCTTTGTATCTAGCTTCTTTTACCTAGCACATTGTCTTTTTTTTCATTCATTCATTCAACAAATATTTATTGAATGCCTAATATATGTTAAACATAGTTTTTTTTTGTTTTTTTTCCAACTGTTGTTTTAAGTTCAGGGGTACATGTGCAGGATGTGCAGGTTTGTTGCAGAAGTCAATGTGTGCCATGCTGGTTTACTGCAGAGATCATCCCATCACCCAATTATTAAGCCCAGTATCCGTTAGCTATTCTTCCTGATGCTCTCCCTCCTCCCGCCCCCCACCATCCAACAGGCCCCAATATGTGTTGTCCTCCTCCGTGAGGTCATGATTTCTCATTATTCAGCTCCCACTTATAAGTGAGAATATGCAATATTTGGTGTTCTGTTCTTGTGTTAGTTTGCTGAGGATAATGGCTTCCAGCTCTATCTGTGTCCCTGCAAGGACATGAACTCATTCTTTTTGATGGCTGTATAATATTCCATGGTGTACCACATTTCTTTACCCAGTCTATCATTGATGGGCACTTAGGTTGATTCCATGTCTTTGCCATTGTGAAGAGTGCCTATATGTTTTCAAGGGTCACCTCTGTTGCAGCAAGTATCAGTGCTCCATTCCTTTTAGTGGCTAAATAATATTCCATCTCATGTATATGCTCCAATTGCTTTATTCACTCATCAGTTGATAGATATTCAGGCAGCTTCCATTTTGAAGCTACCTTGAGTATGCTTTTACAAACACTCTTACGTAAGTTTTTGTGTGGACCTGGGTTGTCAGTTCTCTTGAGTATAAATCCCTAAAACTGAAATTGCTGGGACATATGATAATTCCATGTCTAACATTTTGAGAAACTGCCACACTGCTTTCCAAAGCAATCACACTATTTTACTATTCCCATGAGGCGAGCAGTATACAAGGGTCCTAATCTCCCCACATCTCTGTCAAAACTTATTATCATTATAAATACATTATATTATTTATATATTTTGTATTTTATATATTATTTACATATAAATTATATATTATATATTTTATATATTATTTACATATAAATTATATATTATGTATTTTATATGTTATTTACATACAAATTATATATTATATATTTTATATTATTTACATATAAATTATATATTATATAATAGCTGTCCTTCTGAGTGTGAAATAATAACTCATTGTGGTTTTGAATTGCATTTCACTAACATTGAATATTTTTTTCATGTCCTTATTGACTGTTTGTACATTTTCTTTAAAAAAAAGTCTATTAAAAATTTCCCCACAAATTAAAATTAAAAATACACAATTTTCGATGGTGTATTTATTGTTGGATTATAAGAATCATTTATATATTCTGGGTACTAGAATCTTATCAGATACATGCTTTGCAAATGTTTTCTTCCATTCTGTGGGTCATTTTTTTCACTTTCTTGTGTCCTTTGAGAAGGACAAGTTTTTAGTTTTGATGAAGTTTTATTTATCTGTATTTTTCTTTTGTAGCTTGTGGTTTAAGTGTCTTATCTCAGAAACCACTGCCTAATTCAAGGCCACAAATATTTATGCCAATGTTTCTTCTAAGAGTTTACAGTTTTAACTCTCAATTTTGGTCTTTGACCAATTTTGAGTTAATTTTTATATATCATGTGAAGTAAGGGTTTGACTTCATTCTTTTGCATATGGATATTCAGTTGTTGGAAATACTATTTTTCCCCATTAAATGGTTTCGTCAGCCAGGTGCAGTGGCTCGTGCTTGTGATCTCAGCACTTTGGGAGGCCGTGGATTGTGTGAGCTTGGGAGTTTGAGACCAGCCTGGGCAACATGGTGAAATCCTGTCTCTACTAAAAATGCGAAAGTTAGCAGGGCATGGTGGCATGTGCCTATAATTCCAGCTACTTGGGAAGCTGAGGCAGGAGGATCACTTGAACCTAGGAGGTGGAAGTTGCAGTGAGCCAAGATAGCAGCTCCACTGCACTCCAGCCTGGGCAACAGGACAAGACTCTGTTTCAGGAAAAAAAGGTTTTGTCAGTGTTGTTGAAAATCAACTGACCATATATGTGAGAGTTTATTTCTAGGTGCTCTGTTATATTCCATTGATCTGTATGTCTGTTCTTATGCTAGTACCACCCAATCTTGATTTAGTAATCAAGATTGCATTGTAGTAAGTTTTGAAATGGGAAATGTGAGTCCACCAGCTTTGTTCTTTTTCAAGATGGATTTTGCTGGTGTGGTCCCCAAGGTCTGGTCATCTGGCACACACACATGCATACAAGGAAGGTTCAGTTCTTTTGGTGCTGGAGCTCCTCAGTTTTAACCAACAGCCTTCTCAGAACTGCCTCTCCTCAGGGACATCTCTGCATCCTCAGTAGTCATTGACACAGGGAGATTTGAACTCCCCTCTCTCAAAGCTGCTGCCAGGCATACTCTGAATGCCCAGGGGCACAGGATTTCTCATTATTGTTGTTTTTCCTCCTTTCATAAGGACTTGAGTTTTACCTAAAACCCAAGGACTCCCTCCAAGCTCCAAGCTACCTCCCTTAACTCTATCAGAACATAGGGTAACCCTTATACCTCACCGGTAGGTATTAGAGGCTCTGTGCAAGTATTCTTGCTCTCTTCTCACTTTGCACACATGCTAGGCTTGTACTTCGTGCATTTGAAATTGTGAATGATTATGTGAGTCCATTTGGCTAATGACATGGGTCCTTTCTGGACAGAAGCTTTAAAGGCAAATGTGTGGCTTGTGGTGTGCCCCTTCCTCCCGCCTCTGACAGTGAGGAGCAGAGAGACGCAGTCTTCTTCAGCTAAGCCTGTGCTCCTCATTGACCACAATGAGTCGAGCCCTTCTCACACCCATCTCCATCAAATGTGAACATTTAATGTGACTGAGAAATAACTCACTTTGTTGTTTCAGCCTACTAAGATTTTTGGGCTTATTTGTTACTGCAGCATCATTTATATTCTCCTGACTGACACATCTAGGACTTTCATAGCTAGAGAGAAGTCAGTGTCTGGCTTCAAGCTTCAAAAAAGAGGCTGACTCTCTTGTTAGGGACTAATGCAGCTGATGACTTTAGGTTAAAGTAAATGTTTATCTACCATTCTGAAAATCCTAGGGCTCTTAAGAAATAAGCTGAATCTACTCTGCCTGTGCTCTATAAATGAAACAAGAAAGCCTGGATGACAGCACATCTGTTTATAGCATGGTCTGCTGAATTTTTAAAGCCCACTGTTGAGATCTACTGCTCAGAAAAATATTCCTTTCAAAATATTACTGCTCATTAAAAATGCACCTGATCACCCAAGAGCTCTGGTGGATAGGTACAAGGCAACTCACACTGTTTTCTTGCCTGCTAATGCAATATTCATTCTCCAGCCCATGGCTCAAGGAGTAATTTTGACTTCCAAATCTTATTATTTAAGAAATACATTTTGTAAGGCCATGGATGCCATAGATATTGTCCTCTGATGAATCTGAGCAAAGTAAAATTGAAAACCTTCTGGAAAAAAATTACCATTCTAGATGCCATTAAGTATATTTATGATTCATGGGAGAAGGTCAAGATTTCAACATTTAGCAGGAGTTTAGAAGAAGTTGAGGCCAACTGTCAGGGATAACTTTGAGGCACCAAGAGTTCATTGGAGAGTTCATTGGAGATGTAACTGCAGATGTGGTGGAAACAGCAAGAGAACTGGAATTAGAAGTGGAGCCTGAAGTTGTGACTGAGATGCTGCAATCTCATGACCAAACTTTAATGAACAAGGACTTATTTTTTATGGATGAGCAAGTAAAGTGGTTTCTTAAGCTAGAATCTACTCCTGGGAAAGATGCTGTGAACTTTGTTGAAATGACAACAAAGGATTTAGAATATTACATAACTTAATTGATAAAGCAGTGGTAGGGTTTGAGAGGGCTGACAAATTTTGAAAGGAGTTCTACTGGCTGGGCACGGTGGCTCATGCCTGTAACCCCAGCACTTTGAGGCCTAGGTTGGTGGATCGCTTAAGGCCAGGAGTTTGAGAACAGCCTGGCCAACCTGGCGAAACCCTGTCTCTACTAAAAATACAAAAATTATCCAGCCATGGTGATGCGTGCCTGTAATCCCAGCTATTCGGGGGCTGAGGCTCAAGAATCACTTGAACCAAGGAAGGAGAGGTTGCAGTGAGCCAAGATCACGCTACTGCTCTCCAGCCTGGGTGACCAAGAGAGACTGGGTTTCAAGAACAAAAAACCCACCAACCAAACAAACAAACAACAAAAAAGAAAGAAGTTCTACCTTGGGTGAAATGCACATTATCGCATGCTACAGAGAAATCTCTCATGAAAGGAAGAGTCAGTTGATGTGGCAAACTTCATTGCTGTCTTATTGTAAGAAATTATCATAGCCACCCCACTGTTTAGCCCAGTGTTCCCCTGATCAGTCAACACCCCTTGCCATCCCCATCGAGGCAAGACCCTCCACCAGCAAAAAGATGACAATTTGCTGAAGGCTCAGATGATCATTAGCATTTTTAGCAACAGTATTTTAAATTAAGGCAGGTGCATTTTTTCAGACATAATGCTATTGCATACTTCATAGTCCACAGAATAGTGTCGCTGTAACTTTTATATGCACTGGGAAACCAAAAAAATCTGTGTGACTCACTTTATTATGATATTTTATTTATTGCAGTGTTCTGAAATTGAACCTGTAATATCTTCAAGGTGTGTCTGTATATCTGTGTGTGTGTGTGTGTGTGTGTGTCCGTGTCCTAGAATATTCTCTGATGCATAGTAGGTATACATCATACAGTAGATGCCTTCTTTTCTCTTTTTTCTTCTTTTTTCTTTTCTTTTCTTTTCTTTTTCTTTTTATTTTGAGACAGAGTCTCGTTCTGTTGCCCAGACTGGAGTACAGTGACATCATATCGGCTCAGGGCAACCTCCGCCTCCCAGGTTCAAGTGATTCTCCTGCCTCAGCCTCCTGAGTAGCTGGGATTACAGGTGCCCACCACCCCGTCCAGCTAATGGTTTTGTATTTTTAGTAGAAACGGGGTTTCACCATGTTGGCCAGGCTGATCGCAAACTCCTGACCTCAGGTGATCCACATGCCTCGGCTTCCCAAAGTGCTGCGATTACAGGCGTGAGCCACTGCACCTGGCCTGATGCCTTCTTTTCTTATATGCTGCTGCCTCACTGAACTCTTCTCATATAAAGGATATCTTCCAAGAAAGCTCATCTATCTCCGTATCCATGTGATTTCCCAGTTACTTCTTCCTCTTACCGGTTGTGAATCATAGCATGTTTCCAGGCATGCTTTATCTCCTATTTCCTACATAAATAATCATCCCAGATCCAAGGGGCAATGTATATGCAGTGGTCCCAGGGCTGGCACAGCACTTAGCTCAGCTTTTAATATGCAGTGTGGTGAAAAGGGGTGTCAGGTTGGGAGAGAAACCTCATCTAACATAGTTCAGGCCACTTACATTCATCTGAAGAGAGAGAAGGGATGCATTTGGACTGCAATTCTGCACCTTATAAATAGACATATATAGCTCTGCATACATTATTAATATGGGCTTTATTGCTAGCTTTATTGAATCCACGATGGGGCTTCTCTCGGGAAGACACAGAACATAGGAAGATTGCACAGACGCCAGCATTAACCAGGACCACGACAGACCAAGCAAATAAGGCTGTGCAAACAGCAGTATTCATGGGAGCTGCATCCTACAATTCAAATAACATAATAACAAATAATGTGCTCAAGCAAGCCCCACAGCTGCTATTTAAAGTATTTTATGCATTTCTTATCCATGTTGCTCATGCTAGCACGAAAGTAGGCAGGGAAAATGTATTTTAAAGAAGTATTTTAGTACGGCCTACCGAGCCCTACCTAAAGGGCCCTGCCTTCCTCGGCAACCTCACCTTGCACCCGGCCTCTGCCTTTGTCACTCTGCATCAGACAAACTGCACATCCTTTGAACAGTCAAAATTATTTCCTATCTCCAGTCCTTTACCCTGGCAGTTTTCTCTGCCCAGAGTGAGCTCTCACACACATGCACACACACACACACACAGATGTTCACACACCTTCCTATGTCACTGGATGTCTCATACCCTTCTGGTCTTAGGTCAAGTCTGATCTCTTCTGAGAGCCTTTCTTTCATCACCCAGTCAAAAGCGGAAACTCCTGTTCATTTCCATCATTTACCCTGTTTACTAGAAGCATTTATTTTTGGATGTCATTTTTTTATCTGTCTTTTTATATCTTTATTAACCGTGTCTCCCTCTAGAACAGGGGTCCCTAACCCCCAGGCTGCAAACCAGTACTGGTCCGTGACCTGCTGGGAACCCGCTGCACAGCGGGAAGCCAGTGAGCGTTACCACCTGAGCTCCACCTCCTGTCAGATCCGCAGTGGCATCAGATTCTCATAGGAGCATAAATCCTATTGTGAACTGTGCATGAGAGGGATCTAGGTTGTGTGCTCCTTGCGAGAATCTTTTATTATTATTATTATTATTATTATTATTATTATTAAGATGGAGTTTTGCTCTTGTTGCCGAGGCTAGAGTTCAATGGTGTGGTCTCGGCTGATTGCAACCTCTGCCTCCTGGTTTCAAGGGATTCCCCTGTCTCAGCCTCCCAAATAGCTGGGATTAAAGGCACCTGGCTATTTTTTTTATTTTTGTATTTTTAGTAGAGATGGGGTTTCACCATGTTGGCCAGGCTGACCTAGAACTCCTGACCTCAGGTGATCCACCCACCTCGGCCTCTCAAAGTGCTGGGATTACAGGCATGAGCCACTGCACCTGGCCTCCTTATGAGACTCTAATAGTCAATGTAATAGGCTTGAATTATCCTGAAACCAACTCCCTATCCCCCGTTCATGGAAAAATTGTCTTCCATGAAACCAGTCCCTGGTGCCAAAAAGTTTGGGGACCACTGCTCTAGACCATAAACTTCATCGGAGCAAAAATCCTCTCTGATTTGTTCATCACTGGATCTCCAATACATAGACAACAGTGGTAGGCATGTAGTGGGTTTGCAATAGATACTTGTTAAATGAATAGATGAATGAATCAGAATAAATCCCACAACACAACAATCAACGACCGACAGGCTCCTTCATCTTCTTTGTCCACTGTGAATCTCTCCTTGATGTAAACTTCATGAAGGGCAGGGCTCTGCCTGTTTATGGCTGAAACTGGGAATGGAACTTATTAGGTCCTCAACAAGCATGATTAAACTGAAGAGAACTAAAATCTGTTCCAGAAGTTTCGGGGGGTCCATGTGGTCCGTGGGGGCTCTAGCCATGTTTTTCCTATTGTATTTCTTTCATATTCCATCTGGGAGAGAATGGAGTTTTGAAGAGTGAGGCTTTTCCCCTGCTTCCTCTGACTAGAAAATTACTCCTTTGTAATACTGGGCCAGGGAAGCACCCGTCCTTTATTGATGACAATGACTCTTGGAACACAAGTTGCCCCCTGCATACAGAATTTAGGGAGTGAATAAATAGTTGGGGTTAAAGTTGTTATTATTTTTAAATGTCCAATAAGAGCATCCACTCCCCTTGCCTCCCCTAATAGACATTTATAAACTATTATAAACCCATCACCATTGAGAGGCTCCCCTTAGCCAGATCCTGGTTTAACAGCCAGCATGTACCCAACTGTGGTCAGTAAGACATGCAGACGGCCGGGCGCAGTGGCTCATGCCTGAAACCTCAGCACTTTGGGAGGCCAAGGCAGGTGGATCACTTAAGGTCAGGAGTTCGAGACCAGCCTGGCCAATATGGTGAAAGTCCGTGTCCACTACAAATACAAAAAAAATTAGTCCAGCATGGTGGCGGGCACCTGTAATCCCAGATGCTTGGGAGGCTGAGGCAGGAGAATCACTCAAACCTGGGAGGTAGAGGTTGCAGTGAGCCAAGATCGTGCCATTGCACTCCAGCCTGGGCAACAAGAGCAAAACTTCACCTCAAAAACAAGATAATAATAAAACAAAACAAACAAACAAAAACATGCAGAAAAATCAGCTTAAGGGAGTGGTGGCGTCCAGTAACTACCTCCCAGAAAAAAAAATAAGAAAAACCACACATGTGAAAAATATGCTGCAGCACACACTGGGGCCTGTTGGAGGCTGGGAGGGGGAAGAGGGAGAGCATCAGGAAGAATAGCTAATGGATGCTGGGCTTCATACCCGGGTGATGAGATGACCTGTGTAGCAAACCACCATCACACACATTTACCTATGTAACAAACTGCACATCCTGCACAGGTGCCCTTGAAGTTAAAATAAAAAAATCAGAAGTTCTGTGGCACCCCTGAAGCCCCCCTGGCTACCTCTTTGGAAGGCTGTCATGGGAGGATATGATGCCTAGACTGAGACATCCACCTTGTGACTGTGAAGGGAAACCTTTCCAGTACAGAAGGTGCAATATAGAAAAAGGGGAGAAGTCTGCATCTGAAATGACATTTCGGAGAGTCCAACCCAACCCTGGGACCACCTACGTCTGCACTTCCCTTTACATACACGTGGAATGTTATTTTGTTCTAAGCCACTGTTAGTTAAAAAGTCTGTTATTTGTAGCCAAGTGTATTCTAAGTGTTATGCACGCTCTGTGCCAGAGGTTGTGCTAATTTGGGAGAGTGGGAGATGAATAAAACAGAATATTCACCCTCAAACACTTCCCGGGCTAATGGGAGTATCGAGAAGTAAATTCGCAGCTGCAAAAAGTACAGGTCAGGGCCAGAACTGGAGCAGGCACAGGAAGGTTTTGGAACCTGGGGGAGAAACATACAAATTTTACTGGGGCGTCCTAGAAGACAGAACCCCCAAAGAAACACAAATCTGGCATTGAGTGTCTTTTGTTGTTGTTGTTACTTTTTTGAGACGGAGTCCTGCTGTGTCACCCAGGCTGGAGTGCAGTGGCACAACATCGGCTCATTGCAACCTCTACTTCCCGAGTTCAAGTGATTCTCCTGCCTCAGCCTCCTGAGTAGCTGGGATTACAGGCGCCCGCCACCACACCCAGCTAATTTTTGTATTTTTAGCGTAGATGGGGTTTCACCATGTTGGCCAGGCTGGTCTCAAATTCCTGACCTCAAATGATCCACCCTCCTCGACCTCCCAATGTGGTGGGATTACAGATGTGGGCTACTGCACCTGGCCTTGGCATTGAGTTTTTAAGATGAGTAGGAGTTAGCAATTAGAGGAAAGAGGAGGGTGGCTTTCATTAAAAAGGGGAGCAGTGAGAAAGGCGAGAGTCATGAAGTCTTATGGAATGGAATGAGCCTCTGTGATTCTGGCGTGAAGATGAAAACTGGTGGACTTCCAAGTGAGTGTGGGGGCCATTGTGGTGCTTTTCATCCAGGGACAGAGTAACGGTCAAATCCAGCCACCCATCCTTCTCATGTATTCATTTCCCAACAGCAGTCTTTACATTACACACAGCAGCCATATTCCTTTTCCCACGGCTTAGCTGGCGTGTCAAATTCGACCTTTGCATAGCTCCAGTGAGAGCTGAGTTGACGGGATAACAAACTTCATTCTCCTTTGAATCTATGGAATGTGGAAGTACAGAAGAGAACCTGCCCTAACTTACCTACCAGTGAAGAGCAGGAGAAAGGGGGCAGAGGGAAGAGGAAGCAAGAGTGTGTTCTATCACCTGGAAGCAGTCACTGCAAGAGGTGGACCACACAGGGCCTCCAAAGGTTCAGGAGCTCCACTGACCAGCACGCATGAACCTAAGCTCTGACCGAACCTATCAGCAACCCACCTCTTAATGCGAAAGAGAAATGTTTTAGGAGGGTGCTGAGAGATATGGCAATGTTGGAGGAAGACAAAAATTTTACCCCCACTGCTCCCACCAAAAAAAAAGTCAAAGACTGAAAACAGAAAAACCAGCCTGGTGTAGTGGCTCACACCTGTAATCCCAGCACTTTGGGAGACCAAGGCAGGTGGATCACGAGGTCAGGAGTTTGAGACCAGCTCGGCCAATATGGTGAAACCCTGTCTCTACTAAAAAACACAAAAATTAGCCGGGCGTGGTGGCGCGTGGCTGTAGTCCCAGCTACTCGGGAGGCTGAGGCAGGAGAATCTCTGGAACCTGAGAGGTGGAGATTACAGTGAGCCAAGATCACACCACTGCACTCCAGCCTGGGTGAGAGAGCAAGACTCCATCTCAAAAAAAAAAAAAAAAAAAAAAAAAAAAAAAAAAAAAAGGAAAGAAAAAGAAAGTAGAAAAACGTAAACTCATTGGTCATGAAAAACCTTCTGATCCCATGAGAAGGAACTGGGATGCCATCACCAGGCCACAGCTACCCGAGCCGTGGAAGGAGTTTCAGCAAGTGGTAGGAATCTGAGGCGAGTCATCCATAGACCACTGGAGCATTAGCCCTGAGAACCGGCAGGAAGAGGTAATGTGGGCAGAGCCTTGTGGATGCACAGTTTGGAAGCAAAGCAGACAAGGATGATTCCTTTCCATCCAGGCCTTTCCTCTTCTGAACCAAATGGTGCTCTTGGATCTTGGGTGATTCTGTGTCCTGTAAGACGTCAACATCAGGCTTCCGGGAGAAAGGACCTCTGCGATAAATAGTAACTGTGATGAATAGTGAGAGCTCTAGATGAGGGTTAGCCATTTTTTTTTTTGTAAGGGGTCACATACTGAATATTTTATGCTCTGAGGGCCAAAGGTCTCTTTTGCAACAACTCATGTATGTCATTACAGCACAAAAGTAGACATAGACAGTGCATACATAGAGAGGTGTGGTTGTGTTCCAATAAAACTTCAGGGGTGGCGGCTAGATTTGACCCGTGGGATAGGATGTAGTTGTTAGTTTGCAGACTTCTGCTTTGGAAGTGGTCCTGTTTCCACCTCTACCTGTGTGCCCTTGGAAGAACTCCTTAACTTCCTGAGCTTCTGTGTCCTTGTCTGCAAATTGCACATAATACCTACGATGTAGTTCTGTGATGAGGAAGAAATGCAATCATCCTTGTAAAATATTTAGCACAATGCTTCACATGGTGGTGTGCCATGGAATGAGTTGAGTTCTGTTTTTCTATTGCTGCTGCTGTTGATTGCCCTGGCCCTATCAGGTGGGATTGAAAATGGAGCCCAACCTAGAAGCCAGCATTACCAGAGAGAAAAATGTTCACCGGAGCTGAGTCCAAAGGGAAGATATTCTCTTTCCAGCTGTGTTTTTCTTTAGCTGTGGCTGAGGCTGTCTCTTAATTCCTCAAGGACTTGGGCCATTTAAGTGGATGTGATTGGCATGAATTATTTAAAACAATTATTTATTAATAAATAAGAACCGAAGAATGCTTTGCACTTGTTCAGTGCTTTATAGTTTTCTTTTATTTTTGCTTTATTCTTTTCAAAAGGCTTTTAAACTGGGGCACCCAGTGTACCGGGAGGCCTATGAAAATAGGGGAAGAAAGGCATCTTCCTAGATTATCAACCGTCCTCAATGTTTGGGGGGGAAACAACATTATTTTATGTTAAAGCAAACTGGAATATATTATGGTGCAGAATACAGAATGTGTGTGATTTTTTTTAAAGATAAAGTATGAGACTTCAAAGATATTTCCAGTTTTAAGATTCACCACTTTGGGCTGTGCCCCAGACGGCTGAGAGATAAGGAACGTGCTTCTGTCTTTTCTGCACAGCCCCAGAAGGAATTTTTACAAATTTTGCAGATGAAGAAACTCTGCAGAGAAATTGGTGGGCCTGCTGAAAGTCTACCCAGAACTCAGTGGCAGAATGAGTTTTTTTTTTTTTTGCATGTCCAAATAGTATTTATTTTATCCAATGCGTTTGAATAGTGTCTTCTGGATTTTAGAGATTTGCCTGGTTCTAGGGGTTTTTATATGGTATGTAGTTCAGGCCTGGGTAACACAAAGTGAGGAAGGGAAAGGTAGTAGTCAACTGGATCCTTGGATCTTTGATGAAACCGGTTCGGGGTATCCCTTATATAAAGGCTGCACAGGGCTCCTCAGTGCTCTTTTTTGTCGTTGGTCACTATTGTCACTCTTTTATTATTTTTTAGGTCACTATTGTCACTCTTTGCTTCATCATCCTTGGTCCATACTGGTTTGTTTACCTATCACACAATATTCAGTCAAGCAATTAAAGCACAGAGCTATTGTGACGTGTGGGGGAAATCTAGATACACACACGATATGCACAAAGGTGATCTGACTCAAAGACTAACTTCTTCATGATCGTCCAGTCCGTATAGAGTGCTCCCTTATTTCCCCTGACTTCTTAGAAAGTGAGATTTTTTTTCTCTTTACTGTTTCTTTTTTCATTTCCATTTTTACTATTTATTTATTTATTTGTTTGTTTCGTTTCTGTTTTTGAG
This sequence comes from Chlorocebus sabaeus, assembly GCF_047675955.1. Lineage (NCBI taxonomy): Eukaryota > Metazoa > Chordata > Mammalia > Primates > Cercopithecidae > Chlorocebus > Chlorocebus sabaeus. The sequence continues at coordinate 8,121,666 of NC_132908.1, forward strand.
ATGGAGTCTCCCTCTGTTGCCCAGGCTGGAGTGCAGTGGCACAATCTTGGCTCACCGCAACCTCAGCCTCCCGGGTTCCAGTGATTCTCGTGCCTCAGCCTCTTGAGTAACTGGGATTACAGGCACGTGCCACCACACCCAACTATCTTTTGTATTTTTAGAAAAGATGGGGTTTCACCATGTTGGCCAGGCTGGTCTTAAACTGCTGACCTCAAGTGATCCAACCTGCCTCAGCCTCCCAAAGTGCTGGGAGTACAGGTGTGAGCCACCACACCCATCCTTTTTCTTTTTTTTTTTTTTTAATTTCAGTAGCTTTTGGGGAAACAGGTTGTGTTTGGTTGCATGGATGAATTCTTCAGTGGTGACCTCTAAGATTTTGGTGCACCCATCACCTAAGCAGTGTACACTGTACCTAATGGGTAGTCTTTTATCCCTCACCCTCCTCCCACCCTTTCCATTGTATCATTCTTTGCCTTTGCATCCTCATAGCTTAGCTCCCACCTATGAGTGGAGAACATGCAGTATTTTGTTTTCCATTCCTGAGTTACTTCACTTGGAAATAATGGTCTTCAATTCCATCCAGGTTGCTGCAAATGCCATTATTTAGAACGAGCTCTTAAACCTAGGATATCTGGCTCCTATTTCCTTCCCATGCACACTGGTGAAGGAGACTCACAGTGAGGCAGGAGCCCTAGTAACACTGTGTTTCAGGCACTGTGCTAAGTACTGAGGGTATACAACAGGGATTAAGACTGGGTCCAGAGGCCAGGCACGGTGGCTCACACTTGTAATCCCACACTTTGGGAGGCCAAAGCAGGAGGATCACTAAGGTCAGGAGTTCAAGACCAGCCTGGCCAATATGGTGAAACCCCATCTCTACTAAAAAAATACAAAAATTATCCAGGTGTGGTGGTGCATGCCTGTAGTCCCAGCTATTTGGGAGGCTGAGTCAGGAGAGTTGCTTGAACCCAAGAGGTGGAGGCTGCAGTGTGCTGAGATCGTGCCACTGCACTCCAGTCTCCAGTCTGGGTAACAGAGACTCAGTCTAAAAAGCAAAAAAAAAAAAAAAAAAAAACAAGACTGGGTCCAGAAAGATATAGAAACCCTCAAGTTCAACAGCTGATGGGCCTGAAAAATCACCTGGCATTGAGCCTGCTGCATCCCCAGGAGAGCTTGAATCACACCTTTTATCAACACTTTTCCCCAATTCCATCAGGATTCAGTCCATTCACCTTAGTTTTGGCCTCGGTTTCCTGACACGGCATCAAAACTTTCCACTCAACTTTGAGCTCTGCCATTAATGCTTGCTTGCTTGCTTGCTCAGACATGACTGTCTGCCTAGCAGAAATGCTGCGATGGCCATATATTCCATGAATCCCCCTTTGTGTCACCTGCTACCTGGATCTTCAACTGCAGTGCACAGTGTGTCTGTATCTGCATTTCTTCTCTTCTCTTTTCTTTTTTTGTTTTTTTTTTTTTGAGACAGAGTCTTGTTCTGTCACCCAAGTTGGAGTGCAGTGGTGCCATCTCGGCTCACTGCAACCTCCGCCTCCCTGGTTCAAGCCGTTCTCCTCCCTCAGCCTTCCGAGTAGCTGGGATTATAGGTGTGCACCACCATGCCTGGCTAGTTTTTGTATTTTTAGTAGAGACGGGGTCTCACCATGTTGGCCAGGCTGGTGTTGAACTTCTGACCTCAGGCGATCCACCCACCTTGGCCTCCCAAAGAGCTGGGATTATAGGCATGAGCCAACTTGTCCAGCCTGTATCTGCATTTCTCCCCACCCCATTGAGAGGAAACTGACCCCTGTTGGAATCCTAGTTTTGCCTTTTTAATCCCCTTGGATTCTGTGGCATCCCTCTTTTTTTTTTTCCCCCCCAAAAGAGCCAGTCTCATCCACCCCTGTTTCTGCTACCGTACCTCCAACAGGTGTACAGTTGATACATACTGTGTCAAGACAGAGATTGTGCCTTATTTCCTCTGAGTCCCTAGCACATAGCACAATGCCTGGCACATGGAGGCTGCTTTGTAGTGATCACAGAATCCATGGATAAAGACTTCTTGTTGGTTTTTCTGCACTACAATGTCAATCATTGCCTGTTGCCTGATGATATAGTTGGTTACACACCTGCAGATTCAACACCCTCACAAGATGGTAGAAATGAAGCTTTTAAGAATTTCTAGCCTCATCCAAAATTGGTTTGGTTACTGAGATGAGACTAACAGCAGGTATTTGGGGAATAGAAAGCAGGAAGGGGAATGCCTTTTCCTAAATCCATGTGAGAAGAAATTGGGGAAATAGTAATTCAAACACTGCAATTATCATTGTACCTGAGTGGTGTGGATGGCACGTTCCGCAGACATAGTAGGTCTCAGAGTTTATGTCTGTGTCGTAATATGTCAGCTGCTAGGAGTGCAGGGAGTCCTGAGTCCAAATCTTGCCTGCCACTTATTAGGTTGGTGCAGAAGTCATTGCGTTTTTTACCTCTAAAAGTAATGACAAAACTGTAATTACTCTTGCACCAACAATCGTATTGATGTGGACTTTGGAACATTTCTTGTAAGGCATGAGTTACACAGTCTATAAAATAGAAACAGGGAGCCTCCACCAAAGTCTCGAAGGGAGGATGGAATTCGTCTAAATGAACTATCAAGTGTGAGGGTTGGCGCCCAGTAGGTGTGAGGTGATGTCTCAACAGGTCTTCACTTATGACAGATTTGGTTCCTTGAAAGCGTTGTCAGTGGGGAGTACTGTGGGGAGGGGGCAGTGGGGACTGGAACTCCATCAGCCTTGTGCTTTGGTGACTATGCATGATTGTCCCTAACTTTTGTCCCCAAATAAAACAGTGTTATAAGGACCCTTGACCTGATTTCTGGCTCAGAGCCCTCCATTTTCTGCTCTTAGCAAACTACCCATGATATTCTGCCCCAGTCTTCGGAAGGAATCTATTTATAGCAGCCATCATTAAGTCTCCCTTCCTGGTCCACAGAGCCTCACCTGTTCCCCCCTCTCCTGCACAAGTTGACTTCAGAGCATTTTCGGAGAGTTCTTTGTAATATTAGTTAACATGTACAGGAAAGCCCCAAGGTCATGTTCCACTCTTGGCACGCTTCACTTTAGATTTGAGAAATCCCCTAAAACTCTCATTAGCGGAGGCTGCCTCACACCTATGAAACTTTAAAAATATCTGGCTAATCAGCCACTTTGCACACCTCCACGCTGGCAGAGAAAGAACCTCTGCTTTCCTCCACATCCCTTCGCCCGGCATCACATTTGCGCAGACGAGAGCTGTCAAAATCTGACTTCCTACGGTATTTAAAATACAAGACAGGGAACATCTCATCTGAAACCGGCATTACCACTTAAAGAGAAACCAAAACCAGGAGGGAGAAGCAGAAAGTGGAGTGGGGAGGAAGGAGTAGTATTCTGGAAGACCTTCCTTGTTCCAATTCACTTTTTACTAGAATCTGATCATTGGAATTTAAAGGGATATTAATGATGCTAATATGGAAATAAGTCATCACTTATCGAATGCCTACCACATGCTAGGAACTCTGGTAACTACTCAATTTTCTTATCTCTGAGTCTCTCAAAAACACTGAAAAGTAAATCTCGGCTTACATATCAGCAAATCGATGTTAAGAAAGGGTTAAGCAACCGGGTGCGGTGGCTCACGCCTGTAATCCCAGCACTTTGGGAGGCCGAGGCGGGCGGATCACGAGGTCAGGAGATCGAGACCATCCTGGCTAACACGGTGAAACCCCGTCTCTACTAAAAATACAAAAAAACTAGCTGGGCACGGTGGCGGGTGCCTGTGCCACTGCACTCCAGCCTGGGTGACAGAGCGAGACTCCGTCTCAAAAAAAAAAAAAAAAAAAGGGTTAAGCAGTAGCCTCAAACTAACGCAGCCAGTGTGTAGCCTGGGCAGGATTCTTGCCTATCTGTCTCCAAAATCTATGCTCATGCCAGTATACATGCCATGTCCCAGGTGAAATGTAAATTTCCAACATGGATCATTCTCTAACCTACTTAGATGGAGGTGCCATGGGAACTTCTCCTATTGCCTACCCTTCACCAGAGATAAAGGCCATCAGTATTCCACAGTGACATTTGTAAGCTTGTGAGCCACGCAACACCATCATTAGAATTAGCTGGGAGCGTTTATCGAAAACACAGATTCCTGAACCCTCCTAAGTAGTACTGAATTTGAATCTCTGAAGGGGGCCACGGACACCTCGCCCCACTGAGCATCTCCCGGTGGTGCTCGTTTACAGTGATGCTTGTTAACCACTGTTCTATGTCTAAGCTGGTTTGCAGAGATTCTTTAGGGCTTGGCTGAGGATAAACCCTGCAGGTCCTCTGCAGAAGATGGAAGGCTCCCTTCTCAACACCACCTCCTAGAAAAGTCAACATCAGGGTGAAGGGAGAGAAACTCCCCAGTCCGTGAGCAGATGAATTAGTCTGTTCCAAAAGGTGCCCAGTACTGAATTATGAAAACAAAGATAAGTGGCACAAGAAGATATCAATTTGTCAGACTCACAAGGAAAAGTCTCTTGAGTTAAAATAGCAGCCTCTTAGATTTTGAACTCGTAGACTGGAGAAAGGCGGGATGATGCAATTAGAAGAAAACTTGCTTATTTGGGCAGAGGGAGAGATTTGAGAAAATATCACAGTTATGGAAATGGTTCAGGAGAAAGCAGTTCATCCACTCAACACAAGCAGGGGAGAGGCTGATTCATTTCAGGCTTCCATCAGGGAGGCAGAAAAACAGGGAGAAGATGTGTCCGTGAAAGATGGAGATATGATGAAGGAGCTTGCAATGATTGACATTTTAGTGCAGAAAACCCAATGAGAAGCTTTTGTCTATGACTTTTGCAATCACTACAAAAGCAACTACTATGTACCATAGCTATGTGCTAGGGTCTCAGAGAAAACAAAACACAGTATCTGTCCAGATACAGTATAATTCAACTGTCACAGTCTGGTGGAGGGACAGAATTATAAACAGACAACCATAACGTGGTGTAATAGCACTGTACTACAGAGGCAAGGGGACCGTGAGAACATAGAGGGAGGGCTGTGCTAAGTTAGGGAAGGTAAATCAAGGAAGGCTGCCTGGAGGTGATGATATCTCAGCAGTCTCTTGGTAGATTAGAATTAGGCTGGGAGGAAAAAACGGGGGCAGATTCAAAGCTCCCACAAGATGGGTAGAAACTAGGCTTTTATAGTTTTTATTTTTTACTTATTTATTTTTTTGAGACAGAGTCTTGCTCTATTGCCCAGTCTAGAGTGCAGTGGTGCAATCTCGGCTCACAGCAACCTCTGCCTCCTGGGATCAAGTGATTCTCATGCCTCAGCTTCACGAGTAGCTGGGATTACAGGCGCCTGCCTATCTGGACGGAGGGAGGAGAGAGACAAAGAACAGAAGGGACTAAGATGGCGCATTTCCGGGTTCTTCATCACCAACTTTCCCGCGCCCGGGGAGGAAACACAGGTCGACTGCGCAGGCGCAAGCTGACGTCCGACCGAGGAAACCGAAACCCACCTGGCCGCGCCTACCGCCCGACCCCCGACCCGCCCATGTCCTGCCCACTGCCCTCCCACCCCGAGGCCCAAGACATAAAAGCCGCTCCCGGCAGGCAGGCGCGCGGCGCCAACTTCCTGGGCGCCTCCTCGTTTGCGGATCTAGGAACTTTGCCCGAGAACGCCGGAGACCGGTGAACTTCGCTCTTTCCTCCTCCACATTGGCTAACTAATGAAGTTGCTTTTTTTACCTTGCCTACTTGCCTTTTCTCTGGCGCCTGCTCTGTGGTCGAACAAAACAAATCACTGCCACCACCCCTGGCTAATTTTTTTGTATTTTGAGTAGAGAAGCGGTTTCACCATGTTGAGCCAGGCTTGTCTCAAACTCCTGACCCGCCTTCACCTCCCGAAGTACTGGGATTATAGGCATGAGCCACCACATTCGGCTGAGGCTTTTAGAAATTTCTATCCTCATCCAAAATGGACTTAGTTACTGAGATGAAACAGACCAAGAATTTGGTGTTCCTGGTTAGTCCCATCAGGAACTGGGGGCGTACAGGGCAAGAAGAGGAATGGCTCTTCCTGGACCCGTGTGGTGGAAGAAATCGGGAGAAGAGTAATTCAAACACTGCAGTCATAATGGCCCCTGAGTGGTAGGAATGGCACCTTCTGCGGGTTCAGAAGAGGGTACTAGCAGGCCAAAACGGTCAGCAAATAGGGATCAGGCGGAACTTGCGTGAGGGGCTAGTTGTATATTGGTAAGGTTGGAATAGACAGATAAATTGAATGTGTTAGTTAGATTATGTGGTCTGGGTATGCTGTTTCCACTGTCTCATGAGACTTGGGCTCTCTGGAAGGGGTTCATTTGAGGATGGGTTAGTATTTATTAGGCGTGGAGAAACAGCACGTCTTAAATAATCCTTCTGAGTCCCCCAAGGAGTGATTTCCTACGTGGCCGAGGGTTCGTTTGAGTGCAGAGGACACTACAGAAGGATTGCAGGCTGACTTGTGGCATTTAATCAAAATAAGCTTTCTGTTCCAGTGTTAACTGTTGAACACATTCGATTTATTTGTCTATTCCATCGGAACCTTTAGGGAAGGTGTCGTTCATTGACAGTATTTAGTCTAAATTCTACCAGTGAGATTAATGAAATCCAGTTTGCCATGTTGAATGAGAACAGAAGATGGGTAGTCAGATGTCTGTCATTGTTTTTATTTTTAAATTTATTTTATATTTATTTGAGTTAGAGTCTCGCTGTGTGGCCTAGGCTGGAGTGCAGTGGTGCAATCTCGGCTCACTGCAAGCTCTGCCTCCCAGGTTCACGCCATTCTCCTGCCTCAGCCTCCCAAGTAGCTGGGACTACAGGTGTCTGCCACCACACCTGGCTATTATTTTTGTATTTTTAGTAGAGACGGGGTTTCACCGTGTTAGCCAGGATGCTCTTGATCTCCTGACCTCTTGATCCACTTGCCTCAGCCTCCCAAACTGCTGGGATTACAGGCGTGAGCCACCGCACCTGGCCATTGTTTTTTATCAGAGTTCTCACCAGATGTGGTGGCTTATACCTTTAATCTCAGCACTTTGGGAGGCCAAGGCAGGAGGATTGAGCCCATGAGTTAGATAACAGCCTTGATAACATAGTGAGAACTTGTCTCTACAAATAATTTTTTTAGAAAAGAAAAAAAAATGGAATTCTCAATGCAATTTGAGCTGCATGCAGAATGGGTTCTTAATCCATGAAGCACAGATCTTAATCCACAGACACCTAAAAGTTCTCTGAACCCCCTAAAATTCTTTATAGTCTTTTGAGTACATGCACATACACATTTTTCTGGGGAATAAATCCATTGTTTTAACATTTTCAAAGAGGAAAGGCTCACACACCCGTGCGCATGCATTCACACTCACACAAAAGGTTAAAAGCCGTGGATTTAGGGAGATGAGCTTGAGTAAAGCGTTGGATGTTGGAAGCCTGACAAGGCTTATATTTTGGTTTCTGTCCAGAATGAATTAGGTTCTCCAGAATGACATATTGAAGGCACCTTATGTAAGCCAGGGTTATTTTTTTTTTCAGTTACTCTTGGTTAAGTTGGATTTGATGATGAGTTAGGATGAAGGTAAGGTTAGATTTGTGCCACATTCAAGAGATACACAGACAGATAAGTCTGATAATTGCCCCATAGGGAAGACGTGCACGAGACACCACAGTCTGGCAGAGTGACCTAATGCGCTCCTTCTGTGTAGGAAATAGAATTAAGTAGATATTAATTGAAATGCAAATGTTTGATTTGCATCGAATTGAATAGAAAGAACCCTTTATGTGCACTTAATACTCATGTACACGTTGCTGTTGAGGGCAAACACATTTGGCATTTGCCCACTTGATGTTTACAAAAATGGAGGCATTCCCATTTTGCAAACAGCCCACAGATACATTAAATAACCCATTTCATGATGGACATCTGGACTCCTCAAACCTGCCAAACGTGGATAGGCTCACGGCCGCCTTCCAACTTTATGGTGGAGAACGGCTCCCTTCAAATGTAAAAACCATCACTCTGCAAAGCGTGGCAGGTTAGGGTCTCATCTGTCCAAATGCAGCACACACATTCATTTTGATTTCAGCTGTGTCCAGTTCGCTGCCTGCATATGCAATATCTCACACACCTGAGTAGAAAGAAAAAAAGCCTTGTCAATTAAAGCAGCAATTCTATAAGGTGGCCTGACTGGTCACCTGAATGGTGGCAAAACTCAGTGACATACATAGGTAGGTAGGACTATCTGACAGGACTCTTTAATTTGGGATTTTGTATAAAATTGTGAAAAACAGGCTTAGCTGAGTAATGAAACCCACACTGTGCAATGGAAAGCAGAAATAATTGACTATAGAGTTAGTGTAAGCATCGTTTCTAGCCTTCCGCACTGAGTGTATGGTAAAGCCCTTGGCCAGGTGTGGTCAGGATAAGTCACTCTAACTTGCACCGGTCCATCCTTCGCTTCTCCTTGATGATCTTTTGTGTGTGCCCTACCCATTCCGGCCAGTGCGTTTGAACAGCGCTTGCAGTAAAAGCTGGGAGAGTTTGAGGTCGCCACCTAGTGGCCACAGCAAGACTGCTATTCACGCTTCCGTTTTGTCCGGGACCGGCGGGTCAGCTTGCAGATCGTTCGTGAGTCATTGTCGTACTGGGACTCAAATATCAATGTTTGCCTCTAAAGTTCAGTTCAAATAGAAATGCTTTAAAAAAAAAAAAAAAAAAAAAAAACTAGGATATCTCTAAGTGGCGATCTCTTGACCTCATCCCATTTGATGCGTGCTATACTACAGATAAAAAGCAAAACCCATGGCAGAAAAGGAAAGAAAAAAGGCTATTTTCGGAGACCCACAATGTAAAGAAAGCATAAGCAGGCATACGTATGCATGTGTATTTTTGCAGGCGTGTATCAGAAGTTGCAGATGCAAAGATTTTGCAATTGAATGTTTTCAACTTTCCTCCTACGTAAATATAATATTTTCATTTTGGTGCCCAAATGGTTGATCTTCAAGGTATAACAATTACGCGATTAGGATCAGAAAGATTGTACTGAGTACCAATTATGTGCCTGGAACTGTGCTAGGCAATTTTCATATGTTATTCATTAAAATGTATATAATTCAGTCTTACTAGGTAGGGACCTTAATGTGGGTGCAGCCCAGCCTTTCTATCCAATAACAGAAAACCCTCAACACTGGTGCCTCTCAATTATCTGAGGAAACACGGGCCAATGCTTTTATTTATTTATATTTATTTTTTATTTTTTATTTTTATTTTGAGACTGAGTCTTACTCTGTCATCCAGGCTGGAATACAGAGGCTTGACCTTGGCTCACTGCAACCTCTGCCTCCCTGGTTCATGTGATTCTCCTGCTTCAGCTTCCCAAGTAGCTGAGATTACAGGCACCTGCCACCACATCTGGCTATTTCACATTTTTAGTAGAGACGGGGTTTCACCGTCTTGGCCAGGCTGGTCTCGAACTCCTGACCTCAAGTGATCTACCTGCCTTGGCCTCCCAAAGTGCTGGGATTACAGGCGTGAGGCACCTCACCTGGCTCATTACTAAAAAACAAAATAATAAGTTATTTGAAGAATGAAATTAAGTGTGCAATATAAGCCTAAGTTATTTCAATTATTTTTATTATTTGATTCAACAAATGGAAAATTATTGTATCAAATTGCTAGAAAAACCTTATAAATGCTTGCTCTCAATTTCTGAATTTACTTCGCTGCAGACCACTAACAATGTGTAGAATGGTGTCAATGTTCAGACCACATTTTGAGTAGAACTGATCTATAGGATCCTTGCCAAGCATCAGCTAGTCATGGAAAAGCTTCCATGCCTGAGACTACTACCTCACACGGCAGCCATTCCATTGCTGGACTGGTTTGATGACCGCAAACCTGTATCTGCTTTTCTGTATTCCTTGGCTGTGACTCTACCTCAACAAGACTCATCTCTCATTCCCCAATCACAGCTTTTCAGATATAGGATAACTGCTTCAGGATCAAGTTCTGACTTCTGTCCTGCTCCGACATACTTGAGTTTGTGATAGTCCACTTAGTGTCTTTCAGGAATAAATGCAGCTGGAGGCAATAACGGAAGCTTCCACCCCATTGTCTTGCTTCTCTGTCACCTAATTTCTGACTTACTCAAAAGAGGAGAGAAGAGTGATCTCATGGTTCAGGATGCAGATACTATTTGACCTTGTTCACGGTAGGCTAGGTCACTGTGGAGTTCAAGATCAAGCACCCAGGAGTCATTCTCTCCTTTGCATTTCTGCCATCATTTGACAGAAAGTAAGATGTTCATGGCCGCCTGATTTCATAGGATCATTCAGGATGGTTACTCTTTTTTCTTGCATAATCTGAAAGGTCATTGCTTTAAGTTCCTGTATCATGTAGCTGGCATACATGGAAAGGCACATCAATTCGTATTTGTGTTTAAAGGAGCAGGTAAAGAACTTGCCTAGGCTTTTAGATAAAGCCAAAAGCTTCAAGATGGCTCCTTCAAAGAGGTTCTTTGGCCTGGACCTAAGTAATTGCAAATTCATACTTGTATTTTCACTTGCTCTGCCTCTTGATGTGAAATGTTGGTCCAATTATTACTAAATATTCCTGTGCCTTAATTTCCTCCTCTGGAAAAAAAAAAGTGGACATAATAGAAGCTACTTCATATGGTGGCTGTGAAGATTAAATGAGACTTAACAAAATAATCCATGCAACACACTTAGAAAAAATCACCAAACATTGGAAGCAAATGCTTAGGGTGATTTTGATTTTAACACATGACTATTGTATTTTAATTTCCCAGGGAACTTTGAGAAGAGGGGTTTGATTGGAAGGCATGTGAATATTGCTGGAACTTCTAATCAAAGACCATGAAATACCACTGCAATGACATGAAGTCAGAATACATAGAGTACGGTCTGACCACCAGGAAGTAGGGAAGGAAATTTACCTTTCTGGTTCTGAAGGTGTTCTTACTGTTAATTTAGCCCTCAAACACATCAGTTTCCTATGGTGGTGCTGGTCATTGCTTTTGCCGGTAGCCACTTTGGCTTGTTTTCTTGTGGTAACATCATAATCTTGGTTCATACTGACCTTGTCCCCAGCCAAAATACCTAAGTAGCTCTCATTTGTGTCTCTAAGCACATCCTTTATCCTCTACTTGGACTTCCTTTGGGGGATTGGGTGCAGTATCTTATGTATATTCCTGTTCACTTTTATCTCACACTTGGCTCACTGCTTCCAAATATCATCATTAGTATTAAATAGAGATGTCATCTAGTCTAGGGTTTGGTGCACCCTATTTTTTTCCATAAAACTTTGTTCAACTCCTATCTTATGTGAAATCCAAGAAGTTACAGTAATGACAATGGAGATTTCTGAGAGAATTAGGGACAGGGTCTTCCCCACTGGACTTCCCCAGAAGCCACTGGAAGTCCTTTATAAAACCCCAAGAAGCTGAGAAGCCAAGTTGTAAACATGCTTCCTAAACATGTAAAACATGCTTTCTATTTTACCAATGGGGAGACTGAGGCCAAGAGAGCATATGAGAGTTATGTAAAATGATGCAGCTAATTAATGGTGCAGCTGGGTCTATTTCTTTTCTACTAGAAAAATGGAGAATGGGATATCACCTTTCCTTAAATCTAAGTCTTAAATGTCAGAATCTATCAGCTTTGGAGATTTATCTGTGAACACAGGGTCAAAGCTGGACTCTGAAAGGTTAAGCCTTTAATCAAATCATGGAATTGATCCCTTGCAGGTCAAGTGGATTCCTATAAAATGTGCTCATGCATCATTAGCCACCTATCCAATTTTGTATATGTGCAACACTGGTCATTTAAATGGGATTTGGTTAAAACAAATGCCGCAGCACAGAACGGTTTGAGTTGAGACCTCTATGCAGCAGTAGTGTTGTCTCAGGTAATTTATTCCTTATTCATGAAGTTCTTCTGACTCCAGAGGTTCTGCTCTTGACCACAATGTCTGCTTCTTCTCAATGTGCTCACTGTCCTATAAATAACATAGCTCCTCTTCAGCTCTCTTTGCTAACTAACATTTAGCAAAGAATTATCAGATTCCAGGCAACTGCCTTAAAATATTTATATTAATTCATACAATGCTCACAATCACCCTTTGAGGTAGTAGGTAGTAGTACTCACAATAGCAGTATTTTAACCATTTCATATATACCCATATTTCAGAAATACATATATTCATATATATAAATAGCTATGAGAAATATATCCATACTCATATAGAGAGAGATACATATAAGTTATATAGATTGTAAATCGGGGACCATCTGTATATATATTTATAGGCCATCTGTATATATATTTATATTATACAGATGGTCCCCAACTTACCATGATGCAACTTACAATGGTTCGGCTTATGGTTTTTCAACTTTATGATGATGCAAACGTGATACACATTCAGTAGAAACCATACTTCACATATCCATACAACCCTTCTGTTTTTTACCATCAGTACAATATTCAACAAATCACATAAGACACTCAACCCTTTATTATACAATAGGCTTTCTGCTAGATAATTGTGCCCAATGGTAGGCTAATCTAACTGTTCTGAGCATGTTTAAAGTAGGTTAGGCTGAGCTATGATGTTTGGTCATAAAGTTAGAGATATAGAATGTATTTTTGACTTCAATTTTCAACTTACTATGGGTTTATTGGGATGTAATGCCATCATTAAGTCAAGGAACATTTGTGGGTATGTGTGTGCATATATATATATATATGTGTGTGTGTGTATACATATATCTCATGTCTAATTACCTAATTATCTCTATATGTACATATAAAGTAGTTTGTCTAAACTCACATAACTTGTAAGCAAAAGAGACAGAATTTGAAGTCAGAAATCCCAGTTTTGGCTGGGTGCAATGGCTCACGCCTGTAATCCCAGTACATTGGCAGGCCGAGGCAGGCAGATCACCTGAGGTCAGGAGTTCGAGACCAGCCTGGCCAGTGTGGTGAAACTGTGTCTCTACTCAAAATACAAAAATTAGCCAGGCATGGTGGCACATGCCTGTAATCTCAGCTACTTGGGAGGCTGAGGCAGGAGACTCACTGGAGCCCAGGAGGTAGAGGTTGCAGTGAGCCAAGATTGTACCACTGCACTCCAGCTTGGGCGACAGAGTGAGACTCTATTTAAAAAAGAAAAAAAGAAGAAAGAAAGAAATCCCAGTTTCTAAACTGTGAGTTTAACTACCTTGTTGTGCTATTGCTAACAGTTGTGCCAGATGCTTTCATCCACGGTATTTCATTTCAAATACACACACACACACAGCCAACTTATCCATTAGGTACAGTAGGCACAGTGCCTATGGCTCTCAATTTTCAGAGTCTATGAAAATGTTTTCATTTCTTTTAAAAACAGAAAAAAAGAATCAACTTTAGTTTGAAGAAAATGTCCTGATATATAATCTCAATATCCTTGCCTTGATACCAAATGAAATATGCTGTTCAATATTTCCTATGGAGAGGGAGACTATGGCATCGGAATATGACCTTCCGTGTACAAACGGCACTCCAAGGTGGAAGCTATTATGCCCATGAAGTTGAGGTTCCGAGAAGCGAATTCACATGTCCCAGTTAACTCAGGACCCAGTAGACAGGGCCTGCACACACACTCTATGGTCTGTGAGCTCCAAAGTCAGCAATGTTTGCAGCAGATGCTTTCATGGACAATGGCAGAAAGGTTCTATTTTAGAGTTCCGTTTCAGGAGGCACGAATAAACATGCTCACTCCAGCTCAAAGCCAAAGAACCCCAGTTGCCACCTGGTCATGATATTTTGGGGTAGGGAAGCAGGCATCCATGGTTACACCCTTCTTCTACAATCTGGAAAAGCAGGAAGAAAGCAGGAAGCTGGAAAGACTGTGGTTAGACAGAAGCTTGGAGCTGAGCAAGCATTGCCCAACTTCAGGGTCTTTGTTTTTCTCAAGGATGAAAAAAAAGTATTCTCTTCCCACACTCCAGCCCAGCTGTCTACAGTGATAAATGATGGGCCTTTCTTTAAATTTCCTTTCTGCTCTGCGTGAGGACTGGCCAGTGTGGATATGTACTCGACACGGATAAATGGCTCTGGCAAGCCCACCAGATTGTCCACGTGGCAACAGATGGTCCAGCTCAAAGCTTTTGTTGTGCTAATGTTGGAACTTGCTGCTACCTGAAGCAGTTATCATTTCATAAACAATGATGCTGCCACTGCTCTGTGGATAAACTGTCCTTTATACTTTGCAGGGCCCACCATGGGTGTTGACAGCTTCATGATGGTAAAAAGAGAACCCCCAGTCATTCAGCTGGAGTGGCAACCAAAGAGAAACACTTAAAGGGATGGAGAAAGTGAAGCTGGAGATGATATTTGGCTTCTGTTCATGTGCTATGCATATGTCCAAATGCCTGCCGTGAATTATGGTTAATGAGAAAGGAGTAAAGTTCCACTGTGTTTCAGAGTGAAAAGTGAGATTGGAGACAAAATGTTTCCTGGGAGTCTTGACTTTTGCATAGATTCTCTTCGACCTTTTGTAGAAACTGTAATAATGAATATATAGGGAAGGGGTAATAATGAATATACGGAGAAGGGGTAATAATGAACATATAGGGAAGGGGGGTAATGAATATATAGAGAAGGGGTAATAATGAATATACAGGGAAGGGGTGATAGTGAATATACAGGGAAGGGGTGATAGTGAATATATAGAGAAGAGGTAATGAATAAATACGGAAGGGTTTGAGATTTTTCAAGGGCCTACTATGTTCAAGGTCTTATAATAACATAATTATTGTTTAATTGTCGGTAGTAGTATAGTAGTAATTGTAGCAACTATCTTTTAATGAGAGCCTTCTTAAAGGCCAGGCACTGTGCTGAGACCTTTACGTAAATTATCTGATTATAATTATTGCTAGAAATTCACAAACTAAAGAATAGTGTGCTGGTGAATCAGTTCTCTGGTGGGGAGGTGGGGGGTGGAGCCCTGCTGTGTAGTGTTTGCTGATTTCTCTGGTGTAAATGCTCCCACCATGGCCAATTTTAAGTTGCCAACAATGTAACAACCTGCTCACAAAATTTATGAATATCCAAAAATCGGCCCTTCGTGAACCAGCGCAAGCTGGTTCTAGCACATCACTGAAACTCAGGTACAGAAGGTTTGTCCAAGATCACCCAACTATTAAGGGACAGAACTGAGGTATCTGCTCAAGAACTCAGTATACTGTTCTAAGTCTATACACCCATCAGCTATTTCAATCCACATAACAACTCCATGTGGCAGGCATTACAAGAGACCTCTGACTTTCAGGAGTTAAACAAAAGAGCTGCCCAGCATCACACACCTGTGATGGGACCGGATTCAGGCCTGGCCTGTCTGAGTTCACAGCAAAGGCCCTGGCCGAGCTTCCTTTGCTTCTAGTGCCAGCCAATAACAAATGAAAAAGCTGGAATGCGTATTTCTCACATCTTTGTTTTCCCTTGAAGAGTGGAGAAAATCACAAACAAAAGCAATCAGTATCCCAAAGAAATCCATATCCCAAAGAAATCCATTTCTATTGGTGTCGCCTCAGACATTGGTCATCGTATTTGGGGAAGCAGCCTGACTGGGTTCCTGAAATCACACCACAGAGGTGATGGCGGTGGAACTTCACCTACCCCTTAGGTTAAAAATTATCCACTTTAGGCTGTAGAAGTTATTTACAATCGTCAAAGCGCTTCAGGTGAAGGCTGTTGGAAGGCAAAGAGTATTTTCAACAGACATTCTTGGTAAAATATCTCATCTTCTTCCTGAAAACTCCAGAGAGCCCACTGGAGCATATAATAGTCACTGCTCCCAGAAGGCTGAGATTCTAGGATACGCGCACAGCCCACTCTCAACTCATGCTCCTCTGTGCCCAGGGAGCAGAACCTGCTAATGAGAGGAACAGAAAAACCCACGCAGGTGAGCTCAGCAGATAGTAAAACTTGTTCCCCATGGTTATGTGTCTCCCTTATTAAGTCATAAGCTCCCACAACCTCTTTAATACATGGGTAAATAATAAATGAATGATTGCAGAAAATGTTATAAAGAGACAAGAAACAGATCAGATATCGAACTACCGTGTTTTCTGGTATGCAAGAATCAGGTATACAAGAAATTACTCTCATTTTGCAAGGACATTTTGGGAAGGAAGGAGAACCAGAATAGATTTCATCATCCATGTGTTCAGAATTATTTTCAATTGCATTTATAATGATGGCTTTTTTGTTTATGCTCATACAAGTATGTTTATACTGAAATGATACAAATTCTTTTCCGCCACTGAAAACCAAATTATTATTTTATATCTGTTTGATTCTCTGTAATCCATTTATTATTTGGGCATCTTAGATGAAGAGTAGTTTAGAGTTTTGGAGTTTTCTTTTTCTGGTTTTTTTTTTTTTTGATAGAGTCTCACTCCATCACCCACCCAGGCTGGGGTACAGTGGCATGATCTTGGCTCACTGCAGCCTCTAATTCCAGGGTTCAAGCTATTCTACTGCCTCAGACTCCCCAGTAGCTGGGACTACAAATGTGAGCCACCACGTTCAACTAAGTGTTTGTATTTTTAGTAGAGACAGGGTTTCACCATGTTGGCCAGGCTGGTCTCGAACTCCCGACCTCCAGTGATCCACCTGCCTCGGCCTCCCAAAGTGCTGGGATTATAGGCGTGAGCCACCACTCCTGGCCAGTTCTAGGTATTTTTAAAATTGCAAAAAATGCCTGCAAATACAGTACCAATTCTTTAAGGAATATTCCAGCCCTAAAACTTCTCTAATTATTTATACCTTTGTTGTTTCCCCCTCAGAGGACAGTGAAATATTTCCCCAAATAGAAGGTTAACAGTTGGGGTTGTTTTTGTTACTTTTGCTTTGTCTCCCCGCAACCCTGCCCCATCGCTATTGTGAGAGAGAATGCACATTTTCTTCCACCCAGGGTAAAATTGACGACGGAAACACTGTCCTCTCCAATTCCCAATGCACTGCACCACTGCTGCAGACAGACAGTGAGTCTGAAGTGAAGCGGGAGGGGGTTGTTAGAAATAAGGCCCCACCCAGCGCAACACTTCCAGATGATCTGGGGGCCACGCGATGCAGGTGCTATCAGCAAGTAGCAGGCTGCATGGCTGGCTTGTGAGTTATTGCTGTGGTTACCAGATCTCCTTGCTGTAGCATCCTGCGTGTGTAGGTGATAAATCTTAGGGACCCGAGGGAGCACATCAGGCTTCTCTCCTCTGGCCCATTATTTTTCTCCTACATCATTTAGAAAAGTGCAGGTCTGGACCTTTTTAATTTTTTTTTTTTTGGATCATGAATGTTTTCTTCAGCTCCATGCCACATTTCCTTCTGCAAGTTCAATTTTCACAATGGAGTATATTTTTAAAGCCTGGCTCAATAGAAGACAAGAGAACAGAAACCTTAAGCAGGAGACAAGAGAACGAGACAAATACGTGGGTTTGCTCTCTTTGTTCTCTTGCAAATGGCAACGTGAAAGTCCGGTGGAGTCAGATATAGTTCCTGCTTGCAAAGGGAGTGAAAGGGAAAGAAACTTACGTCTTTTAAGACCATACTATGTACCAAAATCTACACCACAGTCTGCAGTCTAAAGCATGTCATTGTGGGCAACGCATCTATACTGCAAGTCAAGGTACCTGGGTTCAAATCCCAGCTCCTCCTCTTGCAGTTGGGTGCCTTGAGCAAATGACTTGATGTCTTCACCTGGAAAAATGGGCATAATACTAATCCCTACCTCACCAGACATTTCAAAATTTAGATTAAGTTAAACACAATGTGAACTTTAAGCATGTTTAAAAGTATAAATAAGCGGTATTTAGTACATTCAGAAGGTTGGACAACCATCACCTCTGTCTAGTTCCAAAGCATTTTAATCACCCTTAAAATAAATCCTATACCCATTAAACAGTCACTCCCCATTTCCTCCATCCCAGCCCCTGCCAGCCACTCATCTGCTTTCTATCTGTATGGATTTGTTTTTTCTGGAGGTTTCCTATAAGTAGAATGATAACATGTGACCCTTTGCATGTAGATTATTTCAGTTAGCATAATGCTTTTGGAATTCATTTACATTGTAATGTATATCAGTGCTTCATTCCTTTTTTATGGCTGAGTAATATTCCATTATTTGGATATGTACATTTTGTCTTTGTATTCAACCATTGATGGATATTTGAGTCATTTCCACCTTTCAGCTATGTGAATAATGTTGTCATGAACATTCATGCAAAGGTATTTGAATACTTCTTTTAAATTCTTTTGAGTATATACAGTTATTTCTCATTATTCCCAGTAGTTCTGTTCTATTAAGACATAACAAACACTGAATTATCAAATACTAAGTCATAGCTAAGAGAAATATATTTATTTCCCTATCTATTATCTAGCTAGCTAACTGTCATCTATTGTGTGTGTGTGTGTGAGATAACTCATCCTGGTAGATTCTATTTTATTTTACAAAAGAGAAAGTAAAATTCAGAACTGTTTGAGTGGCTGGGTGTGGTGGCTTACGCCTGTAAACCCAGCACTTTGGAAGGCCCAGCCAGGTGGATCCCTGAGGTCAGAAGTTCGAGACCAATATAGCGAAACCCTGTCTCTACTACAAATACAAATACAAAAAAAAAAAAATAGCCGGTTGGTGGCACGCACCTGTAGTCTCAGCTACTTGGGAAGCTAAGGCAGGGGAATCGCTTGAACCCAGGAGGCAGAGGTTGCAGTGAGTTGAGATCGGGCCACTGCACTCCAGCCTGGGCAACAGAGCAAGACTCTGTCTCCAAAATAAAATAAAAACGAAGTGTTTGAGTGACTTGCTTGGGGACACCGCACTGACACATGCCTTAGTTGTGCCTTGAACTCCATATATAATTGGCCCCAAAGCCAGAGCTTCTTGCACTGTTCTGCACCACCCATTACCAGCTCCACCCGGTGGGCATCTCTGCATGAGAGCTGAAATTAGAAGGTAGAGCAACCTTCCCTGGGAACGTGTGCATCAGGCAACTCAAATTTGGGGTCACCATATGCACGTCTGCACAAATGACCCTAAGAGAGACGCAGGTACTGATTGGAAGGTTACAGATATATTCTAGCAAAAAGGCAAATTTACAAATACAGAATCTATGCATGAGAAGGATCAGTGGCACCTAGGTGTGCAATTGCTGAGTCAGGTGGTAATTCAGTGTTTAACTTTCTAAAGAACAGCTCAACTGTTTGCCACAGCAGTCGCACCATTTTACAACCTCATAGAATTTTTATGACAGATAAAGAAGTTAGGATTTGTGGGAAATTACAACAGGACCTGGCAAATAGTTACTTATTGTTAATTAAATTAATTAAAGAGGTAACACTGCCAGTGTTAGCTGCCAATCTCAATTCTTTCCCACTTACAGGAGAGAGTAGCTTGCAGTCAGATAGCGTGGGTGCACTAGTAGGTCTAATTCAAAACAGAAAATGGTAATTGTTTCAGAGCAAAAACTACATTCAACCAGAGGGCGGATGCTTCATTTGTTTTCACCTTTACCCATATCCACCTGGTGCCATCTACTCAGCGTATACTCAAGAACTGAATCTATTGTCTGTTTTACAATTATTTTCTTTATAATGAACTCGTACAGATTCATTGCAGAAATCTGGGGAGTCACAGACAAACATAACAAAAATATTGTGACTCACTTGTAATCTTGAAGCCTTGCTTTTGTATTGCGTTTCCTTTCTTTGTTTTATGCAGTTAAACTCATGTGATGTGTGGCGGGGTACAAGTGGCTCACACCTGTAATCCCAGCACTTCGGGAGGCCGAGGCAAGTGGATCACTTGAGGTCAGTAGTTCGAGACCAGCCTAGCCAACATGGTGAAACTCTGTCTCTACTAAAAATACAAAAATTAGCCAGGCATGGTGGCACTCGCCTGTAATCCCAGCTACTCGGGAGGCTGAGGCAGGAGAATCCCTTGAACCTGGGAGGCAGAGGTTGCAGTGAGCCGAGAAGGTGCCATTGCACTCCAGGCTGAGCGACAGAGTGAGACTCGGTCTCAAAAAAGTAAAAAATAAAATAAAAAATCATACAATGTGTATAGTTTTGTAGCTGTATTTTTCACTTAACACTGTATTAACCCGCAACCATGTCCCTAAAGAGTCTTTGAAATCCTGATTTCTAAATACCACATGGGGTTTCATTGTGTTTATACCATGCTTTAAATATTCTCCTATTGCTGAATATTGTCTCCAAATTTCTGTTATTATTAACAACACAATAACTAAAAGCCTCGTACATGAATAGTTACATACATTAATGATTATTTCCACAAATTTGATTCACACAAAATTGTTTAATCAAAGGGTTGTCTTTTTAATACTCTTTTCCATAGAACTAGTTCCTCGGGGAAGGTTTTTTTTGTTTTTTTTGTTTTTTTTGTTTTTTTTTTTTTTCTTTTTGGATTTTTTGCTGTGTTGTTTTTTTTTTTTAATTTATCTAAATGCTTTTACTTTATTTTACCCAGCCGAAACCAGGCTTTGCTATGTTTACATTTAGTACACATTTTTTTCTCACAACATTTTCTTAGTTTGCCATTCTATTAGGTTGGTGCAAAAGTGATTACGATTTTTGCCATTTCAAACGAACAGCATTTAAAAATAATGGCAAAAAATGCAATTACTTTTCGGTCAACCTAATACATTCACAGGGAAATTATTGGATTAATGTCTCTTTTCTCCACTGGAATATAAACTCCTAAACGGTCAGCATTGGACCCATTTATTTCTGTGGATCCAGCACTCAGTAGGGTTGTGCAAAGTCAGTGCTCAGACAGCACTAGAGGCATGAATGGGTAAATCTCTCCACTTGAGGTTTTATCAATTTTCACTTCCACTAGTGGTGCATGAGGATGCACATTTACCAACCCTTCACTCACCTCATCCCCTCCAGGATTTTCAATGTTGCAGGTATTATGATTAGAAAAATAAAGTTGTCATTTTGATTAATGAAAATTGGGATCCTGTTATTTTATTCTGCATTACATTGATTACCAGAGACACTAAAATTTTTTCTCGTCTTGGCTGGGCGAGGTGGCTCACGCCTGTAATCCCAGCAGTTTGGGAGGCCAAGCCGTGTGGATTGCCTGAGCTCAGGAGTTCCAGACCAGCCTGACCAACATGGTAAAACTATGTCTTTACTAAAATACAAAAAATTTAACCGGGTGTGGTGGTGCACACCTGTAGTCCCAGCTACCTGGGAGGCTGAGCCACGAGAATTACTTGAATCTGGGAGGCAAAGGTTACAGTGAGCTGAGATGGTGCCACTGCACTCCAGCCTGGGCAACAGAGCAAGACTCTGTCTCAAAAAATAATAATCTTCTGTTTAATATTTGCACTGATTAGTTACTTCTCCTTTGTTAAATACTAATTCATATACTAATTCATGTTCTTTGCCCAATTTATTTTGTTTCTTGCACGATTTACTTGGTCCACATTTACTGAATATTTCTCTACTGGGTTCCAAGCTCTCCCTGGCACTTTTATGTGCCTTTAATAAAATTATTTCTTTAGGTGCCCATGCATAGGGTGCAAATATAATTCTTCATGCTGCTGACATAGGGAAAGTGTATCTATCTTCTTTTCATTTCTCAAATATCTATGTCATGGTGCTGGAGCACCTCAAGGAACGCATTCAGGTGGTGTTCTACAATCCCGTGAGTGTCAGATTCTTAGGGCGAACATGGGAAAAGATGGCTGGGAGAAGCAGGTCAACTGATGGTATTCGGTTGTTGTGTCTCAGACTCCAACTTGACCTGGGCTTAAATCCCAGCTACTCCACTGACAAGCTGCATGACTCAAGCAAGGAACCTAGTCTCCCTAGACTTTATTATTATTATTATTATTTTTCATTTGTAGAATGCAGACTGGTAATAGGCAATGCATAGGTTATTGTGAGAATGAACTGAGGTAAGATAGAAACAGGGAAATAAAGGAAGAGAAAGAGGAAGGAAGGAAGAGACGGAGGGAGGGAGGGAGAGAGAGAGGGAGGAGGGAGTAAGAAAATATGAATGAAGGAGGAAGAAGGAAGGGAAGGAAAAAAAGGGAGGGAGGGAGGGAAAGGAAGGAAGGAAGAAAAGAAATGAGGGAAGGATGGCGGAAGTAAAGGAATTGGGAAGAAAAAGAAAAGAAAGGAGGAAGGAGGAAGAACAGGAGAGGGAAAAAAAGCCTAGTTCCCGTTTCATTAGTGTGGCTTGTATTTGAACGCTTTCTGTTTACCCAATGAGGGTGTTTCCTCACTTCCAGGGCAGTCTATAATCCATCACTGTTGTCTTCCTTTGGAAGCTGTTATGAGGAGTTTTAACAGTCTCCGTTGTTTGCTGGAAGCTGATGGAAGAACTCTCCTTATCTCCAATATTAGAACTTGTAGAAAATCGATACAGGGTATAACATCCTTCACCATCATACTTGGTAATAAAGCCTAACTAGAAAATGTGCAGAAACTTTCTGCATCTGGTCCATTTTACTGATGTGAAAAGTAACCCAGTATATCCGGAGTGATTCCCTTCATTGATCGAAGCATATAAAGAGGAAGGTGCTTTGTATCAGCCCTCATTAAAAATGGAAGACTTGTCTACAACTTCTCACTTGAAAAACTGACCCTGTTGGGGGGAAAGCACAGGATGTGCCTGAATTTTGTTTTTCTTTCCTCTCGCGTCTTTAGGAAACATGCTATAAAGACAGTCTTCTTAATGTCAACAGAAGGCCGTACAATTCTGAGCCTTTTATAAATGACATTTGTCCAATAGTCTGATTTACTAAGCATGATTGAAAACCACAATCAGGCCACAAGTGATATTCAGGGGGAAAAAAAAAATACAACAACAAAAGCATTAAGAAACGAGACAGCTTTCCAAGGCTATGAAAACTTATCCAAAAGGAAATATATCACTCAAATATTTACAAAATTGCCGGTGCAATGCAGCCTTTTCAGTAGCAACGATTTTTATGTCCTAAAGAGAGTTTGTATCTAGAGGTAATTGTGTTCTGCAGCAGTTCGTAAGTCTGGGCATTTACGCTGGCAATTCCAGATTTATAGGAATAGAAGAAATTTCCGTGCATGATATACTGTACAAATTGTATGTAATAACCACAATAAAAAATTTCATTAGGCCTGCTATCACCAACCACCAATTCCCCGGGGAGGATTTATGTGCAAACTTCAGTTCCGTTTACCATCTGGGATATTCTTTGGAGGATGGGTAGCCCCGGGTTCCTTGGAAAAGATAAGGGGCATATATATCCTCTCCCTGTCTTGCCTTTGGGACAAGCATTTTAGAAAAAGAAGGCCTTTGTGTTTGAGGGCACAGCAATCTCCAGACGCCCCTCCATGAGCTTGCTCACGTCCCTCACCTATCCCAAGATCACTTCGGCAGCTGTCTTTAAATTTTGCAGCTCTCAAATCTGAGCAGTACGTCCTGTTGCATATTTTATGCAGCCCATCACGGAGATGTGGATGCAGATTTCCATAGTTATAGGAGAGGAGGCAGAAATGGAAAAGACAAATTGGGTCATCTTATAGTTTGCAGCTGTGAAATCCATTTCAAAATTGCAGCCTTGCAGGCCCGAGAGGCTTCCCCGGACTCGATGGAGATATAATCATGGTATCGCCAAGGAATAGCATTCAGGCCTGGCAGTGCTTCTAGGCGAGTAGCATATGTCCTCATAAAACGTCCTGTTTATGGCCAGAGTTTCTGTGCATATGCTGCGAACAGTCACAACCTGGATCTCGCCCTTGGTAAGGGAATAGGAAATTAAACATCTCCCCACCGCTTTGCAGAACGGGAGTCGGCATTTAATAAGAAAGGCTTCCCCCCATCCTCCATCCCTCTCCACAGCCCCCTCCCTGAGTTCTGCCTGTGCCTTATTGACGGGCACGTGCCTGTGTCTGGCACTGCCCAGCTGCTGTGTCTACAGAGCGGGGCAGGCACAGTTCCAAGCTCGCCCTAGAAATCTTGATAGATTCAAGCTTGAGGAGGACACAAGAAGGGGTGGTGAGGAGTGGGGCTTTTGGAAAGCATTTGAAGATGTTCTAAGTGTCTACTGACAGTTAGAATCCTAAATCCAACTTGTGAAAATTGACTTGCTGAGTGCTAATCCGTACACTTTTCATTGTGTACATAAGACCTCCTTTTATCCTGAGCACCCCATATGGTAATAGGACTGCCCAACTTTATTTTATTTATTATTCATTATTTATTTATTTGAGACAGAGTCTCGCTCTCTCACCCAGGCTTGAGTGCAGTGGCACCGTCTCAGCTCATTGCAACCTCCACCTCCCGGGTTCAAGCGATTCTTCTGACTCAGCCTCCCGAGTAGCTGGGATTACAGGTGCGCACCACCATACCCAGCTAATTTTTG
The DNA here is from genome assembly GCF_047675955.1 of Chlorocebus sabaeus. NCBI lineage: Eukaryota > Metazoa > Chordata > Mammalia > Primates > Cercopithecidae > Chlorocebus > Chlorocebus sabaeus. The sequence goes on from NC_132908.1 coordinate 8,146,167, forward strand.
TACTTTTAGTAGAGAGGGGGTTTCACCATGTTGGCCAGGCTGGTCTTGAACTCCTGATGTCAGATAATCTGCCTGCCTCGGCCTCCCAAAGTGTTGGGATTACAGGCATGAGCCACCACCCCTGGCCGGGACTGCTCCACTTTAAAAACCGGGAAAATAAAGGTTAAGACGTTAAAAGGCTTAGGAACTACAGATTGCTGAGCATCTACTTTGTGCCAGGTGGTGCATGAGGCAATAAGACTGCAGATACAGAGGAGACAGGCTCCCTGAAGCACAATGGTTATGATGATCCAAGAGGTAAGCGTCACTAAAATTAGATATACATGCACTGTTATTTATAGTTTCTATTTACACAGCACTACTTTGTGCCTGGTACTATATTGGGAACTTTTGATCCATTTTCACTCTCAGTCCTCACACCTCCGTGCCACAGTTCTTATCTTCCTTTTGCAAATGACTAAACTAGGACTCAGGTCACTTTAGGTGGCTTCAGCAAGGTCACAGAGCAAGAAAGGGCTCAATACGAGGCTCAGTACGAGGCTCAACTTCCCAGCGGGGATCTCCCTCCTGTACCACATTACATCATTATCTTCTCTTGGCATGTGAAGTTTCGGTTTTGATTGGAATGGATCATAAAGTGTCAAAACACTGTAAAAACAATATCTCTTTATGAGAAGAGCTAAAATCAGTTGCTATAAATTCTTCAATGTTAAAGGCACATGAAGAAAAGATAGAAAGGTTCTGGTGTCGAATGGTCTGGATTGCAGTTTGAGCCCTGTTGTGTGGCGTGATGCAAGTTTTAACTTCTCTGAATTTTATTTCCTGTCTGTCAAGTGGAGTTAACAAAAGTATCCAATGAGGACTGTTGTGTGTGTTAAATGTACATTTTTGACACAGCACAGTGTATAAAAATATTGCAGTAAGTTATTTTTTCTAAAAAGCTATAAATCATAATTATGTCTTTTGGCCAGGTGTGGTGGCTCACGCCTGTAATTCGAACACCTTGGGAGGCTGAGGCAGGTGGATCACTTCTTGGGGTCAGGAGTTTGAGATCAGCCTGGCCAACATGGCGAAACCCTGCATCTACTAAAAATACAAAAATTAGCCAGGCATAGTTGCAGGCGCCAGTAGTCCCAGCTACTCGGAAGGCTGATTCAGGAGAATTGTTTGAACCCAGGAGATGGAGGTTGCAGTGAGCCAAGATCGCATCACTGCACTGCAGCCTAGGCAAGTGAGCCTGAGTGAGACTCCAGGGCACTGCAACCTGAGCTGGGTACTGCACTCCAGCCTGGGCGAGTGAGCCTGAGCAAGTTTCGCTCAGGGCACTGCAGCCTGAGCAAGACTCCATCTCGATGACAAACAAGCAAACAAAATCAAATCTTTTGACTTCTGGAAAGGGACTAGCATTTGAAGGTCCAGTCTAAACAACAACAAAAATGAGTTTCCAACAGAGCCCTGCGATATGATGTCTGAGTGAATGGAAACAGAGGCAAAAGTGGCTTTGTCAGTTCAATCACTTATGGGGATTATTTACCAGGCATCTGAGCATGTTCAGTGTGTAATGAGAAGACGTCGTGAAATGGAGAATTTGGCTTAGTTCTGCAACTTATTAGCTTAGTACCTACCATTATACAAGAACCCATGTTTCGCACAATGAGAAAAATAAATGTAAAATGAGATATTGCCCCTTCCCCATTTAATGGAGCTCACATTCAAGTGCAGAGGACAGACACATGCTTGAGTCACCACAGCCCAAGGCAGCATGGCCATGGCAGAGAAACAGCCCAGTTGTTCTTCAAGAATGGTGAGCATGCAATCCCAGGTAACACTGGAGGAGAGAGGAGGGGACTGTGGTGAGGAATGTGACTCAGATGTCAAGTTCAAAATATACGTTGAGCCTAATACCTAAAAGGCACTGAAGGTCGTGCTGAAAGGCCGTAACTTTATTCTGTAGATGAATGTGATTGAAAAGTGAGATGTTTCATGCACGGTGTTTAGGAAGTCGATTAGTCAAGATGTTTCTACTGCAAATGGTAAGAGATTTAGCAGAAAAAGAAAAAAGACAGTTATTGACTACTATCACTGGGAAGTGCAAAGCAAGAGCATTCTGAATTCTTAAATAATGTCATTATGAGCCTGTCCCTCACCATAGTTCAGCTCTTGTTTCGTTGGGTAGACTTTATTCTCCTAAATGTTCTTCCCAAGTGGTGGTAAAAATGGCCACCAGCACTTGTAGGTTACATGCTACCTGCTTAATTAATTTCCCTGTGTAAAGAGAGAGCTTCTTTCTTAACTAGGTATTGATTTTCATTCCTGGGCTTGGGTCATTTGCCTATTTTTGAACGTGTAATAAAGGGCAAGAGGATGAAACATTTTGTTTGGCCAATATGGAACCAGATAATCACCTCTGAAATGGAGAGGAAGAGGTAGCCAGCCATTCACTGTTTACCCAACCACAAAGAAAAGGTATGGAGGGAGCAGCTTGCTTCTATAAAAGAGAAACAAATGAAACAGTATTAGATAAGATGGGTTATGCTGCTATAACAAATAATCCCAAAACCTATGAAATCAAATGAAAATGTATTAGTCAGATAAGATGGGTTATGCTGCTGTAATAAATACTCCCAAAGCCTGTGAAATCAAATGAAAGTGTATTTGTTAGATAAGATGGGGTATACTGCTGTAACAAATACTCCCAAAATCTACATGGCTTGAAACAATGCAGGTTTATTTCGCATCACACTATATATTGATGGTTGTTAGAGGTGAGGCAGTCTACTTTACTCATCTTCACTTGAGCTGAAGCAGAATGCATTCCCAAAGTTCCAAGATTGCTGAGGTAGGAAAAATGAGTATGGTAAATTTTACACTGTTAAAAGCTCCTACTTGAGAGTCACACATATCACTCCCATTTTAATTGTCTTTCCAAAGCAAGGTACATGGCTACACCTAACTTCATGGGGTAGGAAAGTTTATCCTATTATGTGTCTGGAATGAAGGAACTCTGAAAATATTTTGATGGACAGCAAAACTAACAGCAAATAGCAACAGCATATGTCCATTGCAAGAAGACAACTGGTAAAGTGATGTATTAATGCAAGCATCATATTTCTGAAAATAATTATGGTGTGTCTGCATGTATGTTTATGTGTGTGTGTGAGAGAGAGAGGGAGACATTATGATAAGCCCACATATTCAAGATCATGCTTATTGGAATCATTCCTCATTGAGATAATTCTGTCTTTTATTTCAGTTGTATTCATGCTGACAGTATGAATTTATTGACACCATAGAAATTATTAGAACTTTCTGACATCCTTTATTTCAGAGATACAAGATGCTTCATTATGAAGACGCAATTAACTGGAAAAAATTTCCTCTCTCAAATGATAATAATAATAATAGCAACAACAACAGCAGCCTATTTCTCTTCCCTTAAAAATCAAAATTACCATGATTTGAAAAAAGAAAAGAAAAGCAAAAGTTATTTGACTTATGATCTGTTGTGGAAAATTCCTGCTCTCCTTTCACTGCAAAACTATTGAAATTCAAGCAGTGTCTGTCCCTCTTTAGCCAATTAACTGCAGTCCAAACGGGGAATGGAAAACTCACTTTGAAGATTATGATCTCCAACTACCTAACACATTTTAAGAGTAAATAAAACCAATTTGCCCTAACCTTTATAATTATATAATATTTAAATACTGAAATTAAATTTAGAAATAATATTCCAAATTCTAAACAACATTGCAATACCTCTGTGGAGGCCATTGGTGGCAAGCAGCTAAGAAGTGCATTGGAAGTGGACACATAGCAAGTTTTCCTTCTGTTAGTTAAAGTGTCCTGTAAGCGTCCTCACTTCTCCCCCCATCAGGTCCCATTACTGTCAGAGACCATAGAGTGATGTTACTAGTAAAAAACCTCATTGTGAACCTCAAGGCAGACACTGCTTCCTGTCAGAGCCTAGCTGCTTTCCGTAGGATTTCACACTAAGTCTTGGCAGAGTCCTTAGGGGACTGTCCTTGCCATGCTGCAAATTCCAAAATGGCGCCTCATCCATAACATTCTTTACTGCCATGTCCTGAAAAATGGTTGTTATGACTATACAAACCTATAACCACCATGGGGTAGATGGGAGTCCTGGAGTTGAGCTATGCTTAGTCTGCCCAACCAGAAGCACACAATCCTGAGGTCTGCCTCAATCTCCTTCTGGTGGGACAGGAATGATGGTCTCTGGTTGCACCATCAAAAAGAAACTATTCCCCATTACTCCACAGCACAACCCACATGTACTGTAACCCATCAGATAAGCCACTCTCTGCGATCTGATTCGCCTTCCAGTGCAAGATGTGGACTTCAAACCCAGTTAGCCTGTGGTGTTTCTCCTGACATCCTTGACCCCTTGTCAGATTCAAAGTCCCTAATGGGCAGTTACTCTGCCCTTGTCAGTGAATGAAAATGAATGACTTGAAGAATGAACGTCAGTATGAGTAGGAGTGATGGAGGGAGAGTTTAGGTAGGAGAGCGTGAGTCTGTGTGCAGGAGTCAGTAAACAGTGACCCAGGCATACGAGGTTCAAAACTCCACAAACATTTCAGCTTCTTTTCCTGGCATGTTTGCTTCTGTCCTAGTTCTTTTATTACTTCCAGCTTAGCTTTCTGTTTTACCGTGATTCCTTAATCAACCTTCTTGAGGTTCCAGCCTGCTGTCTGGACTCCAGAGCCCTACTGAGCAGTGCTCTGGTCAGCAATGGCAGCCCTGAGCTGGTGGCTGGATGCTGCCCCTCTCTGGCACTAGCTGGTACTACAGGCTTCCTCCAAAATACAGCTCCTGTTAAGTTTTAACATCTTACCCTGGGGAGAAAAGAGCTCCCAAGTGAACCTGGTGTCAGTGATAATGAATTCAAGACGAGGACTCGGGGAATGGTAGAGGACCATGGTGAGCGTATAGGCCAGGCCTTTATGCCCTGGATCCTGGGCAAAGGTGATGAATAAAATCAATAAAAACTAACATTTATTGGTCTTTTTATAAAAGTGATAAAAATGGCACATACCTGATCTCACATAGGCCTCCCAACAAGCCCGTAAGGAACAATTATTGTTCCATTTTATAGACAAAAACATGGTAGTCTAAAGGCGATAAACAAGTTATCTGATTTCATGCTTTTAAAACCTTGCAGTGCCCAGATACAAACTAGCTCTGTTTATACCAAAACTTAGTCTCTTAATCCATAGTTATGGAAGACCTGGGGACTGATTTAAACAGGATCTGAAATCTTGTGGCTCCAGAAGCATAATAACGCTTTTTCCTTTTATTGGAAACAGGATTACCAACTGTAAAAGGTCTATTGTTCTAACACAGAGCAGCCTAAAACGCTCTATTCCTTCCAGAAAGTTAAGCTTCACATTTGCACATAAAGAAGATATCACACAAAAAAATAAAGTGAAGGGAAAAACCCGTAAATCCTCTGATTAAGAACGTTGTGTTTAGAAATCATGCCTGCTTGCCCTTTTATGTTTAAACGTCTGTCTCTTTGTTTCAGAGGAGGAAGGGACTCACCCTTTGCTTCCCAAATAATGTCTAGAAAAGTCATGATTGCCCGTCTGCGTGAGCTCACAATTTCTATCCCAGGAAAGGGGGTAAACAGAATAAAAACACTCACACATTTACTAAACAGTTGCTAGGTATTTAAATAAGGGTTTTACTCTTGATATTTTCCCAGTGCCAAGTAAGCTACGCCAGATCCAGGGATTGGGATTTTTTGGACTATTTTGTGTATGTGTGTGTGTATTTTTAGTAGAGGCAGGGTTTCACCATGTTGGCTAGGCTGGTCTCGAACTCTCAACCTTAGGTGATCTGCGCGCCTTGGCCTCCCAAAGTGCTGGGATTACAGGCATGAGTCACCATGTCCGGCCAGAAATTAGGTTTTGCCATGTTGTCCAGGCTGGTCTCGAACTCCTGGACTCAAACCATCCACCTGCCTGGGCTTCCTAAAGTGCCGGTGTTTCAGGTGTCTTGGACTATTAAAGGCTACTCCTGTCCTCGGACAGCCAAATGTGGGGCTGGTCATTAATGCTCAGCCTTGTCTCTGTCTGGTTGAGAATAAGGAAAGATTGGATCCTCTTTCTTGGTTTTCTATAATTAAATTATCATTATAATTAAAAAAAAAATACAACTAACTCCCCAAATTGGGAAGCATCTCCAACTATGGCAGATCCTAAAACAACTATACTTACTACGCTAAAAGCAATGTTTGCATTCAAAGCGGTTAAAAAGTGATGTGTTCTATGAGCATGGACCCTTTGGCCAATTTCTGCCAAGTGTCTAGGAGTTGGTGCTGGAGAGGATAAGGGAAATGAAATGGGAAAATATGCAAAACTCAGAATCAGAAAAAATGAGTTTGAATCCTATCTTCAGCATTTGCCAAAGGAAAATCCTTGGGACAGAGACTTGGTCAATACTTGTTGAGGGAGGAGCAACTGGGGGCATCGTTATTGGGCACCTCAGGGCACTCAAGAGGTCAGCTAATTTTTGATTCCAGTGTTAGTGTGTCCAGCTCCAGCCTTTAATATTCAGAAACATTGCTTTGACCTTTTCTGTCTCCATATTCTAATAGGAGATGTGACCAATGGTGGACAGCTGATGTAGAGCACCCGGTTTGTGCACCAGAGGTGTTTTGGATGTTCTTGCAGGATCTTAAGATACTGCAGCTTTTTATAGGCTGCCCTGCTGGATGATCTGTAGACTCCCCAGCATGGTCTCCTTCCTGTAGGTTGTTCTTTTGGGACATTTTTCTCATTGTGGACTTTTTAAAAATTGTCTTATTTTATCTTTGCAGAGATGGGGATCTTGCTGTGTTTCACAGGCTGGTCTCAACCTCCTGGCCTCAAGGGATCCTCCCACATCAGCCTCCCAGAATCCTGCAATTACAGGCGTGAGCCCATGCACCCAGTAGTGACATTCTAATATAGAAACCACCTAAAAAATTAAAGAGAGTTCAGGCACAGTGGCTTATGTCTGTAATCCCAGCACTTTGGGAGGTCGAGACAGATCACCTGAGTTCAGGAGTTTGAGACAAGCCTGGCTAACACGGTGAAACCCCATTTCTACTAAAAATACAAAAATTAGCTAGGCGTGGTGGTGCACACCTGTAATCCCAGGTACTCGGGACGCTGAGGCAGAAGAATCACTTGAACTTGGGAGGCGGAGATTGCAGTGAGCCAAGATCGCATCACTGCACTTCAGCCTGGGTGACAAGTGACAGAGTTAGACTACGTCTTAAAAAAGAAAAGAAGAGAAAAGAAAAGAAAATTAAAGAGAAAATCACAGGGCCTGTTAGTCCTGTTTTCAGTTTCTCTCAAATGTGGTACCAGGTTTTCAGCCTTGAAAGACGGCATCGGGATTCAAATAAAGTCAAAACACTTCAAAAAACGTTGTCAAAAGGCAAGTCACCTGGCCTGATAGGACTGTTAAGTATATATTTGATGGTTGTCTTATTTTGTTTGTGTATAAAAGAATCTTAGAAATATCCTATTTCTGGACTGCTTAAATTTCATCCAAACCTGTCTCTGTCAGGAGAAGCAGATATTTATTTGCTTGATTCTTCCCTACAAGGCTTACACCAAAAGGTTGGGGACTTCCTACCTAGGCCAATAATTCTGTTTTCTTGAAATAGATATGCTCGAAACCTTTAATCCTTATTCCATCTCCTGCTATACTGAGTGTGGAAACAAAGGAGAAGGCAAAGGAAGAGGAGGAGGAGAAGAAAAAAAAGGAGAAATCTCCCCAATGTTTAATTGTTTCCATTTGTATCCTATGGGGCCACTGGGGAAAAAAAACAAAAAACAAAAACAAAACAACATTTATTCTATCTTTAACACAATTCTCTTTCAAATAGAGGAAGATATCAATCGTGCCTCATTTGTTAGCCTTTGTTTTTGTTTGTTTGTTTTCCACTCTAAAAACCTTTGACTCCTTTAATCAAGAAAAAAAATAGCTTGGATTTTGTTCATTTGTTTATTTTGTTAGAAGGTCAAATTCAAAACTCAGCTTTGTCACTTACAAGCTATGAGTCCTTGGGTAAGTTGAACATTTTTCAATTTATCTCTAAAAGAGGGATAAACTTCAGTGTTGTGAACAGGAAGACCTAGATGTTATAAAATGTCTAGAATTATGCTCCCTCAATAATTGGTAGCTAAATTAGGCAGGGTAAGCAAACTACTGTTACAAAGCCATCCCCAAATGTCAGTGGCTTGGCATAATAAAAGTTTAATGCCTCTTCACACAACCGTGGAACTGGGTTTCCTATCAGCCAACAGTGCTTCTGATTGATTGGGTGGCTCTCCTCCAGTTGGTGACTCAGGCATCCAGACCTCTATCTTTTTGTTCCACTGTCCTCTAAGATATTGAGGTTCTCTCCATTTCAAATGGAGAAATAAAATGGAAGTACCGATAGAAGGGTTTATAGACCTGCCATTGAAATAAATAACATCACTTCTGCCCATATTTTATTGGCCAGAACTCAGTTGCCTGGCTCCATCTCACTGTAAGGAGACTAGGAAATGTACTCCAGCTGTATGCCCAGGAGGAAACAAGAAATGATGGGTGCACAATAGCCACATCCTGCCACCTTGGCTCTTTCTTGATTTTATACTGTAGTATTGAGCTTCCTTATAAGAGGTAACTCTTGACAATGCGTTCCAGTTGATTTCTCACTGCCTGAAGATAAGGTCAACTCCTCTATCATCTACAGAGTCAGGATGCTCATATGTGTATTTACTATGTTGTGTATGGTGGTAGAAAATGTCCCTGTCCTCATGGAGTTACAATCTCCTTGGGAAATGATTTGGTTTGGATGTGTTCCCACCCAAATCTCACTATGATTTGTAATAGTCTCCACATAGCTAGGGAGGCCTCACAATCATGACAGAAGGCAAAGAGGAACAAAGTCATGTCTTACAAGGCAGCAGGCAAAGAGGAACAAAGTCATCTTACGTGGTGGCAGGCAAGAGAGCATGTGCAGGGGAACTGCCCTTTATAAAAGGGTCCCTCCCACAACATATGGGAATTATGGGAGCTACAATTCAAGATGAGATTTTGATGGGGACACAGCCAACCCATATCGCCTGTCTTCCTGGCTTGCAGATGGTGCCTTCTCACTGTGTTCTCATGTGGCCTTTCCTCAGTGTGTGCATGGAGAGAGAGAGGTTGAGAATTCTCTCTTTCTTTCTCTTCTTATAAGGCCACCAATCCTATTGGATTAGGGCCCCACTCTTACAACCTCATTTAACCTTAATTACCTCCTAAACACCCTATCTCCAAATATAGTCACATTGGGGGTTAGGGCTTCAAAATATGAATCGAAACACAATTTAGTTCATACCATTGCTCTTCTTTCTTTTCTTCAAACACAGTAGTTCTTTCTGGTCAAAATGCTTTTGTATCCACAATTCCTGGAATGTTCTTTCCCTCTTAGCTCCACATCCTCCAAATCTCAGCTGCAATGTCACCTGCTCATAGAGGTCTTCCTTGGTCATGCAGTCTACTGAGACCCCGTCTGTCACTGGCAATGTGAAGCAAAGCAGAAGTTACCTGAGTCGCCTTTAACCAAGGCAGTCCTATTTTGCCTACTTTATATGCTGATACTCTGTTTTAAATTTTCTATAGGAAAAAAGGGTTCTGTGGTTGGCGAGTGGGGTGGAGATGGAAAATATAGGTTTAGATCAATGATTCTTGAGTTATCATCAGAATCATCCAAGTAGCCTTTTAAAAATATCAACGTGCAGGCTGCACCCAAATCTATGAAATTAGAATCTCTAGAGCACTATCCAGGGAATGTTTATTTTTCAAACCTCCCCCAGGGGATACTGATGCCACTCAACGATCTGAGTTTGGGAGGCACTCTACCAACTTATCTCTGAAGTCCTTTCTCAGCCACAGATTCTAGGATTCAAAATTTCACCAAGATAAAAGACCAACACTTTGAAAGAAACTACCTGTTCAAGGAAGACCACCTCCACTCTGTTGATCTAGAAAATGAGTTTATCGTTGGGGACTGCTCCTCTTTCTCTGGAATTTCTGTGTTCTTGGAGCTCTTTAACAGTCCAGGTGCTTTCAGCTGCAGATATTGGAATCTCAGATGCAACTAACTTAGACAACACAGCAGTATGTTATCTCACGTCAGAGGTGGAACAGGCCATGAATCAGCAGCTCAGCAGTGTCATCGGAGATCCAGGATCTGTTCACATCTCCACTTTACCTTTCTCAGCATTTACTTCAGCCCCAGCGGGAGGTATAATAAGATGGCTGGACATATCCAGGCATCACGTCCAGACATGACAGTGCCCAGGGGAAGGAACAGCCTGTTCTTCCTGTGTTTCTGTCTTAGGAGAGAGGAAGATATACCCCAAGGACCCCCAGCATACTTCCCAGGCATTAATCAGCTAGAATTCGACCATCTGATTGTCTCTAAGCCAACGATTCATAAAGGGACAGGGAGGAGCCCTTTAGACCACTTGGGCCTATCTGAACTAGGAGTGCATCTGCTTCTTGGGCAGCACATGCTGCAAGGCAGGAAAGTGTTGAGACTGGAACAAGATTGGTTCCTATTAAGAAAGGGGAATTGGGTGAATGCTGTCCACCCCAAGCTCTGTCCTGAGAAAGAGTGCACAGTGATAACTATTATTGCCATCACCCAAGGGAAGAAGGGTGTGAGGAGATAGTTATACTTAAAACAAAATAAAAGCTTGCAATAATTTCTCAGGCTCCAGATGCTCTTTATTACATAATGGTGATCATAAAAGGCCTTAATGGGTATGATTCTCCCGGAATTTCTACTCCCTTTCAGAAGCAGGGCTGGGGAGGTCTTTGCATGCCAATTAGCAGGTAATTGGAGCCACAAAGAAAGAAGATGGTGCAGTGACTTCCTGGCTCAGCTTTTGAAGGGGAGAAAAATCAAAGAATGTCCTAGAAATGCCCAGGTCCCTACTGGCTAAAAGTGTAGGTCCACAGTGAGTGAGGAGTCCAGCCTAACAGGGTTTTAGGTGCTGATGAGTTACTTCTTTATCTTCATGCACTCAATCTTTCCATTTATTAATTCAGTCATTAATTCAACAACCTTCATAGAGTTCCACTTAACTGGTGATTTTTCTAGGCTTTGGAGATACCAAGATAAATGAGACAGTATTGATATGTCTCTCTCTGTCTCGCTAAGGAGTCTTGGTGTCTTGGTTAAATATGAAGTGTCTGGAGTTAGACTCAGATTCAAATCCTGTCTCTGACACTGTCTAGCTGGATTTTATTGGTTTATCTCTTTCTCCCTCCCTCTTTTCACACCTGAAAAGGAATATATATATGGCCAACTCCAGTGGGTTGCTATCAAGATTAGATGAGGTAGTGCAAGCACAGCACACAGCTGCGTGTTCCCTGGCAAATAGTAGGTGCTCAATACATGCTTCCTATTGTCATGATGATGATTATTATTAAACTGTGCCCCCAGCCCACATGGAGCTCAGAATATAAACCAGATGTTACAGGAAAATGCCCACGATGAGAACATATGAAACTCTAACTAATAGTACTCTGTTTTGGGGGACAGGCTCTCCATGATTTAAAATTTAAGAAGTTGCCACTTATGGAGCAACTACTATCTGCCAGTCTGTGTGAGAGGGGATTAGGAGTGGTGTTTTGTTTAACCCTCATAGCAACAGAGCAAGGTAGAATTTTAGTATTGTTCTCATTTTACTGATGAGGAAACTGAGACAAAAGAGGTTAAAATGGTAGTTTGAGGCTGTACATTTTTCTTTGTGCTAAGGGGTGGAAAGATCCACTACTGACAATTTAATTGTTTCAAAAGTTTGTGTTTTCTTCCCTCCTATGCATTTTAAATAATCTTTTATATTTAAGAGGTACAGTCCCCCCTTCCCTTCCAAATACATCTCTCTATTATCTATGAATATGTACAATATCCACTTCCTTTTTTTTTCCTGTGAACCAAAAATGTTGTGAAATCAACATTATGTTGAATGGTAAAATTCTAGAAATTCCTTGCTAATTATATGTTCACATTACATTTCTTAGGGATGGTTCTCCCCCAAGAAAAGGGAAGGTCAAAATTTTGAGCATTTTCTTGAAGGAAGCATTTCTATCTTTGGAAGAATAGCAATCCTCTAGCACAAAATATAGGGCATCTATATTCCAGCAAATACTTTTGAACTATTACCACCTGAAGAAGGTACATTAAATCTCTAAAGGATTAAACTTTCCAGCTTCCTGTAGTGATTATTCTATTGCAAATTTCCAAGTACTATAGGTCCCTGGTGACATTCACTGCAATGGAATATCTACCAGGAGCGGGGTGGATGAATAGAATTGTTTGTCAATTTTTATTTTTATTTTTATTTTTTTGAGGCAGAGTCTCATTCTGTCACCCAGGCTAGAGTACAGTGGCATGATCTTGGCTCCCTACAACCTCCACCTCCAAGGTTCAAGTGATTCTCCTGCCTCAGCTTCCTGAGTAGCTGGGATTACAGGTGCCTGCTACTGCACCCAGCTCATTTTTGTATTGTTAGTAGAGATGGTGTTTCACCATGTTGGCCAGGCTGGTTTCGAACTCCTGACCTCAGGTGATCTCCCGCCTCAACCTCCCAAAGTGTTGGGATTACAGGTGTGAGTCACTGCACCCGGCCACTTTTTTTTTCTACTTCTTGTAGAGACTATGGAATATGTGACATACGATTTGAGTTTGAGTCCCACCATTACACTATCCAAAGTACAATTGGATTTTGATAGCTAATTTGGGTTTGAAACAGAGGTGACTTATCTAAGAGGACCACAGGAGAACTCTCCCTTAACTCCAGACTCATATTATTAATGCTTATTGTGTATCATCAGCTGGATATTCCACAGATAATTCAAATTTAGCAAGCCCTAGTCTGATTTCCCCATCTTCCCAAGTACATCTAATCAGCCTCCTGCATTGCCTCCTCCATCAACAGTCAATAAATACTATCCACCCCGTCCCCCACAGCAGAAGCCTGGAAAGCATCCTACGCTTCTCCCCTGTTTCATCATCGCGAATATGAGTCTGATCAATTTCATCTTTCTAATTGTTAAGACCCACAGTGTTGTATCCCAGAGCGTATGGGTTAAGAGTTCAGTGGTGGTTCTTTACTGTGGACATGGAAGTTCTAGGATGCAAAATAAAAAGCTTAATTAGAAATGGAGTGGCAGAAACAGATATTTCAAACACCAAGAAGCTGAGAACATGTTTGCAGGTTGTTACATGCTGGGCACTAATTAACAATGATGGAGATGAACTCCAGTGTTCCATTGTTTCACTGGGGATGTAAGCCACAGCTCAGGTGACATAGCAGGTACAGTGAATACTGTGGCTGTCAGCCTCTTCTCTAGGCATTGACAATGGTGTAACTTGAACTTGGGCTCTCTCCCTGTGCTCCCACACCCAGTGGGCTTACCCTGATCAGAGCCCTTAATAGAGAGGATTTTAGGTATCCATTTACTTGTCTGTCTCCTTTTCTAAACTTGAGCAACTTGAATGCAAGAGCTGTGTCTCATGTCTCTCACATCAGTAAGTCCTGGTACAGTTGGCAACACTTAGACATTTAGTGGGTTCATTGCTTTCTTGTGGCTGCCAAAAGAAGTGACCACACACTGGGAGTTTCAAGACAACAGAAATTTATTTTCCCATGTTTCTGGACCCCAGTTATTTGAAAGATGTTATCAAGGCCCTACTTCCTCCAAGTGCTGTTGGGAAGCACCCCTCCTTGCCACTCCCCACTCCTGGTGGCTTCTGGCATTCCTTGACTTGTAGCTGCATCACTCCACTCTCCGTCTTTGTCTTCACATGGCCTTTTTTCCTCTCTCTGCATGTTTCTGTAATCTCTCCTCTTCTTACAAGGACAGCAGCCATTGCAGTTATTGGATTAAGGGCCCACCCTAAATCCAGTACAATGTCATCTTGATATCTTTAAGAATCTGTTTCCAGATAAGGTTACATTCTGAGGTTCCAGGTGGACATGAATTTTGAGGGGCACTGGACATCCCACATACAGCAAATATACAATAAATAGTAACTGCTATGATTTTTCTATGATTCCCTCGTGTAGACAGATTCCTTCACTATACACTCTCACTGAACCATGATCCTTTGTTTGAATTCACAAGCTTCATGATAGTAGGGACAATTGTGGATCTCACTCTACTCATTTTATCCCTAGTACTCACTACTGTGCCTCTCACATAGTGGGACACAATAAATAACTGTTGAATAAATGAATGACTGAATTAATAAATACACGAATAATTACCGATATAAATATGCTGCAGTTCCAATCCTGAGCTACGAGGTTCCAACAAAGGCCTCAGAAGCTCTGGCTGCAGAGCCAGCCTTCACACAAGGTTCAGCTGGCTCTCTCTGGAGCTGGTTGAGTTTGTTTAATCATATTATACAGTGTGCGTGTTTTACATGATCAATATATGTCACCCTAAGTGAACATGTCACCCAGCCTAATGGCTTCTGCAGGAACAGTTTATTGTAGTTAGCATTCTCCTTTGTAGATGCCTGCTCCAGCTATGGCAGCAACAACGGGCCCAGGACCCTCAGTGCCCCTCACCCCCCTTGTGCTGTTTTTTGCTAAATGAAATATGACAAGAGAGTGGCTTTGAGTAATTGCAATAATTGACTGTAGAGAGTCCATGATTATGTCATTAGCTCCTCTCTGGTTAATGTATTATGATTGTGGCCATATTTCTCTGCTTTGGAAACCATCAAAATTGCAAGAAGGGATGACCAGGATAGTGGAAAACTGCCTTCCCCGCTCCTCCCCACTAGACCCCAAGTTTTATCATACTAGTGAAATGTTTAAAAAGTAAGGGCTATAGTAAGAAGACCTGGGTACCAGTTCCAGCTCGACCATTTATTACCATGTGGTCACTGGTAAAAGTTTTTAACTCTGAGATCTCTGATCTCTCAAGGTGGAGGATTGGGAGAGATGACAATAGTCCATTCCCTCCCTACTACATATGGTGATTGAGAAAATCCAGGTATGCCACTGTGCACATTGCTAACATCATAGAATTCATATTATTTAAAATGCTTGCATTATACCTGTTCACAGAGAGAGAAAGATAGCCCAATGTTTATGACGAGCCTACCTGGACATTCCTCAGCTAATAGTTTATTGGATAATTATAAGAAACAGAGACAAGAGACTATGGTCAGCAGATGATAAACTGGACCTCAGAATGTCTTTTCTTTCAGAGTGGAAGCCTGAGCTAACAACCCTTTCCCTGATGAAGCAATTTTTCTTCTAAAAATGCAGAAATACCAAGATTATCAGTGAAGTGAACATGACAGAAATCAACTAACCAGAGATTGCAAATATACATTCATCACTCATTGCTTTATATCCTCTTCCTGAGGCTCTGGCAAATATTACATAAAATAATTGTTCTTTTTCCCATGGAGCTTTGAAATGAGTGGTGCAGTGAAGAGTGTTTAACAACCCACATTTGGTGAGGCTGCGGTGAGCCCTGGTTCATAGCTGGCAGACACCCATGGTGTAAATTTTCCCATCATGGCTGACATCAAGCTACCAGTGTAGCATTGCCAAATGCAGAGTTGGTAAGTGACATGCTCGGTCAGCTCTCATGAGCCTGTGTGAACAGACTTCCCCACACCATTGAAGTCTTTTTCAATACAAAGTTCCAGAGCTCCACATCCAACCATTCAGAATTGTCACAGAAAAGTGAAAACATTTTGTTATATCTTTTAATCCTCTAATTTTACAGATAGAGATCCAGAGAAGAGAAAGAAAATGTACAAAAATCACATAGCAAATCAGGGAGCTAAAACTCCAGTTTCCAGCACGCAGGTTCTTTCTTCTGTGTGACACCTTTCCAGAGGCTGCATGGGAAGGTACGATGATTCTACAACCACCTGGTCAACAGTGGTTCAGAGAAAGATCTAGCACAGTTGCCAGATATCTTAATATCTCTCTATTTATTTAAGCCTAACAACTCTATGACATAGGTACTATCATTATACCTATTTGACAGATAAGAAAATAAAGGCTTAGGGAAGTCACATAGCTTTCCTGAGGTTGGAGGATGATTAAGTGGTGGAGATATAAAAATTATACTTCAAGATGCAGGCTCTTAACTACTTGCCTTAGGCAGCTTCTGACATGACGCCAATAATTCCTACCACGTGGTATTTGTGGTCTTGCAAAATTCCCTCCCTTTGAAGGTAAGACTGGATCAAGCAACCTGCTTCTAATAGGCAGAATACAGCAAAGGCAATGAGATACTTTTTCCATGATTAGGTTACAAAAGACTGTGACTTCCATCTTGTTGGTACAGTCATTCCTTTGCATCCACAGGGGATTGGTTTTAGGACCTCCCTGGACACCAAAATCCACAGATGCTCAAGTCTCTCATGTAATATGACCTGGTATGTGCATATAACTTATGCACATTCTCTCACACACTTTAATCATCTCTAGAGTACTAACGTTTAATACTGAATACAAGGTAAACGCTACATAAATAGTTGTTATACTGTATTGTTTTATTTGTATTATGTTTTATTGTTGTATTATTTTTTTAGCATGATTGAATCTGTAGATGCAGTGCCCACAGATACATAGGGTCACCTTTATTCTCTCTTCTTTCTTCTCTATTGCTTATTCTGATGAAGCTAACCACCATGTAGTAAGATACTCTACGTAGTGGCCCACATGGCAAGTAACTGAGAAAGACATCTGGTCAATAGGTCTTGGAGAACTGGGAGCTTAGTCCAATAGCCTTAAGGTTCTTAACTGCCAACAACCACATTTGTGAGCTTAGAAGTAGAATCTCACCCAGTCAAACCTTCAGATGAGGCTGCAACCTCAGCAAATGCCTGGACTGCAGCCTTTCAAGAAACCCTCAAGACAAGGGTACCATCTAATTTATGCCAGGGTTCCTGACCCACTGAAACTGAAATAATCAATGCTGTTATTTAAGTTGCTATATATTGAGGTCATTTGTTAGCAGTAGATAACTAACATAGCACTAGTCTATCCAGAGTTAAACATTCAAATAAGATAACTTGGGTGACCAAGTTACCTAGCTACACTAAAACTCAATATTTTCTTCTTTAAAATTGGGGGTAGGGGTGTCACAACAGAATCTGCTATACAGGTAAAGGGTTGTTGGGAAGTGGAATGAGGTAATACAAAGAAAGTGCTTAGCACACAAATCAAAAGCATAAAAAAATATGAATGGAAACCAATTTCTGGCCCCAAATCCTTGAAGTAGTATATAAACAGAAAGGGAAATGAGAGGTAAGGCAGATATGAGGTGAGAGAAAATAGGAGGGATTTCTTATTTTCATGAGCAGGACAGAAATGAGTGAGTGGTGTTTGAACTTAAGGCATAGGCCCAGAGAAGATCCTACAATGTGTCAAGACGTTGGGAGATGTTGGATAGATAATGTCTACAATGCAAGCAAGGACAGCACCATTTATTCTCCATAAAAATCTCAGCAGGCTGTGTACTTTTCCTTAGAAAAATAAAACTAACTGGTAAATAAATATCATTATACATCCCATGTAACCACAGGATATAATTATTGACTGCACTCACCCACACATCACAGAGAAAATGGAACTTGTTTAGGCACAACCTTCTCAACCCACCAAGCTTGTGTGTGAACTTAGTGCATCTCTTTTGATGCCACTGGCTGACAGTTTAACTTTTGTGTCTACTAAAAATATTGAGAGCCCTTGGTCAGCAGATCTCAGTTGAACTAACAGTCAGAAATTACCTTTTTACAAAGCAGAAGTTATATTTTTTCTGGTTGGATACGGATGGGATCTTAGTTCCCAGATTATAATATCTTGGTGGCTAAAAAAGCAGACTTTGAGAGTAGGCTGTCTGGGTTTAAACATAGCCACATAATTTTATCATCAGTGTGTCCCTGGAAAGCAACTCTACCTCTCTGAGCCTCAGTTTCCTCATCTGACAAAAAGGGATAACATTCCCTAGCTTCACTGTGGTTTTGATAATAAAATGAGTTTTGGTACGCAAAAGCTACTTAATACAATAATTGGCATATGAGCGGGAGGCCAATGAATAAGCATTCTGCTTCATTTTATTTGCTTTATTGTAAGCATGAAAACAAAATGCAACACATTAAAAAAATCCTCAAGGTAGGTGTGTTTACAGTCTGTGATTTGCAGAATAATGTTAACTGGCATTGAGCAAAATTAGAAATGATAGAAGAAAAGGAGGAATAAAAGAAAAGAAGAAATGAAAGAGGAAGTCATTTCTATTTTATTTTTGTTATTCTTATTTACTATGGTTTCATAGTAAAATAAGTTTAGAAAAACATGAACATTTAGAAGAAAAAATTTTTAAAGTTTGATTGCAGGATTTTTCAGAAACTTTGCAAATTTACATGTGACTCTTCAAGGGAACGATAAAGTGTATGATGTTTTTATAATTTATTTCAACACAGAAACTCTTTTTTTCTCCCTAGAATTCATATTAATATATTACAGAAACCTGTTTTAGGGGACATACTTTAGAAACCATTGCTGTGGGATTATCATAGTCTGATCAGACATTCTCCACTAGAAATTTCTGGTCATTTGTAGCAATGTTCCTCATATTTAGAGTGGTAAGTAGAATCTATTCTGTGATTTGCTTTATTGTCTTTCTATTCTTTCAGTCTTATAAAAGCCATCTAAATTTTTGGACCAGCAGATGGCCTGTTTTTGTTAACTCTTCCCCTGGCCCTGCTGCACAAAGTCTGAATTTCCACTTTGATTTTTGCACATACTGCATCAAATCTCCCTGTCACCTTCTCCCCTCTCCCTTAACGGGGCTCACAACGCTAAGTGGGCAGGTTGCTCAGGAGTCTGACTTGAGGATAGAAGGCATCCACTTTCCTGGTCTCTGTCCTTGTGTGATACAATAAACCTTGAAACAACTGAGTCCCCAAAACTTTGGTCCTCCTAGACATCGATCCAGAGTGTCACTCTGGTTGAACACCTTCAGCAGCAAGATTCCAGGTATGTCAAGTTCTGGTCCTTAGAGAGCAGGGACTAGTGGCCCAGGATGAAATGCATGCATTTCTTCGTGAAGACGGAGATTATTCCTCCAGCTAAGTGTCTCTCCTCCAGAATAAACCTGAAGACTCCAAAATGTCAGGCAGTTGCTTCAACAAGAGCTGACAGCAGAAACCAGAATTGCCCCTTGTAGAACGGGTCCGCGGCTGAACCCGAGAAATATTCCTGCCATAGCCTCAGATTCCCTTTTTTCTCCTGAAGCTTTCATCTCCCTCTATTCTGATCCACCCTGAGTTGTTTTCCTGTATCTCCTCTCAGCTGACTGTCAGCTAATCCCTAAAAGTGTTAAGCTGCTTGCTTTAGCGTAAACTGATTGAAAAGAAAAGATGCTAGCTAAACAGGCTAAACATTATCAGAGAATCATATTAGATAGGGTACTCCAAGACAGATAAGCCCTAAACCTCCTATAAAGCCATAATTGTGGCACAGAAGAAAGAGAGGAAAAGAGCGATAAGTTTAAATCCTGGTTCTGCCAATTTATTTCTTCTGCATGCATTTATTCACTAATATGTACCGAAAACAAGCTCTGTACCCTGGTTGGGTTCTGTGCTGGGTGCTTAGAGTGGCAAACAAAACATCCTGTCACCAACCCTGTCATGGTAGGCTTTACCAAGCTAAATAATTATTGTATGATTATAAACTTGTAATAAAGCTATGATGGTAAATAATAGGATTTAGTGATAGCGAATATGTAGAATATCGTAATGCAGACAGAATGGTCAAGGAAGTTCTCTCTGAGGAGGTGGCACTGAAGCTGAAACTTCAAGGGTGGCAAAGGAGGAGCTATGCAGCTGTGCAGAAAGAGTAGGGAGTGCATTCAAGGTGAAGCAGCAGATTTGCAAATGAAATAAGGAGAGAAAGAGATTGGCTTGTTTGAGGGAGTGAAAGAAACTCAGCATGAATGTAATAAACTTAGTGAGAAGAGAGAGTGCCAGAAGATGAAATTTTGTGTCAGCTATCGTTGATAGAACAATGCTGCCTAACAAACAACTACGAGTTCCAGTGGTTTTAACATTACATTTATTGTTCATGTATCTGAGGTCAGCTTGGGATCAGCTCTAAGTTCTGTTTCACAGGTCTCTTATCTTCTGGCAGTGTAGTCCAGACACGTTCTCCAGAGATGGCAAAGGCACAAGGATGCAAAAAAGCATGTAATGCTCCTTGCAGGCTTAGGCTTGGAACCAGCATAGCATTATTGTATTAGTAATGCAGATCACAAGCCTGATCTCTGAGCCAGCACAGGCAGACATGGTATATTTACATGGCAAGGGGTCTGCACGCCAGGAAGGGTGGAGAACTGAGTCCATTGTTGCACCTTTCACAATTAGAGAAACAGGCACACAGAAACCATTCCAATTAATTCTTTGAAGGCTAATGTATGAAGGTAGATTTTATTCTAAGTACTATGGGAAGTTATCAAGCTGGTCTTCTATTGACCAAGTGACCTTGGACAAATCCTCAGTGCTCTTGAATATTTGTCTTCTCGTTTATAAAATGTGTGTGTATTGGGGAAGAGAGAGAGGGGTTGATTCTCAAGTAAGATACTCAAATTCTTTGAACCTTGTAATATTTATGTGTAAAAAATGAACTAATCATATATATATCATATGATTATTGTGAGATTTAAATAAGATTATGAATGTGAAAGTGCTATGTAAACTGTGAAATGCTCTGCACTCATCATTTCATATACTGTTTATAGCAATTCTACAAAATGAGGTTAACATTTCATAGATAAGGAAGCTGAAACTTGGGGTTGTTAAATAACCTGCATTTCGTTCCACAATGAGGAAAAAGACAAGGAGCCAGGGTGAAACACTCATCCATCTGATTCCAAAGCTCCAAGTCTTCAATTAACTATAAATTAAATAAGTTGCTTCCCTCTATGAGGAATTGGCCGTGGTAGTACCTTTAACAGAGATTACTGGCTTTGCAGGAAGTGATGGCTGTGATTTAGACCTTTGCCAGACGCTGCTGAGCTCAGCAATAGTTTCTTATCCCAGGCAGGCCAGTGGCCAAGATCTAATTCACCAGGGGCCATCTCAGCTGATTGGTTCATCAATAACCCATTATCTCTGCCATTGTAAATATCTCAGAAAGAATGTGACTTTCAGGAAAGAATACCCAAGCACACCCAGGCTGCAGCCTGTCCATAGCATAGATGTCCGGGAAAGAAAAAAAGTATCTATGCCTTTTCTGGCTTTACATGGCAAAATGTTACAAAATCCCTCTGCAGTCTCTTGACAAGAGAGAGCTGGTTGAAACCATCTGAAGATAGGGTCTTTCCTTGAAGGAATATGTCCTATTGGCCACTCCGGGACACTGGCAGGATAAAAACGAAAGTCATAAAATAAAGCGATGGCTTCCATCGCCTGGACCACAGAGCAGCAGAGGGCTGGATGCATAAGAAACAACCGGTGATCTTGTCTGTAAAACTGATTCTCCGGTTTTGTCCCTAGACATTCTCATTTAGGAGATCTGGATTCAAGCCTAGAAATGTGGGGTTTTATTTTCACCCAGTGATTCTGATGTTCGGATGCAGAGCCAGGTTTGGAGACCACTAATAAAATCCAGTTTTCATTTAACAAACACAGCTTGAAAATCTATTGTGAGTCAGACCCTCCTGTTGGACGCTTAGACAGAGATGAATTAAACACAGCCTCTGACCTCAAGGATCTCACAGATCAGTTGGCAAGACAAATACATGAGTGTATAGTGAAAAGGCGTCAGCTGAGCTTACCTGGGTTTATTACACCAACAAGACACCTCAGCTGCACATAAAAGACAGCCCATTGGTGGTCTGTTTCTCCCACACATTCCCCAACTCAGCTTTCATTTTCATTAAATTCTTTCCTCTTCATTGCTTTGCCTTATCCTTCACACCTGATTCCACGGTTCTGACCATGGCTTCTCACTCCAGTGGTAATTTGGAAATTCTCACTCTACAGTCTCACTCTGGCTGACTGGGACAGACATTCTGGTCACTCCTAATCAATACAGAGGAGCGTTCTACCACCATGCTTCCCACTCCAGTTCTGTGCAGGGAGGAAATCCCAAGATAACCTTGAACCCTAAAACAGGTAGGAATAAATGGCACGGAAGCACACGAGAGGCATTGGCTCATTTTCTCTTACCCAGATGTAGAGAAAGCCATTATCCCTCACTCAATACTAAAAGGACATGTGTTCATTATGGACATGAACACAGTCATACCCAGGAAATAGAGAGGGAACAGTGATGATGGTCCATTTTGTTAACTAAAAAGAGGCTTTTTTAAATCCAAGTTGTTGGATAATTTGGGAGATGAGGTTGACATTTTTCTTTGGAAGCAAGTGGATTTCTGTCTAAGCATTCAGCATTCTCAAAAATCAGGCTCTTTGCAACTTTTAAAAATTATTGCCCTGTGCTTAGATGCCATGTAGGAGCTGAGCCCAGGGAGTGGGGGTGGTGGGCATGCTGTCTGAATATCAAAGCAGGAACCAAACTGGAGACATCACTGGAGTCTTTTTTTTTTTTTTTTTTCCCGAGACAGAGTCTTGCTCTGTCACTCAGGGTGGAGTGCAGTGACACAATCTCAACTTACTGCAACCTCTGCCTCGTGGGTTCAAGCAATTCTCCTGCCTCAGCCTCCCAAGTAGCTAGGATTACAGGCATGTACCACCACGCCCGGCTAAGAAGTCATTTTTTTAACCCATGTTGGGTTTCCACCTGATCCCAAGCACCAAGTACAAGGGTGCTTACTGCAATGACTTTGTAACAATAAAAATTTGGGAGGAAACTATCTAAAGCAGATTTATTAATATCTGCTACATATAGAGAATGAAATAAATGCATGCAACTGTTTAAAAACAATGAGATCTCTAAGGTTTACTGACTGAAAAGAAAAAAAAAAAAAGATTGGCTGGGTGTGGTGGGTCACACCTGTAATCCCAGCACTTTAGGAGACTGGGGTGGGAGGATCACTTGAGGTCAGGAGTTCAAGACCAGCCTGGGCAGCATAATGAGACCCCCATCCTCTACAAAAAAAAAGTAAAAATTTTGCCAGATGTGGTGGTGTGTGCCTGCAGTTCCAGACCGAGGCTGAAGGATCACTTGAGCCCAGGAGTTTGAGGCTACAGAGAACTATAATTGTGCCACTGCACTCCAGCTTGCAAGACAGAGCAAGACTCTGTCTCAAAAAAAGAAAATAATTTTTTTAAAAAAGATAAAGAAAAAATATTCAAAACACTATGTATAGGATGTTTCTATTTATAGTAAGAAGATCACACACACACACACACACACACACACACACACACAAACCTATTGACAGTAATTTCTTAAGAGGAACTGGGAGAAGGAGCTGAAGGTGGTATTTACTTTTTAAATTTTTTATATGTAGTACTAACTTGTTGAAAAAAATAATGGTCATGGGCATTACTTAAGTGGAAAGGTTACAGGGTTTTGTTTTTAACCTTATAGTTATATATAATGTGTCTCTGTGTATTTTAGCAATGATTATATTATTATATACATATACCAAAGAAAATATCTGCCTATATATACTACTACATTACATACCAAACTACATTGAACTTGTCAGTTTATTTGTCTTATTCATTGGAAAGATTATTATTATATTAGTATAATTAGCTTATTATAAGTAGCCACATTGAAATTATCAGCTTATGTATTTATTAATTGATAAGATTATTATTCATTGATCATTTATTGATAACTGGAGCATGTAATATAGTGCTGGAATTTAGCAGATTACCCAGCGAATGTCTATTACTGCTGAGTCAAAGAGACAGCAGGTCCATTATTTTTTAACAGATCAACTTTCAATGTCACTTTTATGGAGCAAGATTCTTATTTTTTTACATGCTTTTTCTACCATTTCAAGCAGGCAAGACCTTTATTCAAGGATTCATTCATCCATCCAACAGACATTTATCATGCTATTCAGGAACAACAAGAGAAGAACAATAAAGACAGCACAGTGAAGTCTCCTGCCCTGCTCCTACACTTGAGCCTCTGGGTTTCTGTTCTTTTGGAGAGAAAAAAATACATTGTGGAAGAAGACTTTGTGTCCTCGTAAAAGTGATCTCACACCCCGAGGTGACCCCACACTGGCCTAGGCCTGGCATTTGTAACATCAACTCATGCCACTCACATGCAGACATTCATTAGGGCTTCTCAGATGAAAGCTGAGTATTTAAATGTTATTTGAGGGGGAAATGCCATTGACCACACACACCTCTCCTTTCTCCTCAAAAGAACATAATAAAATGACCGTAAAGATTGACAAGGTGTTAACAAAAAGGACAGAGAATATGGGCTAGAAGAAAGTAGAAGATGGGAAATAAAAATGGAGAAAGTTACAACCTAAGTGTTTGAAGAAGGATATCTGAGCAGCGAACTCCTCCTATAAAACCCCTGAGGGCCGGTTGTGGTGGCTCACACTTGTAATCCCAGCACTTTGGGAGGCCGAGGCGGGCGTATCACCTGAGGTCAGGAGCTCAAGACCAGCCTGACCAACATGGTGAAACCCCGTCTCTACTAAATATACAAAAATTAGCTGGGTGTGGTGGCACACGCCTGTAGTCCCAGTTACTCGGGAGGCTGAGGCAGGGGAATCACTTGAACCCAGGAGGTGGAGATTGCAATGAGCTGAGATGGCACCATTGCACTCCAGCCTGGGCAACAAGAGTGAAACTGTCAAAAAAAAAAAAAAAAAAAAAAAACCCTGAGAGTTTCCTACTGGGGAGAATTTCCTACCTAGCCTACCTAATCAGCTTCCTTAACCTGAGAGCAGTGAGGACCGAGGCTGAAAGGAGATAGCTTTTATAGACCCTTATAAGACCATCTGTTTACCCCATAGATCTTCATGGCCACTACTAGAGCTTAAAGATTCATTTACTGAAGAAATTTTACAGAGAGCCTCTAGATACAGGGACATACGGCACAGCAGAGTTTCTCTACCGGAATACCAGCCATCAGGCACTCAGCTTCCAGGGCAAAAAAGACAGAAGCCTTATTTCTGGAGAATCCCAGGGAAGCAAATCCCTGATCTCTCTTATTGACATTGTGGGTGCTTTAATAAAAAGTATACAACACTGAATGGTTAAAGTGAAAGACACCAGATAACCACGATCCTCTCGCCATTATTCATGCAGAGGTGTTTGTTGTTGTTGTTTTGTTTTGTTTTGTTTTTGAGACGGACTGTCACTCTTTCGCCCAGGCTGGAGTGCAGGGGACACCATGTCGGCTCACTGCAACCTCCATCTCCTGGGTTCAAGCAATTATCCTGCCTCAGCCTCCTGAGTGGCTGGGATTACAGGTGCCCACCACCACACCTGTCTAATTTTTATATTTTTAGTAGAGACGTGTTTCTCCATGTTTGTCAGGCTGGCCTCAAACTCCCGACCTCAGATGATCCACCCACCTCAGCCTCCCAAAGTGCTGGGATTACAGGCGTGAGCCACTGAGTCTGGCAAGAGGTTTTTTTAATGCATTCCTAAATATATGAACAGTCTTTCAAGGACCAACAGACATTAGAAGGAAACCTTTGGGATGAAAGAGTGAGACTCTAATAAAAGGACCCAGAGAGAGAAAAGAACAAATAATCCAGAGAGAAGAAGACATTTACAAATAAGTTATCTCCAAAAGATAAGAGCAAGACATCACATTTGTAAAGCAAGAAAAAAAAAATAGGTGAGTGCAGGAGAAGAATCAAAGAACACAAATAAGGTGAAACTTTTTTTAATATTGTAGAAAAATTTTTAGAAGTCTAGTGTTTAGAGAACAAATTCAAATAAATTTCCAGAATATAAAATAAAAAGACAGAAAATAGGCAATTTTGAGTTAAGTGTTTGTTTAAAAAATCAGAAGGAAGTCTAATATTCAAATAATAGATGTTTCAGAAATAAAGAACAGAAAGTAAAAATGGGAGCGGATTATTAAAAAGCAACAAAACACACTTTCTAGAACTGAAAGATGTGTGTTTTCATGTCAAATGTGTCCATCTTCAGCTAAGGAAGGAAGGAAAAAAAGAGACAAAAGGAGTAAGGGAGAGAGAGAGAAAGAATTCCACACCCCACACCATGATGTATTATCATGGAATTTCAGAACGTTTAAGACACAGGATGGTCATTAAAAGATTTTAGGAATGGGATAGAAGTGGGGAGAGAAGCAACATGTCACATACAAAAGAATAAGAATCAGAATGGCGTTAGAAATCTCAATGGAAACGTCACAGGCCAGAAGACAGTGAACAAATGTCATCAAAATTTTAAATAAAAAATGATTTTCAACTTAAATTTCTATACCCAGCCAAATTATCAATCAAGTGAAAAGGCAAACTAGAAAATTTTCCAATATGTAAGTACAAAAAAACCTTCTGTTCATGCACCCTTACTCAGGAAACTCCCAGAAGATGAGCTGTAACACAGTGGAGTAGTAAATCAAGAAGGATAAATATACAAGATCCAGTACACAAAAGATGCAACATAGGACTAAAGAAGAAAACAGATAAGAGGGGATAGCTGTGCTCAGGCCTAGAGACCAAACAGAGGAAGAAGGGTGTTTATGGACTGTTTTTGGTGTTTGGGTTTGAGCATTGGGTAGAATTGTTTTTGCTTCACATATCAGTTGTAGTATGTGTCAGACATTGTGCTAATCACTGAAATTACATACTTTAATTATCATATTGTATGGAATATAATTATTGCATGTTTACTATTACAGAATTGCTATTATTTATGTTATTATTAGGTTATTGCTACCACACCAGAGGAAAACATCTAAATGGGTTTCCACCCTATTTTAAAGATTTTGAGTAAAAATACAAACTCTAAGGTTAGCATAAATTTTGCTTTGAAGACCAAGAGAAAGGTATCAGCTGGAATTGATCCACAATGAGAGATGCGACTGCCTGACAAGAGACATAAGAAAAGACATAAGAGACAAAAGACATGAAAGAAAAGAAAGAAAATAAACGAACCTCCAACATGGATCCAAAATAAAAAGGAGCAGGAAAGATGATTCAATTATGGGAATTGATGTATGACTGTGCTGCTTCCCACAAGGGCAAATCTACCTATCCCTGGGTGAATAACAGCAGGGATTCATTTATATGGTGAAAGCTAACAATTCTCCCCTGAATACCTGAATTCCCTGTCCACAAACAGCTCAAATGTCACGGGTGGACCCATAAACAGAAATGCGAGGCTGTGATTTGACAAGGACAGAAGTAGAAGCATATAAAATCATCGTCCGGAAGAGTGGTCCTTCCACCCTCCCTGAAGAACTAGAATCTTTCTACCGAAGGAGTCTCATGGGAAAAAAAGAAATTGGCCAGGTAGGAGGAGCTGACACCGTATCTGTGGTGGATGAGAGTGCAAATTTGAATACGCATGATCATAGAACAGGAGAGACAGGAAAAGAGATGAAAATCGGACTGTAGACAGACTGCAAAAGATCTTGATTTTCACATTTCATAATGGTAACTGCTAAAGTTTGTTCCAGTCATACTACAGGGCAGGTGTTAGGCTAAGCACTTATTTTATTTAATATTCGTTCCTGAGTTATTTGCCTAAGACCACTTTACAGACTGAGAAACTGCCATGCAGAGACAACAAATATGTATTCTGTAAGAGGTAAGAAGGCCAGAATAATTCCTAAATGCAAGATGGGTTATTTGAGAGAGCAGGAAATATTTGGAATTTAAAACTGGATTTTGAAGCTGGGTGCTGTGGCTCACACCTGTAATCCCAGCACTTTGGGAGGCTGAGGTGGGGAGATCACTTGAGGTCAGGAGTTCGAGACCAGCCTTGCCAACATGGTGAAACCCCATCTGTACTAAAAATAAAAAAAATTAGCCAGGCATGGTGGCCCATGCCTTTAGTCCCAGGGAGGCTACTCGGGAGGCTGAGGTTAGAGAATCACTTGAACCTGGGAGGCAGAGGTTGTAATGAGCCAAGATCATGCCACTGCACTCCAGCCTGGGTGATAGAGCAAGAATCAGTCTAAATAAAATGAAATAAAATAAACTGAATTTCAGGAAGGACAGTTGTAACCCTGCCACCGTTCTCAGGAGCGGAGTCTAGAATGCATAGTCTTACATGGCATTTCACTAGCCTGACGCTTGTTAATTACTGTGCGAGTTAATTTCCTCTTATTCCCTGACACAGGGAAAAGACAGGGGAAATGGACCCGGCTCTCAGTTTCACAAACCTGGATTTGAGCTTTGTGACAGATCGTACACTGCAAGAAGCGAACTGGACAGATTGACTCTCTGGTCTGTTGAAGCTGGAGAAAGTTCAATAAGTCAGCTGTCAGCGTAGGGTCCCTTGCAGGCTCAGGAATTTCAATTTCAAAGTACAAGAGATTGAAGTCTCAAAACACAAGATCATCAAAAGCTAATGATTCCTGAATTCTGCTAGGGGCGTGGAAGCAGGTGAGAAACTGTGGCTATCAGAAGGGTGTGCAGGAGCTGAGACACTTCTTACACAGGATTAATTCTGCAGGCGTTGTGAGGAGAGAAGGGAGCTTGAACGTAAGGGGTGGGCCCCCTGAGATATTTCAAAGGCATGGGAAGGGCCTTGTATTCACACCCACTCTGGTCTCTGTTGCTCCCTGGCCAAATAGGTGAATCTCCAAAGAGAAAGCAGAAGCACTGAAGAGGCAGGTGACCCTCAGCAGGAATAGAGCTCAAGTTGTCTATTAAAGAACAAAGCCTTATTGCATGAGAGGGTTTTCCAGACACTGTACCTTTGTACGGTACAGGCTTGAGGTTTTTGTGTTCTAAAGAAAAGGTGAACATTTATCTTGATTCCCCCAGAACAGCCCCCCTTTTATGCCTGCTGTCCCACTCATCTCAATAGTGAGCCTTTCACTCTCAAATGGATTCCAGTTTGTTTCACTCAATATGATGTTTCTGAGATTCAACCTTTTTGTTGAAAGTAGTTCATTCTTGGCCGGGCGCGGTGGCTCACGCCTGTAATCCCAGCACTTTGGGAGGCCGAGGCAGGCAGATCACGAGGTCAGGAAATCGAGACCATCCTGGCTAACAAGGTAAAACCTTGTCTCTACTAAAAATACAAAATATTAGCCAGGCGTGGTGGCGGGCACCTGTAGTCCCAGCTACTCAGGAGGCTGAGGCAGGAGAATGGCGTGAAGCCGGGAGGCAGAGCTTGCAGTGAGCGGAGATCGGGCCACTGCACTCCAGCCTGGGTGAAAGAGCGAGACTCTGTCTCAAAAAAAAAAAAAAAAAAGAAAGTAGTTCATTCTTTGCTATTGCTGAGTACATATAAAAAATACATACTGCATGATCTCATTTAGATGAAGATCATGAGCAGGCAATGTTAATTTATGACGACAGAAATGAGAAAAATGGTTACCTTTAGGTACGTAGGGAAGGTGGCCAGTGACTACGAAGGGTCTTGTTGGAGCTTTCTGGGCTGATGAGAATTGTTTTCTATATTGCTCTGGGTGGTGGTTACATGGGTTAATATATATGCAAAAATGTATCAAAATATACAGATAAGATTTATACATTTGCTTTGTAGAAATTTCACCTGAATAAAAAGTGTCCTGGTTTGGACAATAAATTATAGGGCCACTTTATTTGACATAGTCTCCTTTCAGCCAAACACTTGAGTGGGTTTCTATGCTTGCCAACTGTTTCTTTCGCTCAGAGGGTAGAGTTTTTCCTACAAAATGGGCTGTACAGTGGTTCCAGGACTTATATACAGTGACTTCAGTCCTCTTCATCCCTGGGGCATTCCCTGATTTTGCATTCAAGTTATGTAAACAAGCAGGTATAAACTCCTACTGTGTGTGGGACCTATGGCTTGACCAAAAACTTGCAGAAAGGATTTTTAGTTCTCTTCTTTAGGGCAAAGCATCGGTGATGTCACCTCCTATCTCATTGTCTTGTTCTCTTAGTATTTCCTTGACTACTGCAAGGTACCAAGTGAGCACAGGGCTTAGCATCTGAGAGTAGATCACTGCCAGGGTCCGGTATTTGAATTGAATATATCTAAAATGCCACCTACTAGTCATACATGGAATGAGGTCACATCTCCAAGATCAATATCAGAAACAACTATTGGAACAGGCATAACGATGAGTTTCAGCCAATGCTTAGATCACTTGAGGGTTAAAAAATGCCACCCCTTCCATTTTTACAGCTAACCCTATTCTCTTACCCTGTGCAGAAGGCAGGCACCATTCTCCCTAAAGGTTCAGAGAAATCTGGATATTGGAATGAAATGGAGACCTGCACCATCAATAAGAGAAAAAGAATTGCCAATTTCCTAGACTCTGAAACTTCTGCACCTAAGCGGCCACAAGACGAAAGAGATGAGGGACTTTTCAATTCAAGAAACAGCGAGATGAACACAGAATAAAGGCAGGACTTCCAAACCGTACTGGAAGCAGAGGAGGAGAGAGCGGAAGAAGGTGAGGCTTGTCAAAAAAGGTTGAAAGTCAGAAGGGACTGGCAGATTCAAAGCAGACCAGAATGTCTGCATCCATTGAAGGCTGGGAGTCTGCAAAGTTAGTTAAAGAAAGTCATCCTTAGGCATTGGGAAAATTCAATTTTCATCACAGGTCCTGATGACATTTCCTTTAAACGCCAGATTCAATAGCGAGATACACCTTCAGGGGGAATAATTCTCTACAGTAAGAAGGCCAGATAAGGAAACGAGTTAAAAGTTCTTTTTCCTGCTATGCAAATATTCTCCAGTAACACTAACAAGATAAATATATTTCTGCAAGATACCAAGTCACAGGTTTATTTGGGAAGATTTCTATCCACTCTTTGCTTCTAAATTGAACACCTTGTGGCTGAAAATTTAAAGGTGTTTCTCTCCAATGGAAAGGTCTGTGTTCAACGTTCAAAATCCAAGGGACAGAACACAGGTGGCAATTCGGTCTCTGTTGTGTCCACAGATCTGGATGAACTGGAAATATCATGCCAAGGTCTCATAGAGATGAAGGAATAAGCAAATGTCACTTTGCCCACACCTTCTTCCCACATAGATAAAGAGACAGGCCAAGAAAAAAGGGATTCGTGAAAGGTCACTCCACCGGAGACAACACCTGATTATCCATCATCCATTTCTGCAGTCGTTCCACCATGCCATGAGTCAACAGCAAAGGAAATATTGAGAGATCACCCCTTGGTAAATGTCAGTTCTTGAGCAAACCACTCAGGATGGAGATTTCTTATTATGGTGGAGCCATATGGTAAGAACATAAACTCTGGAGTCGGACAGACTCGGACTGAATCTCTCTAACTTTTCTCGCTGTGTCTCATTCATAAAATGGAAATGATAATTTCTTACTTGCCAGGTGATTATACACGTAGGTCAGATAACATGGGCAGAGCACTTAGCACAGAACCAGAAACAGGAGATACTTGGATTTGCCATCAACGGTATGAGTTTCCTATGGTTGCCATGAAAAATTATGACCAATTTAGTAGCTTAAAACTGCAGAAATATATCATCTGACATTTCTGGTGGTCAGAATTATGCAGTGGCTAAACTCAGTGTTGGTAGGGCTGTGTTCCTTCTGGAGGCGCTAAGAAAAAATTCATTTCTTTGCTTTTTCCCTCCAGTTTCTGGAGGTTTCCTGTATTCTTTTGCTCATGGCCCCTTCCTCTATCTTCAAAGCAGCAGTGTGGCGTCCTCAAATTTCTCTCTCTCTCCCCCGCCCATCTCTCTTTTAGTCATACACACACACACACACACACATGTTGTTTCCATTATCACATCTCCTTTCCTCTAATTATGATCCCCCCCATCCCTCCTTCTGATGAAGACCCTGTGATCACATTGGATCCACCCAGTTAATCCAGGATAATGTCCCCATCTCAAGATCTTTAACTTAATCACACCTGCTAAGTTCCCTTTCCCATATGAAACAATAATATATTCACAGGTCCTGGGGATGAAGACATGAATGTATCTGAGGGGGACATTATTCAGCCTCTCACAACTGTTACTGCTTTTATTTGTGATATGGCTTGACTCTGTGTCTTCACCCAGATCTCACCTTGAATTGTTATCCCTATAATCCCCACGTGTAAAGGGAGGGACCAGGTGGAGGTAAGTGGATCATGGGTGTGGTTTCCCCTATGCTGTGCTTGTGATAGTGAGTGAGTCTCACAAGATCTGAGGGTTTTATAAGCGTCTGACAGTTCCCCTGCTTGCACTCACTCTATCCTGCCGCCCTGTGAAGAAGGTGCCTGCTTCTCCTTTGCGTTCTACCATGGTTGTGAGTTTCCTGAGGCCTCCCCAGCAACGCGGAACTATGAGTCAATTAAACTTCCTTCTTTTGTAAATTACCCAGTCTCAGGTATTTCTTCACAGCAGCATGAAAACAAACTAATACAATTGAGTTGGTAACTTTTCAAGCAATGCCACTCAAGAACTCTGGATTCAATATGCTGAGATTAATTTTTCAAATTTATGTTGTTTTTAAATATTGGTATTTAGTTATTCATTTTTTTTCAGTCTATTGATGTGTCACCTAAAATAGACCTCTGTTCCACAAGTGGTCCCCATGCAACATTTTGGGAGACTAGGGACACCAGCTGTTGCTCTTCATAATGGAGGAAAATATTCAAAGTCCATAATTTTTGGTTCTCAGTCGCTTCAAATTAGGAAAGAGGGGTCAGTGATATATAAAGCAGTGGTTGTAAAGAGATGGAAATAAAGAAGACAGAGGCATGGCTGGGCATGGTGGCTCACTCCTATAATCCCAGCACTTTGGGAGGCAGAGGTGGGTGGATCACTTGAGGCCAGGAGTTTGAAATCAGCCAGGCCAACATGATGAAACCCCCTCTCTACTAAAAATACAAAAATTAACCGGGTTTGGTGATGTATGCTTGTAATCCCAGTTACTCAGGTGGCTGAGGAAGGAGAATTGCTTGAACCTAGGAAGCAGAGGTTGCAGTGAGCCGAGATTGTGCCACTGCATTCCAGCATGGACAACAGAGCCAGACTCTAATCTCAAAAAAAAAAAAAAAAAAAGAATAAGACGGAGGCAGAAAGAGCTGCAGAGAAAGGAAGCCAGGAAGCTCAGATCCAAGAGAGAGGTTTTGTCAAAAACCAGTAATTCGGTCACAACAAAATTGAAATGCCACATTTCACCTGACTGCTTAGTTGGCACAGAGAAGTTTTTAGTGAGGGATTATAATAATGCCTCTCTGCCATCCTCTCCACAGTAAGCTTGGGGAAGAGAAAATTAGCTCTGCCAGAAAGTGGCCCTGAAATCCTCTCTCCTTATTCTATTTTGAGCCCTTGCACCAGTTGCCTCCTCCAAAGATAATTTCCCGAGGGCAGCCTCAAACCAGAAAAAAATAATTGCGTTTTTGCTGGGGTCCATGTTTCTCTGAGTGGATTTGTACTCTCATCCGTACTTTCATACTTCTGTTCAGAGCTGCACATGGACCATCGAACCCTTTTACAAAGAGAAAAATGCTAAAACATGAACAGAATTAAACCATAAAGGCAACCTTCAGTTTTGGAATCCAGGGAACAAATGGCCTTTATGTCAACGGGTTATTCCTTTCAACCAGGGTTTACCAATTTTTTTTTCCATAAAGAGTCAAATAATCTTTTAGACCACCTGAGAGTCGATCTAATCCTTTAGACTCTGTGGATCATATGGTCTCTATCACAGCTACTCATCCCTGCCTTTGTAGTCTAAAGCAGCCGTAGACAATATGTACATGAATGGGCATGGCTGTGTTCTAATAAAACTATTTACCAAAAACAGGCAACACATGTATTTGGCCTGCACGTTATGGTTTACCAACTCCTGCTTTAAACTTTGGTAACACTTAGGGTGAAAAGAGAAGAAGGCAAAAATGAAAACAGAGAGGGGAGAGAGGAGGAGACCCAGGCTGAAAAGGAACTGAAACATTTGTTGGCCTCCCCAGGAGCCAAATAAGTGACTAAAAATTTGGGAAAATTTTATTTTCCACCTAGTTCAGGGTTGGCCCCAGGCAAAATGATGAAACTGGAGTGCCTCAATTCTGCCCATGCTTTCAGCCTTCCACATCCCACTGTGCACCCTCATGCTCATGGAGCGTTACAGTCAGGAGGCACCTAAGAGCTCATTTCCACCCTTGATGTGAAGAACCCTCCCTTGGTCATTCTGAACAGGTGGCCACTGAGCCACAACATGAACATCTCAAGTGATAGGGATCTCGTTTCTCCAGAAGGTGACTGATTCCAGCAGGTGGAATATGATATGGTAGAAAAAAAAAAAAAAAAGGATATTTGAAGGGGAAAAAAAAGCAAAACAAACAAAAAACAGAATTCAGAGTCTGTAACTGTCCACCTTGTCACCTGACTCGTGCCTTTAACCTGGGACCTTAAACTTTGGATCAATGAAGCCCTGACAAAATGTCTTAACCATGGTTATTCTCCCCAAACATCTCGTCTATATGGACTGGATGGAGTTCCAATTTTAAAAAACACCAACAGAGAAAAAAAAGAAAAAACTATGAGTTATTCTCAGACCTTAGAGCTTGACAACATGATTCTAAAACTTTTATGACCAATAATTATCAGGATAAGGGAGGCAGGAGGTTCACCCTACTAGGGTATCAAGAATTAGGATAAACCTAGAATATGTCTACCTTTCATCAAATCTAAGATGCCACTGATTGTAAGACACATACTATCTTACGCACCGTAACAAGAGAAAAACAGTGCCTTGAGTTGCATTGATAGTAACATGCATCACAATTTCAGAGACGGCAAAGTGTGGGGGAGTAAAAGTACATCTCAGAATCAATGATATATATTACAAACAGTGTGGAACACAAATAAAATTAGATCCCTCACTCCCACCATATAAAAAGTATATTCTGAATGGATTAAGGTCCTATCTGTGAAAAAAAAATCTTTAAAATATTTTGTATGACCAAAAAAAATAATAATAAAATACCAAAAGAAAAGTTAAAAGACAAGCCACAGCTGGGAGAAGATATTTGCAACACATAAAATGAAGAGTAGATTTGTTCCCAGAATATAAAGAAGCCCTACAGATCAATAAGAAAAGATAAACAAGCTAACATGAGAAGGGGCAATTCACAGAGGAGGAATCTTGCATGGCCAGTGAATGTGTGGAAAAGAGCACATCCTGCTCTGTAAGCAGAAAAATGCAGATTAAAACAATAAGATATATACCCATCAGGGCAGCAAAATAATATCAAGGGTTGGCAAGAATGTGTACAAACACAAGCTCTACAGCTTATGGGAACAGAAACTACATGACCACTTTGGAGATGAATTTGATAATGCTTGAAATATTTGAAGAGGTTGATCCTACATCCCAATATCTAGTACTTTGAGAAATATACTCTAGAGAAGCTCTTGACTCATGTACATTTGGAATAAAACAAAAAGATGTCTAATTATAGCATTGTTTGAAACTGCAAAAATGTGGAATCAACTGTCAACTGAAGAATGAATAAATATATTACAGTATATTCTAACAATGGAATACTACACAGCTGTCAAAAAGAACGGCCTAAATCTATATAGTGCTGAAGGTTGCACAACAATAGGAATGTCCTTAAAATGCCACCGATCTGCACACTTAAAAAT
Organism: Chlorocebus sabaeus; assembly: GCF_047675955.1. Taxonomy (NCBI): domain Eukaryota; kingdom Metazoa; phylum Chordata; class Mammalia; order Primates; family Cercopithecidae; genus Chlorocebus; species Chlorocebus sabaeus. The sequence goes on from NC_132908.1 coordinate 8,181,913, forward strand.
GGTTAAAATTGTAAATTTTATGTTATAAATATTTTGCAATAAAAAATTTTTTTTTCACGATCCTTGAATAAATGGCTGACTTGAGATCTGAGGCAAGGAACATGCAAGATGAGGTGGAGTATCTTGTAGTACCAGAAAGTAAGGAAGCACTAAAAAAAAAGTAAAAAGATGAGGTACTGTCAAAGAGAGAGGAGTTAACTTGAAACAGTTCCTGGTTGCAAAAGCTGAAATAATTCAGGTAATGAGACAAACACCATGGTATTGGATTATAACTCAAAGTATAAATAAATATCCACGAGTCTATACGGATAGAAATAAATGATTGAGTAAATAAATAAATGGGGGGAAACAGACACATCTGCCTTCTAGAAGAATTGTATTTAATATACATTGATACTCCCCTCTCCAGGAGGTGAAGTTTAAGAGTCCCACCCCTTAAGTGTGGGCTAGTTTTAGCTACTTGCTTCCATGCAACAGAGACTGGAAAGGTGGGAAAGAGTAACTTTATGATGGAGAAATCTGGCAGATTCACCTTAACCATGTGATGAAGGTTAACATCACCAGGGATGTCGTGGGGACATCGTGTCTGCCCTGACAGGATGAGATGAGAAGGTCAATTAATCTCTGTGGTATTATTCCCAAAAACGCATAACTCCGGTGTCCCCAGGAGCAAATATGAGACACACTCAGATTAGGGGACATTCTGGCAGATATTTGGACAATACTTCCTCAACCCTGTCCCAGGTCATGAAAAGCAAGGGCAAAAAGACTGAGAAACAACCAAGAAGGGACTGGGGAGATAAGTAAATGCAACAAGGTGCTCTCCTTGGACCCTGGAAAACAAAGGAGACACTGACAGAAAAACTAGAGAAATTCCAACGAAGTCTAGAGCTTCATTAATAATAATTTACCGGGCTGGGTGCGGTGGCTCAAGCCTGTAATCCCAGCACTTTGGGAGGCCGAGGTGGGCGGATCATGAGGTCAGGAGATCGAGACCATCCTGGCTAACACGGTGAAACCCCGTCTCTACTAAAAATACAAAAAATTAGCCGGGCGTGGTGGCGGGCGCCTGTAGTCCCAGCTACTCAGGAGGCTGAGGCAGGAGAATGGGGTGAACCTGGGAGGCAGAGCTTGCAGTGAGCTGAGATCATGCCACTGCACTCCAGCCTGGGTGATAAAGCAAGACTCCGTCTCAAAAATAATAATAATATTAATAATAGTAATAATAATAATTTACCAAAGTTGGTTTTGTTGTGTCTTCATTTTGCCCATAAACTGTGTCAATATACAATGTTATGAAAGAGAAAACTGAGCGAATAGTTGATGGCAACTCTGTACTGTCTGCTTGACTTTTCTGTAAATGTAATTGCCAAATCAGAAAGTGTTTAATGTTTAAAATAAACTGAATAAGCTCAAAAGAAAGGCACACGGTATTATTCCGTTTTTTGTAAATATCGAAAACACTCAAAAATACTATTGTTTGTTAAGGGGTACATACTCAAGTGGTGAAAATATAAAAACAGAAAACTGAAATAAAAGCATAAAAGGGGGGTAAGAAAAACTAGCTTCAGGAGACTGGTCATCTCTGGAGAAAAGGAGGGCATTTGACCGGGGTGTAAAACTGTCGATTTTAAAAAATATACTAAGAGTTGTCAAAATGGGTTTTATAAGTTTATGAGTATTTACTATTCTCTATACTTTCCTGAATACATAAAGCTTCCCATAATGTGTAAATAAATATGTATAAAGCCAAAAGGGGAAGGAAAAGGGAAACTTCAGAATCAGATGGACTGGTGTGAATCTTGAGCCTGTTATGTAGTTGCTATATAACCTTTTTAAGCCTCAGTTTCCTCATCCATTCAATGGGGCATAACAATTTCCATATTGCTATCACTATGTGGATTCAATGAATTTATATAAGGAAAGTTCTTAGCAAAATGACCAACACAGTCAGCACACACAGTACATACTACCTGCCATTCCTATTTTTGGTGCCCTTAAATCTTGAAGCATTTTGACTCTAGGAGCCAGATTTTATATCTTTTTCCTAATGTTATGTCCTCACTTGTCTCTCTCTACATGTATTAGTCTCGATTGTTGTTTTTAGGGGATATTTATTTATGCCTTCACTTTATGTGTGTGTGTGTTTTATGTGTGTGTGTGTTTCATTTTATATATATATACACACACACACACATATTTCATTATATATAAATTATATTTTATAATGTGTATATATATTTCTTTAACAAATAACAGAGCTTCTTCTCTGTGCAAGGCAACATCCTGGGTTTGGGGGATACACAGATAATAGACCAAAGTTGCAAATAATAGAAATATGCCTATCAGGAAAGTGGGAATGTGGAGGGTAATGGAATCACAGAGTAGGGTAATTCCACTCAACCTTCAGGGAAAGGAATGTTTTCCTAGTGCAGAAATATCTGAGCCAAGTCTTGAGCAAGAAGTAGAAATTATCTAAGTGAAAGAAAGTGAGGTTTTTTGTTTGTTTGTTTGATTTTGGTGCAAACCGAAGACCACAAACTTTGGGATCCCTGAAATGTAGAATACAGTTGGAGAGCATGGGGGCACAGGAGTACAGGTTTCAGGAAATAAAAATGGATTATAAGCCACAGCTAGATCACAAAAGATCCCGAATGCCAGGCTACAATATTTTTAAACTTATTCCTAAGGGCATGGGGACACTCTGAAGGATTCAAGTGAAGAAGTGACTTTACCAGACTGGGGAAAAGAGTGTGGAATATATTAAGGCTGTGAATTGAAAGGTTGGTGGTTATATTGATAGATTCACAGCCAGTAACAAAAGAGTGGAACGTTTTTCTTTACTTCATACCCTTTCACTCCACCACTCCCACGAGGCTCCTAAGGAAGCCGAACACATGAGAAACAGTGGGGAGAATCGATCTCAGATTTATCAATACTTTATCCATAGCAGCACAGGGGCCCAACTCTCCATGGTAAAGACTGGTTTAGAGCACGAGTCCACCACTCCAGGCGTGAGTCAGTCCTATGACTCTCCCTGGCTCTGTGGATTCAAGAAGGAGCAAGTTTCATTCATTGTCCAACCTATTCCCATGGTCTGAACTTTGGCAGGATGCAAGTAAAAGAGGATGCAGCCTGGATACAGAGACGCCAACCCCATCACCTAGTAGAGTGAGGACCATTGTCTGTCTTGGATGGGGAGGTTGGGTGTTCTTCCGAGGGGCTAATGCAAAGTGAGGGAGATCTAATTGTTTCTTATCTTTTTACTGTGTGATCGCTCTCCTTCCCTGCCCTGAATCCCATCCCAACTTGCCAAGGGAATTTGCTTTGCATAATGTGTGTTTCTGAAAATACTTGGCCTTATTTATTTTTCTACAAACAATCCTAATGGTATTCCTTAGGAAAAGTTTAGGTATCTAAAGTTATGCCAGGGCAGAGGATGTCTTTAAGATTGTTTGCATTTGCTTGCGTAAAGACAACACATTGACAAACAAAACAGTCTTCCATGTTTAAAAGGCTTGGAGGTGGGAGCAGAGATGGGGTGGTAGGCAGAGACAGGCTTGGAGCGTGGAGAAGGGAGTCTGTTTCTCCTCCTATGGAATGAAGCTGACCATAGAAATAATGGGCTTTTGGAAAGGTTAGCATTGCGCCTTACAGAAGCCACAGACTCGCCTTGCTATACACCATACCCATCTCTCCCGTCAAATGTCCTCCGGACTTTTCCTGTACAATCCAGGAAGCACCAGAAAAAAGAGAAATCACAGCTTCCACAAGCAATACAAAATTAACCTGCTTTTCAGTCAAGGGAGAATCAACCTCCAAACAAACAAAAAAGCCCTGGGGTCAGGGAGGAATTTTCAAATTAAATATGCATCCCCCCTCCCTCAATTGAAGATTCTTCTGCCATTTACATGAAATAAGCAGTATCCACCTGCCTTGGATGCTCACCACCTGCTTTTCTCTCCAATCGAGCACTGGATCCAAGTCTTTCTCCAAAGCCCGCTCCCCACCTTTGTTTTTTTAATATACCTTTTAAAAAAAAAAATACTCTTTGAGTATGGTTATTTTATCTGGGGTCAGTGCTCAGTCAACTGTTAAATAAATTGCAAATTCTACAAAACACAGCCAGCAGAGCCATTTCTAACTGTAATGCCACAACTTCGAGCAAAATTACATCTGGCTACAATACTATTCATATGCATAAATTATACCGCCTCTGATTATCTTAAAGTAAATTCAGCCATTAAACTTATTTTATAGGCACAGAACCAGGGGGAGCACCAGGAAGAATCTGCATCTCCTAAAACTCACGGGGAAAGCAGAAAGAAACAAAAACATAATTGGCAAACCTTATCCGCCTGCAGTTCTGTCTAATGGGCTCTGTCTCTCCTGATTTTCCATCACCACCCACCACTGACATACACACCACAGCAGGAGAAAGGAGGAGGGCAGGGAGGAGGGGATGGCACCAGGCTGCATGTGGTTACGACAGATTAAGGATGCATTCCAGCTCTGCACGTGTCCCCAGAGGGGAAAGGCTCTCTGGGTGTACCTCAATGGGAAATTCAGATTTAGTGCAGACATAAATCTAAACCCTGCCCAGGAGAATGGACAAGATGGTTTCTGAGGCTGATGTAGAATCTATTTGCAGTACAGCTCCAAAATGTGTCCTAGCTTATGCTGTAGAGTTGCCCTTCCCAGCTACATTGTTTTAATCATAACAGGAAAAGTAAGAGTAATCGGTAAATGCTTACTGATTGGGATACATGTGGCACATAAGCTATCAGTGATTCAACCGGAAGAATAACCCAATGAGGTGGGAATTTCTTTATTTTATTTTATTTTACTTTAAGTTCCAGGATACAAGGGCAGGACGTGTAGGTTTGTTACAGAGGTATACGTGTGCCATGGTGGTTTGCTGCACCTGTCAACCCGTCATCTAGGTTTTGAGACCAACACACAGTAGCTATTTGTCTTATGCTCTCCTTCTCCTTGCCCCCTGTCCCCTGACTGGCCCCATTGTGTGTTGTTCCCCTCACTGTGTCCTTGTGTTCTTATTGTTCAATGCCCACTTATGAGTGAGAACATGTGGTGTTTGGTTTTCTGTTCCTGTGTTAGTTTGCTAAGGATAATGGCTTCCAGTTTCATCCATGTCCTCGCAAAGGACATGATCTCATTCCTTTTTATGGCTGCATGGTATTCCTGGTGTATATGTACCACATTTTTTTTTAATCCAGCCTATCATTGATGGGCATTTGGGTTGGTTCCACGTCTTTGCTCTTGTAAATAGTGCTGCAATAAACACACATGTGCATGTGTCTTTATGGTAGAATGATTTATAGTCCTTTGGGTATATACCCAGTAATGGAATGGCTGGGTCAAATGGCATTTCTGGTTCTAGATCCTTGAGGAATTGCCACACTGTCTTCCACAATGGTGGAACTAATTTGCATTCCTAGGTGGGAATTTCTATCATACACCTCTTCTACATGAGGAAACTGAGGAATGGAGAAATTAAGTTACTTTCTCAAGCACACGGATTTAGGAAATGGTAAAACTGGGACTGGAACAGTCTGACTCTAGAGCTTGTGATCTTAACCACCATGTTGCTCTTCCATCGGGATTATTAAGGTGTTAGGGGTTCTGAGCTGTCAGGAGAGCTCATGATTTTACCATGAACCTCAGTCGTTGATCTTTTTTTTTCTGGGATTTGAGATTGAGTTAGAGGTAGACAGTCGAACTTGGAAATCAGATTATTTCTTCTGGGGATTGGAAATAGGACAGCTTCCCCTAGGTAGTTGGCCGTGGGTGCCACTTTGAGACAATCACAATGGGCCATGTTAATGGAGCAGAAACAGAGATGGCTAATCATCCAGGAAGGGAGAATAAAGTAGATGAAATCGATATAAAAATGATGATAGTAGAAAGAGTTGCGATTGAGCACCTTGATTCCAGCATAGCTTTTCCCAGAGTCAGTAAGTTCTTACCAAAACATGGCAGCACTTCCTGTCCTTTCATTCTGTGCACAGAAGACCCCTAATCCTTATTATTTATGACAATGCTTTGTTCAGTGGAGCTCACTCACTGGGTTTTGTACAATCAAACCAAGCCTAAGTCCTTGCTATGTACCAGGCACTGTGCTAAATACTTGACGGCATTAGTTCATGTAACCCTCAGGAACCCTACAAAGGTGTATCTTGTCATTGTCCCCATTTCCAAGATGAGGAAGTTCAGATAGATAAAGTAACTCACCTAAAGTGATAGAATGGCAAAGCCTAAATTTGAACCCAACAGAGAGGCGCCAAAGCCTGTGCCTTAAACACCGTACTTCTCCCTACCTGCCATTTTCCCCTCTCTGTGGTCTCTGCTGTGCAGAAGGCAAGGTGGTCCTTATTTTATACCTGTCAGTTGCCTCACCCAACGCACCCCTCTATCCCCTGCCACCTACCTTCCTCTGCCTCTGTCTTTCTCCCACTCTGCAAGAATATTAAAGATGATAAATCTAAGTTGAAAACATGCATTTTTTTTTTGTGAGACTGTAGACTTTATCCCTTTTTGTAAAGACAGACACGACAATTTATAAACTCTGACGGAGCTCTGATGGAATGGAATGAGGCCTTTTCAACCCACCTCGTGGTGGACAGCTCATCACCCCTTTTTCTGACCTCTAGTATGTGATTTAGGAGAAAATTGAGTCAGGAGGGGGGGGAACCCTCTAGTAAATGATTAGAAAAACTCTCCCTCAAATTCTGTAAGTGGTGGATTAGATCCTATCAGCCCTCATCTTCCCCTCCCCATGCTTCACTCCAGGTGGTGTGTCCTGGGTGAGGGAAGGCTAAGACTGTCAATTTGTTAGTTGAAAACAGTTTTAAAATCCATTTCTCCCTGTGAAATGTGTCAGCCACAGAGAAGTATCTCTCTGCTTTGACGTGGCTTTATGTATGTCATTTAACATAACAATGAAAAAAGCTCCAGCAGGCGGAGATTGGGTGTTCTTGCAAGGGGCTAATGCAAAGTGAGGAAGATCTGTTTCTTATTTTTTCACTGCTTGATCACTGTCCTGCCCTGCCCTGAACTCCATCCCAATTTGCCAACGGGATTGACTTTGTAGAATGTGTGTTTCTGAAAATACTTGGCCTTATCTATTTTTCTTCAAACAATCCTAACGGTATTCCTTAGGAAAGGTTTAGGTATCTGAAGTTATACCAGGGTGGAGGATGTCTTTAAGGGTGTTTGCATTTGCTTGCACAAAGGGAATGCATTGAGATACTCCCTATAGCTTAATACTTAACTAATAACAATAATAATTCTATGGGCTGGACACAGTCCTGGATGTTTTACATCTATAGCCTCTCAATTAAACCCTCTCCACCAGGATGTGGGTATCATCTCTGTCCTGGAAGAAACACTGAAACCGATAAGCCAGTCATGAATGAACGCTCCATCTGGTGGCTGATAAATGCCGTGTCTCTACTTTTCTCCCAAAGCTCCGTTGAGTCCTTAGGAAATCAGCCTACAAGAGGTTATTCCATTTGCCCCTTTCTTTTTCCCTCTTGTTCTATCTCCAGGCCAAGATATTGACTACTTCACTACCATATCCCAAGAGATCAAAGCTGGGGAGGCCTTTATTCCAAGCAGGTGGTTCTTGTTAAAAATAGAGCTTCTCAAAGTCATCAATGGGAGTATGGTTGGGTTTTTCAGATTCTTCACAGGGGAGACGCTATTAGCAAACAGTTTCATCTTTTGAGATCTGACCACCTCTCATAACTTGACTTCTTGCATTATAATGCTGAAAGATCCTTCTTCCTCTCAACCAATTTGTCAGAAATAAAGCAATTTTGTGTGTATATGTGAATAGGTGCCATTTGTATTCCCCTTTTTTGCAGAGGAGGAAACTGCAGCTCAGAGAGGTCAGAGGAGTTATCCCAGGTTCCAGAGTTAACAAGTAACAGAGTCTTTGAACTCAGGTTATTAGATTCCAAAGTACAGCACCTACCAACATATTCATTTATTCCATATACATTAAGTAGCTACTACTGTCTACTGTCCTGTGTGTCTGGGATACAATGGACAGTGTGTGTTTGTTTTCTTTTTTTTTTTTTTTTGGATGGAGTCTCACTCTGTCGCCAGGCTGGAGTGCAATGGCGCAATCTCAGCTCACTGCAACCTCTGTCTCCCCAGTTCAAGCGATTCTCCTGCCTCAGCCTCCTGAGTAGCTGGGACTACAGGCGTGTGCCACCACACCTAGCTAATTTTTGTATTTTCAGTAGAGATGGGGTTTCACCATGTGGGCCAGATGGTCTCGATCTCTTGACCTCATGATCTGCTCACCTCAGCCTCCCACAGTGCTGGGATTACAGGCGTGAGCTACTGCGAGCAGCCCAGTGGATAGTTTTTAAATGGTCCTAATTCTCAAAATGCTTGCACATCAATAGAAGGCTCGGGTAACCACAGAACAATTGATCTTAAAAGTCTATTGAATGGGCAGGGTGCGGTGTCTCACCCCTCTAATCCTAGAAGTTTGGGAGACTGGGGCAGGTGGATCACCTGAGGTCAGGAGTTCGAGACCAGCCTGATCAACATGGTGAAACTACAAATTTAGCTGGGCATGGTGGTGCATGCCAGTAATCTCAGCTACTCAGGATGCTGAGGCAGGAGAATCGCTTGAACCCCGGAGGTGGAGCTTGCAATGAGCTGCGATAGCACCATTGCACTCCAGCCTGGACAACAGGAGTAAAACTCTGTCTCAAAAAAAAAAAAAAAAAAAAATATATTGAATGAAGAATGAATGAATGAATGAGCATATTCTATGATAGGGGTGTGTCGGAGGTGCACTGAGAGCAAAGAGAAAGGAATATGGCACTGACCATATAGCCAGGAACAGTAAATGCTATTCTCTTTTCTCCCTCCTGCCTCCCCATTGAATGAATAAGGCTTGAGTGACTTGAACAAGGTCACAGGTGTACTGAGTGCCTCTCCCACCATCCTGGGGCTCTTTCCCATGTTTACCAGTCTGTCTTCCCAGTCTTGAAAAAGCTTTAGGGCCTTTTGCTTCCAAACCGATGATAAAGAAGAGCCCACGCTGATCCCAGGGAACAATTTCTATTGACAGAGAGTTCGCCTTAGAACTGGAGGAGTCAAGAAAATAAATTAGAAAGCAAAGACACCGCTTAAGAAAATGGTGAGATCAGCCAGGCTGATCAGAGCAGCAGTGATATGATGAGTGGTGTCAGTTCAGCACTGTGAGAGCAAGAGGGGCCTTGAAATCTGCAGATAACAGCACAGGACGAGGCCTTTCTAGCAGCAGTGGGGAACACCAGGCCAGCCAAAGCCTAAGGCATGCAAGATGGGAGAGAAGAGGGACCCCCAGCTGTGCAGAATCCACCCGCCTCTCCCAGGCACTCTTTCCTATTGCTGCAGGTAGGAATAGAGCGACCAGGAATTCAGAGTATTGACTCTACTCCCAGCCTCAAATCCATCCTCTCTGTCCCTCTCCCTGGTGTCTTGTAAGTGCTGAATAGAGCAAGTGACTGCAAAAGGCCAAAAGCTCACTCTTTTTCTTCATTCCATTCAGTCCCCTACTGGATACCCACCACTTCTGATAGCATCCATAAACACAGATATCATTCTCTGGGACCACATCAACAGCATCCAAACTGGTCTTCCTGCTCCTACATCAACCCTTCCGTAAAGACCTTCACATGGAGGAACTTTTTACAGAATCATCTTTTTAAAACCCTCTGTATTAGTCTGTTTTCACACAGCTATAAAGAATACTACCTGAGACTGGGTAATTATAAAGGAAAGAGGTTTAATTGACTCACAGTTCTACAGGCTTAACAGGAAGCACGGCTAGGGGGCCTCAGGAAACTTACAATCATGGCGGAAGGTGAAGGGGAAGCAGGCATCTTCTTACATGGTGACAGGCAGGCAAGCAAGAGAGTGAAGGAGGAAGCGCCAGACACTTATCAAACAACCAAATTTCATGAGACTCACTCACCAGCATGAGAACAGCATGGGGGAAACTGACTCCATGATCCAATTAGCTTCCAACAGTTCCCTCCCACAACACATGGGGATTACAATTCAAGACGAGATGTGGGTGGCGACACAGAGACTACACTAGTCCATTTTCATACTGCTAATAAAGACACACCCAAGATTGGGTAATTTATTTTAATGGACTCACAGTTCCACGTGGCTAAGGAGGCTTCATAATGATAATAGAAGACAAGGAGGACCAAGTCACATCTTACATGGTGGCAGGGAAGAGAGAGCTTGTACAGGGGAATTCCCACCCCCATGATTCAATTACCATCCACTGGGCCCCTCTCATGACAGGTGGGAATTGTGGGAGCTACAATTCAAGATGAAATCTGGGTGGGGACACAGACCCAGACTATACACCCTCCCTATTTAGAATCCTTCCTGGCTCCCCACGGACCTCTGGGTAACCCCTGGCCCTTTACCACAGCCTTATCCTTCATATTCCTCTACCTACCTCTCCAGACTCATCTCTTCCCTCTTCCCCTCCTGAAGTTTAAACCCCAGGTCCAAATGAACCTCGTTTAGTTCCCCTAAACTTTTCCATCTGTTTGGAACAATCAACCAAACCCTCTGATTCCCTCTCCACTCCCCAACTTAGCCCACACACTTACAAATCTCATTTCCCTGCTGACTCCTACTTGCCCTTATGGTATTGTCAATTAAATGTCACCTCCTTCAAGAAGGACTCCCTAAATTCCCATCCAGCCCTAAACCTGGATGAATTGCACCTCCTGGGAGCTCCCCAGGCACTCTGCATTTATTTCAGTTAAAGTATTCAGCAAAGTGCAACATCATTACTAGTTGACTCATGTCTCCGCCAACTAAAGGGCAGGAACCAGGTGTTGCTCACCATTTTGTCTTACCGCATTCATTCACAATCATTTATTTGCACAATAATTATTTAGCACTTACTATGCCAGAATTCCATTCTAGGTCTAAGGAATATAGAAGTAAGATAGACATAGACTTAGTAGATCCTCAATAAATACTTGCTGGGTCCTTTTTTTTTCTTTTTCTTTTTTTTTTTTTTTTTTTAAGAAAATATCCAGTGTCACCTCTTTGTCCAGAAGGAAAAGCAGCAGCTCAGTAAATAGGACCCACAAGCTCAGATGAATGTGATGTGGCTACCTCCAGAATCCAGGCCACCTGACCAAGTCCAAAGGTTTCTCCGTAATGCAAGACTCATCCTTATCTCCAAGGACCAGACCAACACTGAGCTCCCTCCAAAACAGTGGTGGGAGGTGCAGGGAGGCCTCGCTGGCTGCGGTGACCTGATGTGATTACTCCTCTGATTGTTCTAAACATCTCCCACTGTGTGTTTCCACATCAGTGACTCCCATGAGTGACCTTGAGCAAATCGCTTACCCCTGCTGTGTCCCGTTGTTTCATCAACAGAGCAAAGTCTCATGTGAAGATCAGAGGATGTCATGACTGGAAAATCTACTGAAAACAGTCAAAGGGATTCATGTTTTCTGAATCCACTTGGACAGCTCCCACTGATTTAAACAAGGTCATACAATAGGCAAATTAAGTCGGGCGCAGTGGCTCATGCCTGTAATCCCAGCACTTTGGGAGGCGGAGAGGGGTAGATCACCTGAGGTCAGGAGTTTGGGACCAGCCTGGCCAACATGGTGAAACCCTGTCTCTACAAAAAACACAAAAATTAGCTGGGCATGGTGGCAGGTGCCTGTAATCCCAGCAACTCAGGAGGTTGAGGCAGGAGAATCACTTGAACCTAGGAGGCAAAGGGGTTGCAATGAACCGAGATTGTACCACTGCACTCAAGCCTGGGTGACAGAGCAAGACTCTGTCTCAAAAAAAAAAATTAAAAATTAAAAATACACAAATTACCTAAGCCCTGAATGCATGGTCACTTTCCACTGTCCGCCATCTTTGGAGTGAAGGTGTCACCCTAATGGTGAAGAGTTGGGGCTTGGAGTCAAATGACTGAGTCCCAATCCTGACTCTGCTGTTCCTAGATGTGTAACCTCCTCAGGCTACTTTACCTCCCTATGCACCAATTTCTTAATTAGCAAATAGGGATGATGACAATATTGTATAGGGTACGAGGTTGCTGTGAGATGACAGGAATAAAGAACCCAGCACAGTGCAGGGTACTATGAACTCAATCCATCTTAATTGTCCAATCATTCATTCATTCAATATTTATCTACCACTTACTGTGTATCAAAAACTGTTCTAGGTATGAGGAAAAGAGAGGTGAGCAAGGCAACCAATCATAGCTCTACTGGGCAACTTATAATCTACTGAAGGGAAAAAATATCACATAATTAACTCCATAAAATACTATAAATTAAAATTCTCAATCAACTAGGAGAATGTAGAGTTGGATATATGATGGACTTGGAGAGATTGATGGGAGAAATAAAGTGCACCGTCCCTAAAATACTGCAGACGTACAAATGTGTAAGAGACATCAATATGGGCAGGTAGGACAGCAAAGGGAAAATAACCTTATTAGACGCCTTCTACAAGACAGGCACTGAGCTAAGCGTATTGACAAAGTATCTTATTTAACCCTTACCTCTATCCCACAAGGTGATACTATCATCATTTTCCAAATGAGTAAACTGAGGCTCACCCAATAAGCATTTTTTTCCCATGGTCATATGTCCTGTATGTGGTAGAATCACAATTTGGACCCAAGTCTGTTGTTTTTTAATGCCTGCTGTATTCCAGGTTCTGCAGTTCAGAAACACAATAAAACCAAACTTACCTGAAAAATAACTAGGAGATCAGTCTGAATGTAGTAGATGATATTTATAGGAAATAGCAACAATAATGGGGAGTGCAATGCTTGGTGTCATACTGTGAAAGTCAGGCTAAGGGGTTTAAGTTTTTCTACATGTAATTGGGTGGGAATCATTAAAGGTTTTTGAAGATGAATGTCCAATAGCCCCCATTCCACATCATAAAAGTATTGCAGAGACGGCCTGATGACTGATCCCTAGAACTCAGCTTTATCCCCAAAGCAAACATGGAACCAATTAAATAAGAAACTGAGAGCATATGGTTGGATTATGAGGATTCTAAAATAAAATAAAAATTATTTTTCGCCTTTCATACAGGGTACTGAACTCAGCCATTCGTTCCTAAATAAAGTACCTCCTGCTGATGAGGTTTTGCAGACAAGGGAAAGGGAGCTTTGCACAGAATATCTGAAGAGGTGTTGATTAGTCATGAATACTGGGCTCTGCAACCTCCCTGGCCAGTTATACATCACTATGGGAGACACAAAGCTTGCCTAAGGCTCCGAATGCTGGAGCTGCTTGTCAGAAATGCTTTGGCAAGATATATATGACTTTTCATTTGCAAGAGGTAGAGTGTGTGTATGTGTGCATATGTAATATGTTGGGGGAAGGATTTACAGTTCAGAATTCCAGGCTGGGAAACAGTGTGAATTTCTATGCATAAATCTACCAGCTGTTTCACAGGAGTTGTTTCCTGGGGGACCAACAGGTGATTTTATTATGTTTTTCTTCCTTCAGAAGCCCTAGTCATCAGCCAAAAGTTAGTGTCCAACAAAGGATGGAGGTAGAGAGAGAACATGTAATGAGCATCAGTTCTATAAAAGGCTCTGTCCTTGGTATTTTGCATACATCCTTTAATTAAGCAAATCACCTTACGATGTGGGTGTTTATTCACACACAAAGTCTCTTTCTGAGATTCTGGGAAAGACAAGACAGCTTCCCCGCTTTGGACAGGAACAAGGGTGGGTTGTACAGATTGCTGCTGACAACCTTCTGTGGCTATGAACCAGCTTTAGGATGAATGAAGGCTGAGCAAAGTGGAGAGGAAGAGAATCAGGAGTGTCCATGCCACGGGTCAGTGTCTTAATCAACTGGCCCTGTATTCTGGCCTTTCTTTTGATTTCCAGTTAAGTGAGATGATAAATGTATATAATATGTAAGCCAGTTTGAGGTCATTTTCTGTTACTTGTAGCTCAAAGCATTCTTCTAATACAATAGATAAAAGGCGTGAAATTAACAAGATAGTTTCACTTTTATCAAAACCAGAGCTTCTCAATCTTGGCACTATTGGCATTATGGGCTAGATACATCTTTGTTGGGGCAGGGGGCGGTGCTGTGATATGCATTGTAAGATGTTCAATTGCATCCCTGACTTGTACCCCCTAGATGCCAGTGGCACCCTCTCCCCTAGTTGTGATAGCCAAATGTCTCCATATATTGCCAAGTGTCCCTGAAGGATAAAATTGTCCCCCATGAAGAGCCACTGATGAAAACCAAACTTTTAGTCCTTCATTAGTTAGATAATTTTAAAGAAATAATGTTTTTAATCAACCAGGCACCAACAAGCATCTATAGGACACTCAGCCTGTGCTTAGTAAAGGCCAGTCACAAATTTGACTTCTATTATGATCCTTACAATCATCAAAGAAAGATGCGTTATGTCACTCAAACCTAACTAAATATGGTTATGGACTTGGAACTATTTTACACATTACAAGGCATTTGGTATGCTACAAAGCTCTTTGTAATAATAAGAGGGCGTTATAAAATGTTAAATACCTTTAAGATGATAAAGTGGCTGATTCAAAGAAATGGATAAGCCATAAAAGGCTGTGTAAACTGTTAAGTACTTTGGAAAGAGGACAGCATGTTTTAAACTAATATAATAAGGTATATTGTAAACTGTGCTTATAAACTACAAAGTGCTTTGTGAGGCCGGGCGTGGTGGCTCAAGCCTGTAATCCCAGCACTTTGGGAGGCCGAGACGGGTGGATCACAAGGTCAGGAGATTGAGACCATCCTAGCTAACATGGTGAAACCCCATCTCTACTAAAAAAAATACAAAAAACTAGCCGGGCGAGGTGACGGGCGCCTGTAGTCCCAGCTACTCGGGAGGCTGAGGCAGGAGAATGGCGTGAACCCGGGAGGCGGAGCTTGCAGTGAGCTGAGATCCAGCCACTGCACTCCAGCCTGGGCGACAGAGCAAGACTCCGTCTCAAAAAAAAAAAAAAAAAAAAAAAGGTGCTTTGTGAAATGGAAAGTACTTTGTAAATTACAAAAAAAAAACAGATGGAGCACTTCGAGTTGGTGTCACTCAGATGGAAAATGAATGCAGGCATTTTAGAATGATTTTCAACTTAGAAATAAAGTCACCCTTCTTTTTTATAGCACCAAGAAAGACCAAAAAACAAAATTTAATTAGCCAGAAAGTTCTTTCCGCAAAGAATTTACTTAGTTCTTTTATTTTTGTAGCAGACGAGTCACATCAGTCATACCCAGGTATTGGATGATGCAGACATTATGTTTTTGCATTGTTTCATGTGGAAAAGGACCGACCCTATAGGCCTTTCTGGAATGTGGGATTGATAAACACTAATCGATAGTCCCTTAGCAAGTGCTACATGCTTCTTTTCATTCCAAATTTCTGGAGATAAATATTTGGATGATAACTCTCATCTGAGCTTTTGACACTGTTCCCAGCACTCTATTGTCCTTTTCAATTTTCTGTCTTAGCCCAGCAGGGGCATGTACCTGTTGAGATCCAGCCATTATGCCTTTGGAACCTGGCATTTATCAGGAGGAGCCACACACCACTATCACGGAGGCAAAGGGCACCAGGCAAGGCTGGCAGAGTATTGTCATAGCCTCGGTTAATTGTTTTAGGAGCAGGTCAGCCACAGCACCATGGGTATTCAAACTGGAAGGAATCTTACAAAGAACTCGGTTTAGTAATTTCCAAAGTATGTTCCCTGAGGCCCTAGAGTTCTATCGAGTGAATTGAGGGCCCCCAAAACTAAACTAGAAGCAGCACTCTGTTTTCACTAGAGAAGCTCCTCTTTGATTTGTCCTGTATAACGCAATTGTATATAAAAGTTTGCCTGAAATGAAGTATTTTGCAGAAATAATTGGAAGGAAAATGTTGCTGGTCCACAGAAACCATTTCACAGATGAGGAAAGTGGGGCCCAGGGTTCTTACCCATTTTGCCAAAGATTACACAGGCTTTAAAGACGTGAAGCTGGAGACTGGATCCCTAACTCTTGTCCAGTGTTCTCTCCAAAGCTGTTATCATTTTCCTGCTCTGCAAACCCTTGATGGCGATGATAAAGAGTCATGTTTCCACAGTCATTGCCTGGCCCAATACAGCTAACAAACAAACTGGTGGCTTTGTGGTTGCCAAAGTTTTTCTTTCCTGTGGCTACTCCCCTTCTGTGTTGAAAGGCAAATTTGCCTAGGATATTTACAAAGCCTCATGGAAATAAAAGAATCGGCAAAAGACTCGTGTCCATATTTGAGGATGCTTCTTGAATTGTGGGATCCAGAAAGGACAGAAAATTTGTGTCCCAAGGAAGAAAAATAAGAGCGATACGTTGTCAGATTTGTGCAGCCTCACAGGGATCCACACCTGCCCCCACTGACTAGAGATTTTCATACTGCTTCTGTGGCATACATTCAACAAGTCAGGATATGTTTTAAATGGGGCTGCTGTCTTTCCACCAATCCAGTGACAGATGTGAACGAATAATATAAATTCTCTACCCGTTCCTTGGCATTTATTTCAATGTAAGTGTATTTTTTCCCCAAGAATAAAGCCCAATAGTAATTTATCAAAAAACAAATCATTTTTTCTTGGCAGTGAAGTCTGCAAAATTCCCATTTTTAGGGCCTTAAATCTCCCTATTCTGACAGGGGTAAGAAAGCATTAGAAGCTTTGATTTCACTGGATCATACAAAATAGTTTCTCATAATTATCCTTTTGGATGATATATGTGTGTCTTTTCCCCCTTCTTATTAAACCCGAGGTCTCCATTTTTCACCCAGCTGTATTACTAAATTAAATTGCCTTTTGTTGTATTCAAGTTAAGCACTTTGCCGAAAGCTTTTCTTGTTCAGGAAAATAACATTTACCCAATATGTGCCCGTGTTTTACTGTTGGAATTTACTGTTCACAATTGTTTAGTGTGCCGGGTAATTTGAGGATATTGTTTGTTTTAATAGGAATAATGAATCACTGTAATTTAGTATAGTATCTTGAAGTACAGTATCAAGGAGGTGGGAAGGGGGATATTGAGGACCCATCACAGGGAGAAAATGATTTTTCCCACTGCAAAAGCAGTTCTATGGTCTCGCCTACTTTTTCTCAAGTGGAAAACAATCCAGGAACAGGGTAGGTTGGGGTTGAACTAGTCTAGTTTGCTCCTCGTCAAGGTTTTGGAGATCTTTGTAATGAAACGCTCTCCTTCCCCTGCCTCCATTCAATAAATTGGGCTCTGTTCTGAAGTCTTCATGAATGTGGATTTAGAAGTCCTGGGTTCGAGCCCAGACACCACTGTTTATGAGGACGTGAGCTTGCCATTTCTTTTCTCAGGGTCTTAGTGCCTGCATCATAAACTGAAGGTAATGATGTCAGTCACATTCACTCCACAGGGTTCTTGGGAGAAACAGAATACGCACATATGCATCTAAGAGTGTAACCTCCTAATGGGTTCACCTTACCCGCTGCCTAGACAGAGCTGATTCATCAAGAGAACTGCAACACAGAAAGAGTAATTCTTTTTTGTTCCATTATGTTTTTAATGAAATAATACAAATTTGATGAGTAGTTAAGGGAACAAATTGAACTGTCTAATTACACCAATATCTCTAATACTAAACAAAAAGGCTAGAAGTGTTTCCCAAACTTGATTGTATACAGAACTAACCTAGGGCCTTCTGATGTTATTTACTTATTTTATGGAGATGGGGTCTGGTTCTGACACCCAGGTTAGAGTGCAGTGGCATGATCATAGCTCACTAGAGCCTCAAACCCCTGGGCACAAGCGATCCTCCCACCTCAGCCTCCCCAGTAGCTGGGACTACAGGTACGTACCGCCACCATGCCCGGCAAATTAAAAAAGTGTTTGGTAGGGATGGGATCTCCCACTATGTTGCCCAGGCTGGTCTCAAGCTCCTAGCCCAAATTCAAGCAGAGCTGGCTGTGTGGGAGACCAGAGTTTTATTGTTACTCAAATCTGTCTCCCTGAGCATTCAGGGATCAGAGTTTTTAAGGACAACTTGGTGGGTGAGGGGAAGTCAGTGAACCACTGAGTGCGGATTGTTCAGGGGTGAAGTCACAGGAAGTCAAAACTGTCTTTTTGTGCTGATTCTGTTCCTGGGTGGGGTCCACAAGATCGGATGAGCCAGTTTATCCATCTGGGTGGTGCCAGCTGATCCATCAAGTGCAGGGTCTGCAAAATATCTCAAGCACTGATCTTAGGAGCAGTTTAGAGAGGATCAGAATCTTGTAGCTTCCAGCTGCATGACTCCTAAACCGTAATTTCTAATCTAGTGGCTAATGTAAGTCCTACAGAGGCAGTCTAGTCCCCAGGCAAGAAGGAGGTCAGCTTTGGGAAAGGGCTGTTATCATCTTTGTTTTAAACTATAAACTGAGTTTCTCCCAAAGTTAGTTCAGCCTACGCCCTGGAAAGAACAAGATAGCTCAGAGGTTAGAAGCAAGATGGAGTTGATTAAGTTAGATCCCTTTCACTGTCCCAGTTATAATTTTGCAAAGCTGGTTTCAAGAGCATCCATTTGAATGGAAGGGACTACCATGTTGTCGTTTTTTTTTTTTTTTTTTGAGACACAGTTTCGCTCTTACCTCCAGGCTGGAGTGCAGTGGGGTGATCTTGGCTCACTGCAAGCGCCACCTCCGGGGTTCACACCATTCTCCTGCCTCGGCTTCCCGAGTAGCTGGGACTACAGGAGCCTGCCACCACGCCCGGCTGATTTTTTGTATTTTTGGTAGAGAAGGGGTTTCACCGTGTTAGCCAGGATGGTCTCGATCTCCTGACCTCGTGATCCGTCCCCTCGGCCTCCCAAAGTGCTGGGTTTACAGGCGTGAGCCATAGCGCCCAGCCCATGATTTTTAACATTATTAGCCTCCACATCGGATACTCCCAAGGCAAGAGAGGAGGGCCTCTGTCTGAAGCCTCAGTTTCTTTACCTACATGTATAAAGAAGAAGCTAAACTAGATGACTTCACTTTTCCTCCACATTTGATTTGCTCTGACGCAATGATGGCATAAATTCCTTTAGGAAACGATAATGATGGTCAACTACCCTTGTCATCTCTCCTTTCTCTCCCAAGAATGTGTGGTCAGTACTTTTAGAACACTAGAAACGAATCACTGTGTCTCAAAGATGCCCCAGCAGTCTCCTGTGTGAGGGGAAAATGAGTTCCTTGGTATTCTTTGATTATTTGGTTTTCTATCTTTATTGCGTGGGAGTCGGATGAACCTGGGTTCAAATTCCAGCTCTGCCACTTACTAGCTGATGAAACTGGGTAAGTCACTTAAACCCTCTGAGGTTGAACATGTTCTATGATAAAAGAGATATGGACTTAAGACTCCCAGACCTAGGGCATCAAGTTTAAATTAAGTTCTTTGCATTTATGTAAAGTGCAAGCTCTCCACACTATGAGATGTGGAATTTCATCTCTTTCTGCCTTTAAAGAAGCTCTTTAAAGATGATGAGTCACTCAACGAATTCACAAGGCCTTAACATCAAAGATGTCTGTTTTGTGTGTAGAGCAGAAAATCTTAAGTAGTGGTCCAGATAATGGGATATGGAGTTTTAAAAAGAATTGAATCCTAGGTTTATTACAGTATGGCAAAGACACCTCAACTTCTTAGCTCCATTTGTCTATGTTTAAATGGCTATAAATGGTAAGTATCTCATAGACTACTATGTGGACTACATGATGTAATAGCTATAATTCACCCAGCCTAGTGTAGCACTTGGTGGTCTCAGTGAATGGTTACTATTAACAGGCGAAGCAAAGGCATGTAGCAATTTACATTGGGCTTTGGAGTCAAGTAGGGCTGACTCTGAATCTCAGCTATGCTGTGGAACCAAGACAAATAACTGAGGATCACTGTTCCTTTTCTAAACCTAAAAAAAGAAAATGACAATAATATGCTATCATGTGGATTTGTAAAGATGAAATGTGGTAACACAAAACAAATGCTTACAATGGGCCATCCATAGACTCTCTGATACTCTTTCTAGCCCAGAAGGCAAAGTGGGTTAAGGCTGCCAAGCCAGGGCCAGAGGCGCGAGACTGGCTCTCACCTCCACCTGCAAAGAATCAGCTGAGGGCAAGAGTCATACAGGATCACTTCTGGAGGGAGTGCTGGGTCAACCATAGCAGGCTTTCTTTCAGCACAGTAGAGGAAAGGCAGAAAATCAATGGCCTACACTTCTACATCAAGAAGCCAGAAAATGGAGAGGAAATTAAATACAAAAGAAGCAGAAGAAATTTTTATACAAAGAAAAAAATTAAACAATCAATAAAATAGAAAACATTAAAAAAAGAAAATAACCCAAAATTGAGCTTTAGAAAGAGATAATAAAAATTGATAATGCTCTACCAAGACTGATGAAGCATAAAAAGAAATCACAAGTTATCGATATTAAGAATTTTAAAAGGGAAATCTAAATGAAAAACTAAAAACAAGAATCCAAAATAAGACAAAAGAAACTCATTTACTTAACTTTTTAGGGAAAAAAAAAACTTTTAAAATCATGATTGGATTAAAGAAAGGCACATGAAAATCCATGGAATTGAATCAAATCACTAAAGAGAAAATATAGAAATATAAATGAATTTATTTCTAGAACAAAGAATATTGAAAATAGATGGAACAATTTCTAATTCAGGAAGCTAGAAAAAGAAGCAAAACAGAAATCTTTTAGGAAATATAAAAATAAAATGTTTTAAATTAAAAATTAATACAATTGAAAACACAAAAATTTTTTGATCAAAAAAGTAAAAATGTTGGTTTTCTAGAAAGGCCACAGGCTAGGCAAGTATTTGGACTCTGACTCAGGAATAGAGGGAGAGATTACAAAAGTAATCGTGAAAAACAAAAAAGAAACCCTACATGCATGAAAAGGGAAACAATAATAAGAGAATACTGCGAATAACTATACACAAACACATTTTAAATATATCGAAGCATTTGCTTTAAAATTATAAATGACCAAGATTGCCCTAGAAGGGGGAAAAAATTAACAGCATAAAAGTTAAGTAGCTGTCAAAGACCTACTCCTTAAAAACAAACAAACAAAGTAACAACAATAACAAAAACCACAAGGCCCTGTCAGTATTCAGGTCACTATTCTTTTCCCTTCAAAAATGCACATAAATTTCACATTCTGTTGCATATTAGAAACAGCAGATTAAACAGTTCGATTAGATGTAAAATGATCTTTTAAACTCTTAAATTTCTATACAATTACTCATGCTTTCAGAAGATGTATTGAAGTTATTCTGGAGTCCTGCAGAGCCTCAGCAAACCACCAATTCTCCTCCACGAACATGAAGACCCAGCATGATTGTCACGACGTATAGAAGAGGTTGGCGACTTTCAGCCCCTCAAGCCTTGCTAAGTCCTCACTAAGTTTCCTAGACAGGCATCCTGGTCTTCACACCGCAACATACGCATGCCAGGCAGGCATGAGAATTCACCTGGCAGGACATGGCAAACAGTGGAGTCATGCTCGTGTTTGTCCTGAAGAATCCAATAAATGGATGTTGATGCAACACTCTATATTAGCAAGGCGAATTTTTAAAACGGACTGTTTCTCTGGAATTCTGCAGGAAGATGTGCCCATTGACTCTCCCCTGCATGAAACCCACATTGGGCAATGCCAGCCTTCCACATATCAGCAGCAGGCTAGGCCAGTACTGGGAAAGGTGTTTGATCAATGCTGTATCTGGTATCGTTCGTGAATGTGGCTGTGTGTGCAAATGTGTGATTTCGTTCGCCATGTCCAGTGGAGGAATGTGTGGACATGTGGTATATATCCATGTGCATTTATGTCGGTGCATGTATGAGCATGGTTTATACATGTGTGTATTCATGTGTATGCGTGTAGTGTTTCTGTTTGTGTATCCACACGCGTGTGTATTTGTAACAGGTGCACAGGCTTAGCAGATGTCCAGTTATTCCAGATCGACGTTGAGTGGTTCCATCACTAACACGGTGCCTGCCTTTCTTCTCATCACTCTCTCAGGGGCTGTGGCCGTCTCTTTGTCCTGATGCTGACAGATAAGTCCCCCGAGAACATTTTTCACAGCCTCCGTGAAAGCAATGGATGAATCTGCACCAAACTGCGGGAAAAATGGGCTCCTCTTCCTATGCGGTGGTTTCCACAAATTGATAAGCTGACACTCAGGGGTGTTGACTTAAAAATCAGCAGATTTTTATATTTCACGATGTGTTTGAGCTTTATCAATGTCTGCTCACCCTTTGTTCTTGAGGTTTCATTACACTCGCCATCAGTTCTGACAGCCTAAACAGAACATGATCCGGACAGTTTATTCTTTAAATGAATGATCCTTACATCTTCTGACACCCTTTTACATTCTCCCTGAAATGTGCTCTTCAACAACTGGCAGAGCCCGTTGTAGCTGCCAGAACTTTCTTAATTCAATAATCAAAACAGGTGCCAACGAAGTAAATCTATGACTGTCAATGTTGCAAGTCCTGCTCTTCCTTCCCACCTACCTAAATTGTTTGAAAATGAATGTCAGCTCCCTGCTCAGCCTATTAGAGGCTTCAGGAAAAAAGGGGGAGGAAGACCCCCACCACCACAACCGTGATGCTCAGAGAGAGTATTTTAAAACTTCTTCTGGAAACGAAGCTTGGTTTTATTCTTTTTTTTTTTTTTTTTTTTTTTAGAATGAGCAAAGGTTAGGCAGGGCTCACAGAAGAAGTCCATTTTTATTTCCTATAAGACTGTGATTCTCAGGGCATGTTGGAAGATTTCCCTGCATCAGAATTACCTGAAAATCTTTAAAATTATATAATTCCCAGTCTTGACACAGATGCACTGATTCAAAACTTGGGGTGGGAGAGCAAAAATGTGCATTTTTAACCAGCCCCCTGGGTGATTCTAGACCTTGTAAAGTTGAAGGTCAACTGATCTAAACATTTTTACCCAAAAGAAAGAAAGAAACAAAAATCTAAGAGAGGTCACTTACAAAAGGCAATTCAATTTAGTCTCTCCTTCTCTCCCCCTTTAAGGAATGTAAAACAGTCAAGTGAGTTGCTTTAAAATTAGGATTGGGGGTCATAAAACTTTATTCGATAGAGACAATAAATCCTGAAAAATAAATTCCAGTTTTATTTTATGTTCAGTTAGGGAGTGAGTGAAAGAGAAAGGAAGGGAAACAGTGAAGAAGTAAAGAAAAAAAGGAGAGAAAAAGAACAGGGGAATTAGCTTTCTTGAATAATTTTTATATAATAGAAATTAGAGGCACTGTTGTAAACATTTTATGTAGGTTATCAAGTTTTATCCAAGGAAGCAAGAGAATGATATGAAAAAGAGACTAAAATGACAAAGAGAGAGACAGAGATGAGGAAAAATGGAGATAGAAAGATAATATATGACAGATATAGACAAAGAAAGGGACAGACACAGAGAGAAAAACAAAGTTACAGAGTCAGAAAGATGCACAGAGATACCCAGAGGGATACAGAGAGAAACTGAGAACCACAGAGACACAGAGAAAAAGGTAAACACTGAATTCATTTTCTAGGTCTGCCATAATAAAGATTCACAGACTGGGTGGCTTAAACAACAGAAATTCATTCCCTCATAGTTCTGGAAGCTAGAAGGTGTTGGCAAGGTTGGTTTCTTCCGAAGCCTGTCTCCTTGGTTCGTAAATAGCCATATTCTCCTTGTGTCTCACATGTTCTTCCCCCTGTATATGTCTGTGTCCAAATTTTCTCCTCATCAGGATATCAGTTATATATTACCCGTGGAGGGTCTTGACTTCAAGTCATTCAGGTTCTTGGCATTTTGAACAAAGAACTGGACAAAACTCACAAACAAAGCAATGAAAGGACAGATTTATTGAAACGAAAGTACACTCTACAGAATGGGAGCAGGCTTGAGCGAGCAGCGGTTACAGAATTTTCTGGGGTTTAAATACCCGCTAGAAGTTTCCCATTGGTTACTTGCTTTATACCCTACGTAAATGAAGAGGTGGCCCACAAATGAAGTAGTAAAAGGCAACCAATCAGAGGCGGAAGTGAAGTTACAAAGTTACACCTCTATGCAAATGAAGACTAGGCCTGTGACCAGTGATTGGTTGCAGGAGGGGACCAATCAGAGGTACCTTCCATTTCTCATCTGCAATGCAGAAGGTGGAGGGGGATGGTGCAAAGGGAGTAGCCTCTGTCCCTTCCTTACTTGGGCATGGAAAGTTGGGGTTTTCTTTTTTATTTAGTTCTAGGAAGTCAATGTGAATTGGCCTTAGGTTCTCTGTGTCCAGACCCTATAGTACTACCACAGTACTGGATTACAGCCCATCCCAGTGACCTCATTTTAATTTCATTAACTCTAAAAACCCTGTCTCCAAATACAGTCACATTCTGGGGTACTGAAGGTTAGAACTTCAGCATGTGAATTTTGAAGAACAAAATTTATTCCATAACAGATACCAAGAAACAGAAGAAAAGATAGACCAAACTAAGGGATTGAGATAAGACTACTCAAAGAGGGAAAGATAGGAAGAGAGCCAGAACTGAAAGGAGAATCCTCGAATAAAATGAAGTCACTGTTAGTTGGCGTGAAACAATTTTGCTTCAAACCAGTCCTAAAGAACTCTCTATTCTTTTGAAATTTACCTTCAAGTTGTAGTATTTTCAGTGATGTATAGGAGATTTCCTGTAGCACCACACACAATGAATATTTAGAGGTTTTTCAGACATTGTGTAACAGAGCCACTAATATTATATTATTAATAAGCCTCCAGTGTAGAAAAAAAGAAAATATGTTTCTGTTTTCCATTTTCTAGAGTTAAAGGAAGATGAACAATAACTGAAAAACCTAAGGAATTCTTCCACTTCCTAGAGATGTAAGCACAGAGTTGGAATGCTGGATAAAAGACACCCCAACAGATAAGAAAGTGTCATGCAGTAATTATTAAACATTTATGTGTACAAGAATCTTCTGAGGAGTTTACTAGAAAAGTAGTTTGCTGTTAGATATCCTTAATGAATAAATCTACTGTAGTGTGTGTTTTTCTGCATTTTTACTATCAATCCAGGGGATTTGTACAGGTGGTCACCAAATAAAATGTTGAGAAACACAAAATAAACAAAAAGACAACCTACAAATTTTTTTATTTGCAAACTATGTTTCATAAAGGGTTAATCTAAAGAATATATAAGAACCTCCTACAACTCAATAGGAAAAAAAAAAAAAAACCAAAAAACTAATAACCAGATTTTAGAATTAAGGACTTGAATAGACATTTATCCAAAGAAGACACACATACAAATAGCCAGCAGGTATATGAATGGAGGTTCAGTGTGACTAATCATTAGGGAAATGCACATCAAATCCACAGGGAGAAACCTCACACCTATCAGGATGACTATTATAAACAAAAAGTTAAGGGTTGGCGATAATATAGAGAAGCTGGAGTTCTTGCACACTGTTGGTTGAATTCAAAATGGTACAACTGCTATGGAAAACAGCATAAAGCTTCCTTAAAAAATTAAAAGCAGGACTGTCATGTGATCCAGCCATTCCACTTCTGGGTATTTCTCCAAAAGAAGTGAAATCAAACCTCTCGCATTCACTGCAGCACTATTCACTGTAGCTAAGTTGAAGAAACAGTCTAAATGCCCATTGAGGGATGAATGGATAGATAAAATGTAATGTATACTTGTAACAGAATATTATGCAGCCTTAAAAAAGGAAATCCTGCCGTATGTGACAACATGGACAAACCCGGAAGATATTATCACTGAGTGAAATAGCCGGTGACAGAACGACAAAGGTTTCATGATCTCACTTATATGAGTTAATCTAAAATAGTACAAATCATAGAATCAAGAGTGAAATGGTAGTTATAGGGCTGGAAAGAGGAATAAATGGGGGATTATTTTTATTTTATTTTATTTTATTTTTATTTTATTTATTTATTTTTTATTTTTTAAAAATTTATTTATTATTATTATACTTCAAGTTGTAGGGTACATGTGCACAACGTGCAGGTTTGCTACATATGTATACTTGTGCCATGTTGGTGTGCTGCACCCATCAACTCGTCATTTACATCAGGTATAACTCCCAGTGCAGTCCCTCCCCCCTCCCCCCTCCCCATGATAGGCCCCGGTGTGTGATGTTCCCCTTCCCGAGTCCAAGTGATCTCATTGTTCAGTTCCCACCTATGAGTGAGAACATGCGGTGTTTGGTTTTCTGTTCTTGTGATGGTTTGCTAAGAATGATGGTTTCCAGCTGCATCCATGTCACTACAAAGGACACAAACTCATCCTTTTTTATGGCTGCATAGTATTCCATGGTGCATATGTGCCACATTTTCTTAATCCAGTCTGTCACTGATGGACATTTGGGTTGATTCCAAGTCTTTGCTATTGTGAATAGTGCTGCAATAAACATACGTGTGCATGTGTCTTTATAGCAGCATAATTTATAATCCTTTGGGTATATACCCAGTAATGGGATGGCTGGGTCATATGGTACATCTAGTTCTAGATCCTTGAGGAATCGCCATACTGTTTTCCATAATGGTTGAACTAGTTTACACTCCCACCAACAGTGTAAAAGTGTTCCTATTTCTCCACATCCTCTCCAGCACCTGTTGTTTCCTGACTTTTGAATGATCGCCATTCTAACTGGTGTGAGATGGTATCTCATTGTGGTTTTGATTTGCATTTCTCTGATGGCCAGTGATGATGAGCATTTTTTCATGTGTCTGTTGGCTGTATGAATATCTTCTTTTGAGAAATGTCTGTTCATATCCTTTGCCCACTTTTGGATGGGGTTGTTTGTTTTTTTCTTGTAAATTTGTTTGAGTTCTTTGTAGGTTCTGGATATTAGCCCTTTGTCAGATGAGTAGATTGCAAAAATTTTCTCCCATTCTGTAGGTTGCCTATTCACTCTGATGGTAGTGTCTTTTGCTGTGCAGAAGCTCTTTAGTTTAATGAGATCCCATTTGTCAATTTTGGCTTTTGCTGCCATTGCTTTTGGTGTTTTAGACATGAAGTCTTTGCCCATGCCTATGTCCTGAATGGTACTACCTAGGTTTTCCTCTAGGATTTTTATGGTATTAGGTCTAACATTTAAGTCTCTAATCCATCTTGAATTAATTTTCGTATAAGGAGTAAGGAAAGGGTCCAGTTTCAGCTTTCTACTTATGGCTAGCCAATTTTCCCAGCACCATTTATTAAATAGGGAATCCTTTCCAAATGGGGGATTATTAATCAACAGGCACAAAGATTCAGTCAAGCCAGAGGAAAAAGCTCTAAAAATCTGTTGAACAACGTTCTATCTGTAAACCTTAATACTTAACAATGAATACTTAAAAATCTAAAAGGGTAGATCTCCTGTTAATGGTTCTTACCACAGTAAAATAAAATTAAACAAAAATAAACATAGAAATGCTGGAAAGGTTGAGAGCTTGGGGACTGGTCAAACTTTGACTCTGACAGTGATCATCCCTGTAACTCAATGACTCCTGCTCAGTTCCTTATCTGCACGGTGGGGATATGGATGTGGCTCAAAGGACTGTTGCAAAGATTATATAAAACTGAATAAAAAGAGGTGCTTAGCATACAGACACACAGTAAATACAAGACACTCTAGAATTCTAATAAATTAAAGCACCTGTCCACTCCAACCCTTGTTCAATCAGATGTTTTATTTAAAACATATAATAAAATCATATGACCTTTTAATGCCTTAATGTAAATGCTGAAAAAAGAAAACAATTTTTTAAAAATTATATGACCTTCATTTTATGCAGGCCAAAAAAAGAACCTAATGAGTGGAATTTTCCAAGACCAGAGTCCACTCTTCTAGTCGACATGTGAGTTGCTCTAAGCCATGTCCTCTCCCAGAATATCCACACATAGACCCATCCAGGTCATACAGGCAGACTGCATGTCCTCTCTGCTACTCACTTAGGACCATAGTTCATGATTTATTTCCTTTGTACTCCCAGGAAGCTCAAATTTTACCTCCTCAGAGAGGCCCTCACTGCCTCCCTGCAATCGTCTACTTCTCCGCTGGCCAGTAATCACCTCATACCATCAACGTTGTTACCTGTTGAGTTACCTCATTTACTTGCTTGTTTGTTTTCATTGTCTGCCCCACCTAGAATTTTAGTTCCACAAGGATAAGGACCTTTGTGTTATATGTACCCTAATATCAGAACTTAAAAATATGCCTGGCATGTAGTAAGCACTCAAAGAGTACTTGTCAAATGAGTAAGTGAATGAACGTGTGCGTTAATGAACTTCTTACCTCACTAGACTGTCAGGAACATCTTACAAGAGAATGCTTTGTGAGCTGTTACATGGATGTAACCAACAAGTTATTGTTTCATCCCAGTGCCCATCTGAGAATTAAATATTCCTACCCAAGCAAAAGAAATTGGAACCAAAATACTCAGTAGGACTTAAATATGACAATGTACTGTTCATGTACTATATTTATTCCTTTCCAAGGCTATAGATAATTCCGAAAGTGTAAGTCATGAAAATATACTTACAGGCTTAATACACATGCGTGCGCGCGCGCACACACACACACACACACACACACACTGGCTTTAGCCTTCACAATTACACTAAATTATCTTACATCTTGTTACCCTTAAGCGTGGAGGAGCTAATTGATGGAACATTAGAACAGAATGGTGGCCACACTAACTGGACATCCTCTTCTATCTTGAACACCAGTGTATCTGTCCTTACATGGAACCTGATTTGTAGAATGGGAGGAGTTGAACGCGGGCTGAAAGGCAAGCTATATGTTTCTGTGTTTGTGTTCAAAGTTCCTAGAATGACCATTTCTCCTCTGCACACTACATCTGGGCTTCTTTTGCATGCATCACCTCTCCCCAGCCCTGTTTCCCCTCACCTAATTCTTACTCATTCACTTCATTTTGGCTAACAGTCCAGTCATGAGAAAGCCTCTTCTGACCTTTACTTCCAGAAGGGGTAAGACTCCTCATTGATTTTTAAATTTAAATTTTTATACATAGTAGGTGTCTATATTTATGGGATACATGAGATATTTTAGTACAGACACGCAATGTGAAATAAGCACATTATGGAGAATGGGGTATCCACATCCACCCCCTCAAATATTGATCCTTTGTGTGACAAATAATCCGATTACACTTTTAAAGTCATTACAGTCATTATTGACTATAGTCATCCTGTTCTGCTATCAAGTAGTAAGCCTTATTCATTCTTTCTAATTATTAGAACCTTCGTTATACATAATTTGTCACTTGTTTTAATCACAGTTCTCCAGTAAAAACACAACCAGTAGGATATATGGAAGGGGAGATTGATTACAGGAATTGGCTCACACAATTATGGAGGTTCAGAAGTCCAAGAATATGCTGTCTGCCAGCTGGAGAACCAGGAAAGCTGACGGTATAATTCAATCTGAATCCAGAGGTCCAGTATCCAAGAGCAGGAGAAGAGGGATGTCCCAGTTCACAGAAAGAGCAAATTCACCCTTCCTCCACCTTTTTGATCTATTCGGACCCTCAAGAGATTGAATGATGCTCAATCACATTGGTGAAGATGAGCTTCTTTACTCAGTCTACCGCTTCCAATGCTAATCTCTTCTGGAAATACCTCCTAGCCATGCCCAGAAATAATGTTTTACCAGATATCTGGGTATCCCTTAGCCAAGTCAAGTTGATACAAAAAATTAACCATGACACCTCCCTGCCATGCTTTAAAATAATAATGAACTTCGTAATTTCTGTAACTTCAACATTCCAGCCTCTGTCAGAGTCTCTCTTCAACAACCCCTCAGGAGAGGAAGAAATTTGAATGGATTTCCAACATCATAACCTATGATGGCCCAAAGTTCTCTCCCCCGGATTTCTGAGAGTCCCAGAGCTCATTTCTTGGTGCTTTTCTCCCTTTCTCTCATGCATAAACTTGAAGAACAGCAGACTAATGTACTCTGCACTCATCCTGCACAAATGTCAGCATCTCTTGTGGCTAACACAAGAGATCAACACACTACCAGCAGCCCGTGTTAGTTACTGATATAACTTATGGAAAGCTTGGGAGACACACAAGGAAGGTCTGTTAACACCATTTCTATTTGTGATAATAAACAGACCCTCCATCACCTCATTGTATGCCCTACCAACTTCCCCTATCCACCCCCCTCTCATCTTGGCATAAACAGAAATTCTTTTCTTATGGGAAGGGCAGTTAATCCAACTCCTAGGTGATTCCTGTCCTCAAACTGGAGTCATCAAGTTTTTTTAAGTAAATATAATGCTCATTATTTTTTTAAGCCCAAAACTCCTTTCAGAGTTTGCTTTGGCTCTGGGAATTTTTTTTTTCTCGAGATAGAGTCTTGCTCTCACTCTGTCACCCTGGCTGGGGTGCAGTGGCCCGATCTTGGCTCACTGAAGCCTCTACCACCCAGCTTCAAGCAATTCTCATGCCTCAGCCTCCCAAGTAGCTGGGATTACAGGCGTCCGTCACCACACCCAGCTAATTTTTGTCTTTTTTGTAGAGACATGTTGGCCAGCCTGGTCTCAAACTCCTGACCTTAAATAATTGGCCTGCCTCAGCCTCCTAAAGCGCTAGGATTATAGGCGTGAGTCACCATGCTTGGCCTGCCCTGGTTTTAACGGTTTTGCCAAAAAGTGATGGGCAAGGATGTTCCTACTTGTTTGTGAAAGAGCCAGTTTTCTGTCCAGAGTGATTGGCAAGAGGTCTGTGGAAGACTCCTGGCCTTCCAAGTCCTACATCCATTAGAAAGTATCAGAAGCTACTGTCCCTTATCCTACTCAGCATTTCAAATCCACATGGGGCAAGTTAGCTAACCTCTCTTGGCCTCAGTTTCCTCATTTGTCAAAAGGGGGTGATGATGCCAGCCTTATGAGGATTACATTCCACTTCCTTTTCCCAGAGACCTCATTTTATTCTCTACACAAAGACGGATGGCAAGCGTGTGAGGCTGGAAATGGTCCCTGAGTGCTATGAAAGGCCATATGCCAAGATGAACCTGAATTTTTCTTTGCAAATGGCTTTGACTCAATGGGACAGGGTGCACCAACTCAGAGCCCAGGAATCTGGGGGGAGGATATTTGAAAAGACAACGATCTTCATGGTGCTAACCCTTAAAAGAAAAAGAACCCATTGCAGACGGCAAAGTGCCCTGCTCCTCATTTCCCCTCCAGCTTATGATTTGAGCAATGATGCAGACTGCCATCTTCTCTATCAGAACCCATTCACCCATTGCTAAGTCTGAAAAAGATGTCTTTAACCTTCAGTTTTAGAAAGTAGCTTGGTGCTCTGTCCTTCCGCATGGAATACAACTTTACTCTGTTTTTGAAAAGAACGGAATGGTGGCCACACTAACTGGGGTTATGGCTCCTCCAGCCCTCCCACAAAGTCCAGAAATACCGTGAATTTTCTGCCTCCTGCTCCAGCCCCTTCCGAACCACCAGGATTTGCATACTGCTGCTGTCCCTCAGGAAGCAGTCTTTCAGCCTCAAGCATGATTTATTAATTTCACTGCTTTGGCGAGGTCATTTATCAAAATTCCCTCAACAGTTCAATTAGGAATGGCCTGCCTCCCAAATTGGGGTTGGTGTTCTCATCTCCCGTAGCCAGCTTGTGGTCTGCAGAGCTGGCTTGACCACCCTCGGTTTGGGGAGTACCAGATGAAATCAATCACACCTCCCACTTATCGACTTCACAATTTTCGCTGCAAGAAAGCACCACCGAGGAGATGGGGCAGATAAATGTTTTCCCTTTTCCACAGCACACCTGATTATTGCTCCTGCAGAACCAAAGGATGGGACTTCAGCCCTCCACCCACAGTGCCCTCAACCACTCTGCATCCCAGATCCAGCTCACCTTGGGAAATCAGGGGTATGCGGAGACCTTCCTCCCGGTTCAAGCCCGTATCTCTTTTTTCGTTACTGGTGACTCTGCCTCCCTCTTCCACACCACCCCCTCCAAACTCATTTGCATTCAACAGCCTGAGGAATAATTTTAAATGCAAATCGGATCTTGCTGCTTTCCTGCTTAAACCATCAATGGCTCCTTCTTGCCTCAATGAGAAGACCCAAACACCTAAACACCGGGGTCAAGTCTCTTTGGATTCTAAGCTCCACAATATCTCCATTTTTCAGAACAGCGCATGGCCCAAATGAGTATCTCCAGACTGAATAAACCTGGTCTCTGTTCTCTCCTCTGTCTTACCTCTCTCTCTTTCTACTGCTCAGTTTATTCTTAGCAATACCACCTGCTTACCATTCCTCCCACAAACCATACTGATTCTCACCTACTCCTCCTTTTTCATGTTTTTTCCCAAATTTTTATTGCGTTAAAATACACGTAATATAAAATGCACCACCCTAGCCTTTTGTAAGGATGCAGTTCAGTGGTATTAAATACATTCACATTGTTGGGCAACCGATCTCCAGAACTCTGAACTCTTTTCATCTTGTAACACTGCAACTCTGTATCTACTAAGCAGCAACTTCCCTTTCCCCAGTCCCCCCAGCTCCCGGCAACCTTCATTCTACTCTCTGCCTCTATGAATTTGACTATTCTAAGTATCCCCGTGTAAGTGGAATCATACAGTACGTGTCACTTATTTCCCTTAGCATAATGACCTCAAGGTTCATCCATGTTGTAGCGTGTCAGAATTTCCTTCCTTTTTAAAGCTGAATTACATCCCGTCGTAGGGATAAACAACATATTGCTAATCCATTCATCTTTCAGTGGACACTTAGATAGATTCCACATTTTAGCTATCATGAATGATGCTGCTGTGAGAACTCTCTTAAAAAAAAAAAAAATCAAAACTTCCTGCTTGAAGTGTCTCCTTTTCAGATAGCACCTGCTTATTACTTCATTCCTGGCCATCACCTCTTTCGGAAGGTTCCTCCTACAGCCCACCCACCATATCAAACTAGGGACCTCTCATTCCACAACACTCTGAGCACAGCCTGATGATACCAATGCGGACAGGAGGCAGGGAAATACTGGATAGAAAAAGGTGGTTCCCTGGCAAAAGTGCCACTCTCAAGCCTGGAAACCACAGCCCTAAATGAGAACAGTTATCCCTGTTGAACAGTTATCCCTGTTTTCCTTCCCAAATGTTGCCTTTTATGGCCCACCCCACCCACCTATCCTGTGCCCATATAAACCCCAGACCTCAACTAGCAAGTGACCGAACGTCAACAGAAGAAGGAGCAACTGAGCATTGGAGACTACAGATACACAGCTTCACTTCAGACAGCGTGGCTTCAGAGAGCAGAAGGCCGGGCTTCAGGGAAAGATCACCTTTTTCCCATACCATCCCCTTTCCAGCTCCCCTTCTGCTGAGAGCCACTTCTGCTTAATAAAATCCTTTGCATTCATCACCTTTCAAATATTTGTGTGACCTGATTCTTCCTGGACACCAAACAAGAAGGCAGGGTGTAAAATGTTGTCACCCTGACTTTCCACTGAGCTGGTAAACACTTAGCTGTGCGGGGACAGAAACTGCTAAAAGAGCATTAATTGTAACACACCCCTAGATGCTGCCATGGGGCTGGAGCCCAAAAGCACTCACCCTGGCCCTGGCACCTGCTCACCTGCATGCTTCCATTTCTGCAAGAAGTTTGAGCATGGCAGTGGCAGCAGCTGAGTAAGTGAACCACATCCCTGTCACAAGTGCCATAAAGGGATCAAGGGAACTGTCCTCTCTCAATAACAGAGCCACAGCAGAGAGCAAGGACCACTGTGCCTCGTCCAGTTCTGTTTCCCCAGCACTTCGTACAGTGTTGATGTGCAGAGTTTCCACCGAAGTCTTCAAGTCCACCTGTGTCTCTGCAGTGCTTCTCTCAAGGACTTTGGGGCTAATGTTCCTTAGTTACTACTTCAGTTTTCCACTTTCTTTTCAAACACAAACAACACCATTTTCTTTGTTTCATAGAACTATGTTCTTACAGATGGTGTGTTTTAATTTTCTTCTTTGTAAAATCAGCTGGCATGACAAGGAGCTGTTTGAAATGTAGGGAGGGAGACAAGATTTCCAAACTCATGGAATGAAATGAGATGGGAGATGGTGAAAACACGGTGCACAGGATGCTGAAATGGCTCTGTAGTGTGCTCCAGCTGACTACGTGTTTTTATTTATTTATTTATTTATTTATTTATTTAACTTTTAAGT
Organism: Chlorocebus sabaeus; assembly: GCF_047675955.1. Classification (NCBI taxonomy): domain Eukaryota; kingdom Metazoa; phylum Chordata; class Mammalia; order Primates; family Cercopithecidae; genus Chlorocebus; species Chlorocebus sabaeus. Next base: position 8,216,188 of record NC_132908.1, read on the forward strand.
TCAGAGGTGCATGTGCAGGTTTGTTATATAGGTAAACTTGTGTCACGGTGCTGTGTTGAACGGATTATTTTATCACCCAGGTACTAAGCCTAGTACCCATTAGTTATTTTTTCTGATCCTCTCCTTCTTCCCATCCTCCACTCTCCAATAGGCCCCAATATGTGTTGTTCCCCTCAACGTGTCCCTGTGTTCTCATCATTTAGCTCCCACTTAAAAGTGAGCACACTATCCTTAGCAAGCTAATGCAGGAAACACCCTCCACTTTTAAAGAGATGGCCAAGAAGAAGAAAGTCTCCTCTCAAATTACTTCTATGCCTTTTCTCCTCCAAAAGGCAGCCTAGGTCCTACTATGTCACAGTTTTCTTTCTCAGAAGAAACATGGACTGTGTTCCCTAGGAAGGAAAAACTCTTAAAAATGCACCCTCGGTCAGGCACAGTGGCTCATGCCTATAATCCCAACACGTTGGGAGGCTGAGGCAGGTGGATCTCGAGGTCAAGTTCAAGACCAGCCTGACCAACATGGTGAAACGCCATCTCCTAAAAATACAAAAATTAGCCGGGTGTGGTGGCACGCACCTATAATCCCAGCTACTTAGGAGGCTGAGGCAGGAGAATAGCTGGAACCTGGGAGCCAGAGATTGCAGTGAGCTGAGATCGCGCCATTGCTCTCCAGCCTGGGTGAGAGAGCAAGACTCCATCTCAAAAATAAAATAAAATAAAATAAAAAAAATAAAATAAAATAAAATAAAATAAAATAAAATAAAAGCACCCTCTGCCTCTTCACTGACCACAAAACTGTCAGACTTCTTCCACTCTTCTTCAACCCCAGGATGAATGTTCATCCCTTCACTTGAACTCATCCCCAGGAGTTTGGGGGCCTTTGCTTCTCTTTTCCAGACTGGTGTTAATTAGCCATTTAGGAAATCTAGATGTTGGCTCCAAAATTTCTGTACCCCTTCCTCCAAGAGGCCCTGTGAGAGTCTTATCTAAACAGGGCTCTGAATGACTTGTCCAGGTAATCTTAGCATGCAGATTAAGCCCCCACAGTGATTCTCATGATAGTAATACTCCACACTTCCAAGTTATTGCACTTTTAGTTCATTCATCCTTTCAATAGCTATTTATTACTTTACGGAGTGCTTACACCAAGCAAGGCATTGACATTGACGATAGGGAATCAGCAACTTTACAAAAAGCAAAAGTGTTGACGCATGGACTCCCCTGCTGTTAGGAGCTGGTTTAAAGTCCTTGGTCTAGAGGCATCTCTTAACTAGTCTCATCTTGACTCCTTATAAGCATATTGACCAATTCAGATTCTTTAACCTGACCCTATGTGAGGCTCTGTAGACAAGTTTCCAGTGCTTGAATCCTAGGTCAATCCACTCTGGGGAATTAATTTCCCCACTCCATATAGGCTAGCCTTTGAAATCTGACTTTACTATTGACCTTGATAAACAGAAGAGACCAAATCTTCAAGAAATCAGGGTATGAATTCACTGTAATTAAATAGCAATTTGTACATGAAATTCTTAAATCCTTGTGTTATCTGCTTGAGGGCAGACACCAGGTCTCTCTTATCCACCATCATAGCCTAGCACTGCACAAAGTAAGTCTTCAGTAAATATTTATCGAATGACTAAGCAAAGGAATGAATCAGCGTGTTCTGGGGCCCTCGCCATCTTAGCTTGACTCTGATGTATCTCTTCTCAGATAGAGCTTATTCCATTTTGACCCTCACAGCAAAGATCCCCACAAGTTTATTCATTGCAGTTCAAGTCACAGGGGCTGGTGCAAGCAGCAGTGACCTGTTGGTAATGCCACTGCACATTGATGGACTTCCATAGTAATTCAACATTATTATGTGTCAAATATAATTTATGGTTTAATATAATGCCAGTTTTATAACTGCATTATTGCTATATATTTACATTTGGAAAAAAATAAATAAATCACAGTGAAATTTTCCACTTTGAAGGACTTCATCTGGGATTAAGTGCTGAGACAATCCAGGTTGTATTTTCTGGGGCCGCTCCAGGCTTGAAAATCGACCAGAATCAGTTAATAGTTTTCTATTGCATACACTTTTGTAATCTATTTGCTATCCTTTTATCTTAAATTTCCCCAATGTGCAAGGGGCATTAATCCTCTACCTTTAGGAATGCAGGAGCCCTTGGAAAGCCAGCAGTACTTCAGAAAAAGCCATCGTCTCCTCAGACATCACCCTTAGTACTATAAAACATTAAAGCAATGCCCAAAACATTATATAAAGGCTTCATTCATATCACTCATGCTCTTCTATTAGTTGGGCTTTGTTGTTATTGTTGTTGATTTGCTTATTTTTCAGCCAAAAATTGATCAGGGATACCTTTTCCTCGCAATAGAGATATATTTATTTTAATGTAGGTATTTGATTTACGTGCATACTGTAATGTATACATATTCCTGTCCCTTAGTATGGACACTTTACATTTTTTTCTAATTTCTCATTATAAACAACATCGCAAAGAACGTCTTTGGACAACTGTTTGCACACTTGTGCATTTTTATTTCATTCAGGAAAACCCCTAAATACATGTCAGAGTCAAGAGGTGAAACTTTTTTTAAAAAGAACACTTTTTTGGCTGGGCGTGGTGGCTCACGCCTGTAATCCCAGCACTTTGGGAGGCCGAGGCAGGCAGATCATGAGGTCAGGAGATCGAGACCATCCTGGCTAACACAGTGAAACCCCATCTCTACAAAAAAAAAAAAAAAAAAAATACAAAAAATTAGCCAGGCGAGGTAGCAAGGCAACTGTAGTCCCAGCTACTCGGGAGGCTGAGGCAGGAGAATGGCGTGTGAACCCGGGGGGTGAAGCCTGCAGTGAGCCGAGATTGTGACACTGCACTCCAGCCTGGGCAACAGAGCAAGACTCTGTCTCAAAAATAAACAAATAAATAAAAATAACACTTTTTTTTAAAGGGCATACTATGCCTCAGTATTGGTTGACACAAAAATTTCTATTAAATTCTGACACCTACTCAGATGTCACCTCCTCTACACAACCCCCCTTGATTTCTCCACTGCTATGCCATTGGCAGAATTAACTACTACTACTGTTTAGCTATCTTAATATCTTACAAGTGTTTATGTACAAGCCTTGTTCTCCAGAATAAATTAATCACTTACACATCTATCCACACTATTGGGCTATGAACTCCTACAGGGAAGATGTGTCGTACCATGTTTATGTAATCCAAATGTCTGGTACATAATAGGTGTCATATGCAATCAAAATGCTGTTAGGGAATTATTGGAAGAGCTACCAAATTCTAAGTTTCCAATGCACAGTCTTGTAGGCGATAGAAGAGCACCCTATGAGAAGCCACTAAAAGGTTTTAAGCAGGTTGTTCTCTGAAGTAATTCCTATGTGTGTGTATGTATGTTTCATAATTGATTGAATTATTTCCTCTTTTCCTTTCTTTTCTGCCTTTCCCTTAATTTTCTCCCCCTCTGCCTTTCAGAACTAGTTGTCTGACCTCTTGAAATGACGGAACCATTCTCAAAATAGGGGAGAAACGGAAGGTAGTTCCCAAGGTAGCCCCATGCTACAGAGGATCCCTCAGCAGGGACTGGATTCCACAGAGTTGCCAGCATAGAGGTGGAAGTGGAGGGGGCTCCTGAGACTCCTCAAAGGTCCTGGGTCCCCAGCAGTGAAAGCTCACCTTGGCCTCTGGGAGGGGTAACAGCAGTTTGACTTTGGCACACCTTTCTCTTTCTTACTTCCCTCTTTCCATATCTAAACCATCACCAAGTGCTCCTGATATAATCTTAAAATGGCTCAAATCCATCCACTTCTCTTCGACTCCACTGCTACCTCCCCCGTCCAAGCTGCCACCATCTTTCACCTGAATGTCTTTCATAGGCTCTTAATTGGTCTCCCTGCTTGCCCCTCCAATTAGTTCCTCATCATGGAGTCAGAATAAACTGAGAGAAAAGAAGAAGAAGTGGGAGGGGAGTGGAGGGGAGGGAAGAGCAGAGGAGACGAGGAGAGGTGAGAAACTGTGGGGTTAGCAAAATAATTTTAAAATGTATCTGCTACCTATTGGGTACATTGTACACTATTCAGATCATGGATACACTAAAAGCGAGACTTCACCACTGTGCAGTATATCCATGTAATGCAACTGAACTGTACTCCTAAATCCATAAAAATAACTTAATTTTTAAAAATTAAAATAAAATAAATTGCAGCTTCTCACCTACATTTTTTGTTCCTTCTTCATGAACCCTATTTAACTTAACCCTTAAGTTAACCCTTAAGTTAACTTAACCCTATTAAGGGTTAAGTTAAATAGGTATATGGTTTATTAACAATTAAATAGTTAACCCAATTTAACTCCATGTACCCTATTTAGCCATGTTATCCACAAAGAAACATACCACTATATATTGGGCAGTTCAGTTTTATGCTTACCTTTCAATAAACTAGTATAACTAGTATACTAGTATACAATTGTATAACTAGTGTACAATTTTAAGTATTTTTACTGACTAAAAACATCCAACTGTAGAATTTTTTTTTATCTTGCTTTTCAGAATTGTTGTGTTCCCAGAAATTTATCTTTGGGTAAATCCATTGTCTCATCAACTTCCACTAAGAAATTGAAGAGAAATTCCCAAACGGAGATGGAGAAACCTTCAAAAGCCAAAGTCGAAAACTTTTATACAAGAGGGGTTTCTAATCACGGGCAACTTTGTGGCACAGAGCTCCTTCCTTTATTCCAGGATGGTTCTGAGCTGCGTATGGGTCCTTCTCTTTCCTCTGTGGCCCCATAGAGGGGAGTCCAGAAACCATGGCTGGCTCAGCAATTCCACTTGCTATGCCAGAGATTAAAGACATAAAAAGAACTAGGATTCATAAGTTATGGAAATGTAAGCTCTCAGTTCCACAAAGAGCAAGTCTAGAGAAGGCAGAAGCTAGGAATAGATGTTGACGTTACAGATCAAGTTTTTGGAGAAAATAAAATCATGTTGGGATCAAACAGGGTCTGGTTCTCAAATACAAGTTGGCTTCACTTAGCCAATTTATTTTTAATTTTTTACTCTTTTTCAAAAAATATTTTTAGTTTCCATAGCTTTAGGGATACAAGTGGTTTTGTTTACGTAAATGAATTGTACGGTGGTGAAGTCTAAGATTTTATTGCACCTGTCACCCAAGTCATGTACATCGTACCAAATAGGTACATTTTCATCCCTCACCCCCTTCCCACATTTCCCCTTCTGAGTCCCCAATGTCCATTATACCACTCTGTGTGCCTTTGGGTACCCATAGCTTAGCGACTGTTTATGAGTGAGAACATGCAGTATCTGGTTTTTCATTCCTGAGTTACTTCACTTAAAATAATGGCTTTCTGTTCCATCCAAGTTGCTGCAAAAGACATTATCTTGTTCTTTATTTTAATGGCTGAGTAGTATTCCACAACATATATTTAACATTTTCTTTATCCAGTAATTGGTTAATAGGCACTTAGGTTGATTCCAAATCTTTGCAACTGTGGATTGCACTGTAGTAAACGTATGAGTCCAGGTGTTTTTTAAATAGTGACTTCTTTTTGGGGGGAGGTAGATACCCAGTGGTGGGAATGCTGGATCAAATGGTAAATCTACTTTTAGTTCTTTGGGAAATTTCCATACTGTTTTCCACAGAGGTTGTACTAATTTACATTGCTACCAGTTGTGTATAATTGTTTCCTTTTTCACAACATCCATGTCAATACCGATTGTTCTTTGACTTTTTAATAATGGTTGTTCTGGCTGAGGTAAGGTGGTATCTTATTGCAGTTTTAATTTGCATTTCCCTGATGATTAGTGACTGATATGGCTTGGCTTTGTGCCCTCACTCAAATCTCGTGTCGAATTGTAATTCCCAGTGTTGGAGGAGGGCCCTGGTGGGAGATGATGGATCACGGGGATTGGATCACGGGAAAACAGGATCAGGTGATCCGCTCACCTCAGCCTCTGAAAGTGCTGGGATTACAGGCGTGAGCCACCATGCCTGGCCCTGATTTGTGTATATCGATTTTGTAACCTGAGACGTTACTGAATTCATTTATCATTGCACATGAATTGTTTTTTTCTAATTCTGTGGAAAAATATTGTTGGTATTTTGATAGGAATTTTTACAGTTTCTCAGAAATTTTACAGTTCCTCCTTGCTGTTCTCGTGATAGTGAGTGAGTTCTCAGCTGATCTGGTTGTTTGAAAGTGGGAAGCACTTCCCCTTTGCTCTCTCTGTCTCCTGCTCCACAATGTGAAGATGTGCTTGATTTCCCTTCGCTTTTTGCCATGATTGTAAGTTTCCTGAGACCTCTCAGCTATGCCTCCTGTACAGCCTGCAAAACTGTGAGATGATTAAACCTCTTTTCATTATAAGTTACCTAGTCTTAGGTAGTTCCTTATAGCAGTGTGAGAATGGACTAATACAGTAACAGACATTTTTTTTTCATATATTTGTTGGCCATTTGTATATCTTCTTTGGAGAAAGGTCTATTCATGTCCTTTGCCCACTTTTTAACGGGATTATTTGTTTTTTCTTACTGATTTGATTTGTTTGAGTTCCTTGTAGATTCTGGATATTAGTCCCTTGTCAGTTGCATAGTTTGCAAATATTCTGCAGGTTGTCTGTTTACTCTGATGGTTATTTCTTTTGCTAAGCATAAGCGTTTTAGTTTAATTATATCCCATTTATTTGTTTTGTTTTATTCATTTTATATCAAAAATGAAAGTGAAGTTCTCTGGACTGGTTTTGACCATTTTTAAAAATTATTATTATTTCAGTAGTTTTTGAGAAACAGCTGGTGTTTGGTTACATGGATGAATTATTTAGTAGTGATTTCTGAGATGTTGGTGCCCCCATCACCTGAACAGTGTACACTGCAGTGTACACTGTACTAAATGTGTAGTCTCTTATGCCTCACCTCCTCCCACTCTTCCCCCAGAGTCCCCCAAGTCCATTCTTATGCCTTTGCATCCTCATAGCTTAACTCCCACTTACAAGTGAGAACATATGATGTTTGGTTTTCCATTTCTGAGTTACTTCACTTAGAATAATGGACTCCAATTCCATCCAAGTTGCTGCAAATGCCATTATTTTGTTCTGTTTTATGACTGAGTAGTATTCCATGGTATATATGTATCACATTGTCTTTATCCATTTGTTGATTGATGGGCATTTGGGCTGTTTCCATATTTTTGCAATTGCAAATTGTTCTGCTGTAAACATGCATATGCAAGTGTCTTTTTTCATATAATGACTTCTTTTCCTTTAGGTAGATGCACAGTAGTGGGATTGCAGGATCAAATGGTGGATCTACTTTTAGCTCTTCAAGGAATCTCCATGCTGCTTTCCATAGTGATTGTACTACTTTACATTCCAATAAGCAGTATAACAATGTTCCCTTTTCACACATGTATGCCAATATTTATTATTTTTTTGATTTTTTAAATTATGGCCATTCTTGTAAGGGGAAGGTGGTATCACATTATTTATTTTTATTTTTTGTTGCATTTGCTTTTGAGGTCTTAGTCATAAATTCTTTCTGTAGGCCAATACCCAGAAGAGTTTTTCCTAGATTTTCTCCAAGAATTTTTACAGTTTCTCACATCTTAGATTTAGGTCTTTAATCCACCTTAAGTTTTGTATATGGTTAGTGATAGGAATCCAGTTTCATTCTTCTACATAGGATTATTCAGTTTTCCCAGCTCCACTTATTGAATACGTTGTCTTTTCCCCAATTTATGTTTTTGTATGCTTTGTCAAATATCAGTTTGTTGTTTTAAGTATTTGGCTTTATTTCTGGGTTACCTATTCTGTTCCATTGATCTATGTATCTACTTTTATACCAGTACCATGCTGTTTTGGTTACTTTAGCCTTGTAGTATAATTTGAAGTTGGGTAATGTAAACCCTTCAGATTTATTCTTTTTGCTTATAATTGCTTTGGCTATTTGGGCTTTTGGTTCCATATGAATTGTTTTTTTCTAATTCTGTGGAAAAATATTGTTGGTATTTTGATAGGAATTGGACTGAATCTGTGGATTGCTTTAGGCAGTATGGTCATTTTCATATTGATTCTTCCAATCCATGAGCATGGGATGTATTGCCATTTGTTTGTGTCATCTATGATTTCTTTTAGCAGTGTTCTGTAGTTGTTTTTATAGAGATCTTAACTTCCTTAGTTAAATATATTCCTAGGTATTTTATTAGTTTTGGAGCTATTGTGAAAGGAATTGAGTATTGATTTGATTCTCAATTTGGTCATTGTTGGCGGATAGCAGTGTTACTGATTTTGTTTTTTGTTTTGTTTTGTTTTTTAGACAGAGTCTCACTCTGTCGTCCAGGCTGGAGTGCACAATCTCAGCTCACTGCATCCTCCACCAACCGGGTTCAAGCAATTCTCCCTGCCTCAGCCTCCCGAATAGCTGGGATTTCAGGCACCTGCCATCAAGCCCAGCTAATTTTTGTATTCTTTTAGTAGAGATGGCGTTTCGCCATGTTGGCCAGGCTGGTCTCAAACTCCTCACCTCAGGTGATCTGCTCGCCTCGGCCTCTGAAAGTGCTGGGATTACAGGCATGAGCCACCATGCCTGGCCCTGATTTGTGTATATCAATTTTGTAACCTGAGACTTTACTGAATTCATTTATCAAATCTATAAATAGATAGGAGTCTTTTGGAATAGTCTTTAGGGTTTTCTAGGTATACCAATCTGTTCTCATGCTGCTAATAAAGACATTCCCGAGATTGGGTAATTTACAAAGGAAAGAGGTTTAACTGACTCACAGTCCCACATGGCTGGGGAGACCTCACAATCATGGCAGAAGGTAAAGGAGGAACAAAGTCACATCTTACATGGTGGCAGGCAAGAGAACATGTGCAAGCAAACTTTCCTTTATAAAACTATCAGATGTTGTGAGACTTATTCATTATTACAACAGCAGCATGGGGAGAACCCACCCCCATGATTCCATTACCTCCCACTGGGTCCCTACTATGACGTGTGGGAATTATGGGAGCTACAATTCAAGATGAGATTTGGGTAGGGACACAGCCAAACCATATCACCATTATATCATCAACAAACAGCAACAGTTTGACTTTCCCTTTACCGATTTGGATGCTCTTTATTTCTTTCTCTTGTCTGATAGCTCTGGCTAGGGCTCCCAACACTATGGGGAATAGAAGTGGCAAAAGTGGGCATCCTTGTTTTGTTCCAGTTCTCAGAGGCAATATTTTCAACTTTTCCCTGTTCAGTAGGATGTTGGCTGTGCATTTGTCATATATGGCTTTTATTATTTTTAGGTGTATTCTTTTTATGCCTAGCTTGTTAAGAGTTTTTAATCATAAAAGGATGCTGGATTTTATCAAATGTTTTTCTGCCCTCTATCGAGAGGTTTTTGTTTCTAATTCTGTTTATATGATGAGTCAAATGTATTGACTTGTGTATGTTGAACCACCCATGAATCACTGAAATGAAACTCAGTTGATCATAGTGAATTATTATTTTTATGTGCTGTTGGATTCAGTCTGCTAGTATTTTGTTGAGGATTTTCGCATCTATATTTATCAGGGATATCATTCTGTAGTTTTCTGGGGTTTTTTTTGGTTGTTGTTGTTATATCCTTTCCTGGCTTTGTTACCAGACTGATACTGGCTTTGTAGAATGAGTTAGAGAGAGTTCCCTCTTTCCCATTTTCTTTCTTTTTTTTTTTAAATAGTTTCAGTAGAATTGGTACTAATTCTTCTTTGGATGTTTGGTAGAATTCATCTGTGAATCTGTCTGGCCCTAAACTTTTTTGTTAGCATGGTTTTATTATTATGATTACTGATTCAATCTCATGACTTGTTGTTGGTCTGTTCAGGATTTCTATTTCTTCCTGATTCATGCTAGAGGAGTTGTATGTTTCCAGGAATTTTTCCATTTACTCTAGAGTTTCTAGTTTGTATGCATAGAGGTGTTCCTAGTAGTCTTAAATGATCTTTTGTATTTCTGTGGTGTCTGTTTTAATGTCTTTATTTTCATTTCTAAGTGAACTTATTTAAACCTTCTCTCTTCTTTTTTTGGTTACTCTAGCTAGTGATCTATCAATTTTGTTTGTCTTTTCAAAGAACCAGCTTTTTGTTTCATTGATCTTTTGTATTTGTTTGCTTGTTTGTTTCAGTTTTGGTTAGTTTTGCTCTGATCTTAGTTATTTCTTTTCTTCATATAGCCTTGGGTTTGGTTTGTTCTTGTTTCTTTAGTTCCATGCGGTATGATATTTGGTTGTCAACTTGTGATCTTTCAGATTTTTGATGTGGGTGTTGAGTGCAGTAAAGTTTCTTATGAGCCAATTTAACAGTCCTCAGGCTGGACTGCACCACTGAAAACATCTCACATTCTATTCTATGGTCAACCTTCTTCATTCTAGAAAGGAATGCACTTAGCCAAATATATAATAAAAAGTTTCTAACCAGGCATGATGGCTCAGATCCTTAACCCCTGCACTTTGGGAGGCCGACATTGAAGGATGACTTGAGGCCAAGAGTTCAAGACCATCCTGCCAACATAGTGAAACCTCATCGCTACAAAAACTAAAAAAATAAAAAATCAGCCAGGCATGATCATGTGCACCTGTAGAATCAGCTACTCAAAGGCTGAGGTAGGAGGATCACTTGAGCCTGGAGGTCAAGGCATCAGTGAGCCATGATCACACCACTGCACTCCAGCCTAGGTGACAGAGCGAGACCCCGTCTCAAGAAAAAAGCAAAAGAAAAGTTTCTAGCTTCCCTTTAATGTCCTCAGGTAGTAAAAACCACACAACATATTTTGGGAAGGTATTCAACGGCTTAACCCCTTTAAAATTGCCAACAAGACAATCTTTCTTCTCTAGCCCAAATTTCCCATGCTGTTATTTAAGCCTGTTTTATTATTTATTATGATTACAAATTCGAGGAAATTTGAATGTATCACCTTATTTCAGAACATATAAAAAATAATCTGCCTTGCGAGAAATGTAAGGTTTGATCATTGAATAGTCTTTTCTTCAGTGTCACAAATGAATTTTACTTAGAATCCTGGAATTTGAAAGTAGGAAAGTACTTGAAAAAAAAAATTTCTGATGCATCATACTTTTTTCAAATGAGGATACAGGATCAGAGAGGGAAAAACACAGGCTTAAGGACACATCGCATCAGCATAATAGAAACTCCTTCAAGTCTCCCTCATAGCACACCATTGCTTTCCCCTTTGTCTCATTTCTTTGATAGACACCTAATTGCTACCACTGATTAAAAGAAGTATCAGTCTCATTTTACGACAAAAAAAGGAGAGGATATTCATTGTCATTGTACAATTTATGAGGTCGTGGTTAGATTCATTACTTGAAGATCAGTGGGTATAATTAGTGACCCAAATTCAAGTAGATAAAACAGTTGGGCCCTTGTTTAAAATCTTGTCTTAAAATTGAGTAATTTCCCCTGCTCTAGACGCAGTGCCTCTGAGGGTCATATTTAATGATCATACATCCCAGTGTGAAGTGACCCCAGGAGAACAAGAAAAGACTTTGTAAATTGCACTCTAACTAATTTGCCCATAAGCTGGCATTTCCTCTTCCACCTTGCACGTTATATCAAGAGCCATTCATAATGATTCCTATATTTATACAATATTTTGTGCTAATCAAAATGTTTCTCAGTGGGTTCATGCCTGGGACATGACACTCAATCAATAAATATTAAAATGACTTGAATTAAACTGCGTGAGTGACATCTCATTTTATCTCACTAGCAAGTTGGAGTGGTGGTACATAGAGTAGATGTTACATTCCCCATTTTACATAAAAACAGGAATTGAAGAGTCCTTGGGTCCCTGAACCTTGATTTTCAGGTTTTAATTCCAGCTTCTACTTTCTCTTCCTCATTTTCTCCTGGGTAGTGAGGTAGAGTTCAGGCTATTGAATTTTAGAAGAAAAAAAAATGTGAAACAACGCTTTCTCCAAAGAAAGAATTTATAACCTGTGCACTCAAAGTTCTTCTGCAGGATGAAAAACTTTTCAAAATAACTTTTTAGGGTCAAGTCATCTGTAAGTGAGGTACCCGTCATGATCTCTCCCTCAGACAATCTACAAGGAAAACTGAAAACAGATTTCTAGAGATGATGAGAAGAAGATGATGATAAGACCTTGGGGGCAGTTACAAATTTATAACATTTTGAACAGAAAGAGCATGGGAGATCTTCTAGCTCCAGTCTTATGACAGGTGAGAACCCCAAGGTCCACCGAAGTTCAGTGACTTGGCCAAAATCACACTGCAAGGAAATGTCAGACCTGGACTAGAATCCTGTCTTGAGACATACTTCTTTAATATACCACCCCCTCTTTCTCAGATGTATCTTTAGACCAGGGTTTCTCAAACTTAGCACTACTGACATTTGGGGCCAGAAATACCGTGTTGTTGGGGGCTGCTCTGCGCATTGTAGAATGTTTAGCAGCATTCCTGATCTCTACCCAACAGATGCCAGAAGCACTGTCACCCCAGCTGCGACAACCAAAAATACCTGCAGACTTTGCCAAATGCTCCTTAGGGAGGGCAAAATAGCCTCCAGTTGAAAAACACTGGGACAGATCAGAGCACCCCCTAGGGTATGTCCGTTTACTCTGACCACTGTTCCTTTTTCTTTCTCTTTCTTTTCTTTCTCTCTCTCTTTCTACCTCAGATCATCAGGCATTAGATTCTCATAAGGAGTGTGCAACCTAGATCCCTCACATATGTAGTTCACAATAGAGTTCACGTTCCTGTAAGAATTTTAATGCCGCTGCTGATCTGACAGGAGGTGGAGCTCAGGTGGTAATGGTCGCTCACCTGCCATTTACCTCCTGCTGTGTGGGCCTGGTTCCTAACAGGCCACGGACCGGTAACTGCACTCCAGGAGTTAGGGACTCCTGATTTGAGGCACTAAGTGGCACTTTCTGAAATGAGAGCTTTGTATGCTTCCCAATTCTGGCTCACAATATGAAGTGGAGAAAACACTGAAAAGAAATGGTCAGTGAGTCAGTATGTACAAAGCATTAAAATTGGGACAACACCTCTCCCTCCACCAAAAAAATAAGTAAATAAATAAAGACGGTAGATCTTAACTCTTCTATTTACTAATTGTGTAGCCATAGGAAGCCTCCTTAACCTCTATTATCTCCAGTTTCCTCAGGTTTAAATGGAGGATAAAAATGTCTACTTCATGGGGATGAGATGAAGATTTAACAAGGGCATAAAATAGAGTATTAGGCAAATATTAGCATCTCGGCCAATAACAGTCCTGCCTGCTTTGTGATATTGAGCAAGTTACTTAGCTTCTCTGAGCCTCAGTTTTTGTGAGATGGAAAGCATCTCTATCTGAAAAAGATATCACTTGATAGATGATAGGAAACTAGATAAACAGATAGATGCTATCAATTTTCACATAGCAAATGATCCCAAAAGGTGGCTTAAAACAACAAACATTTATACTCTCTGTTTCTTAATGCCATTTTGTTGGGTGCTTCTGCCTCCAGACCTCTCATAAGGTTTCAATGTATTGGCTTGGTCTATGGTCTCATCTGAAGGCTCAACAGAGGGAGGATCCACTTCCAGGGTCTCTAAAATGACTGTTGCCAGGATTCAGTCCTTAACAGCCTGTTGGGCCTGAGGCTGTCAGGCCCCCCATTGGCTGTTAGCAGAGCCTGCCTTCAGTTGCTAGTCATATGGGCCTCTCTATAGGGCAGCTCATCACCTAGTTACAATGGTTACCTCTATCAACATGGACAAGCAAGAGGCCAAGAAAGGGCACACAAGAGGGGAGGAGCAGTCTCTCTGTAACCTATTCCTACAAATAACTTTCCATCACTGTAGAACCAGTATTTTACTAGCTAGAGATGAGACAGTAGGCTAAGCCAACACTCAGGGGAGGAAATTCCATAAAGACATGAATATCGGGAGGTGGAGATCACCAGGGAATAACCTAATGGTTGCCTGCCACTATTCCAGTAAATATGTAAAAGCATTTGTTACTTCATCAAACCCATAGAGTAATCTATTAACAGGAGGAAGTTCATTCTTCTACATCTTCCCCCTTTAATTGGGTATTTGATTTTTTTATCCAGTTATGCTCATTTCCTATGATTTTGGGGTGGGGTGGGTGAGATAGGATTGGGAGAATGTGCATAGCAAGAAGTAAGGGAGAGCAGTGAGCAGGTGAGCCCCTTATATCATCACCTTGGCATTTCACACTGCATACTTTCTCCATGCTTAGCTGCAAGACAGAGTCACCACCTTGGAAAATTAAATTTAATAGAAAGCCGGCCATGGTTACACTTCCCTCTCCTTATGGTAGCAAAAGATGGAAAGATCCCCAACACGTTACAACTGTTGAATAATTTTTAAACAAGGTTTTAGAGGAGCCTGAGTCCTTTCTGTAGAGATGTTCCAAAATGCAAGGCCTTAAAACCAGCTGAAACGAAGTTAAAAGCTTTGGAGGGTAAAGTGATAAAATATCCAAGAGATCTGTAGAAAGTGGAAATAAAGACACACAGAGAGACACATAAAAGAAGAGACAGAAATTTAAATGTTTTCCAGAAATTAGGGGCAGATACTTTCCAGAGGGAAGTCTCCCCCAGTGAGGAGAGAATTTAGTACCCTGACCCTGCCATCAGCCCTCTTCAATGGATTTCTCCATTGCTTTATTGAAATGCTCATAAAATAAAGGTTAGTCCCATCCTAAGGATATCTTCTACCTTTTCCAAACCATACCATTAAGTTGTATTAGCTCCTTGGGGTTAGGCCACCATAGCAGGAAGAATGTATGCTAATGTGACTCGCCTGAAGTTAAGCTCATTTAAAATCTGAAATACCATGGAGAAAGTTCCCTGGGCTAAGATAAGGTTAACGAATCTAAATCTCAGCAATGAACTCACCTCCTAAGTTTCAGAAATAATTAGTTCTGGGAAGGACATCATTTGTTCATTCAATGTGTTGACTCTAGCCCCTCCCCACTGCAGTAACTTGGATGCTTGAGAACGGAAAGATAGAATGAGGAATGCGTAGAAATTTTCTCAGTTCTGCACAATTGAAAGGTATGTCTCCTTACATGCTCAAAGGTATTTATACAACTATGTTGCCCAATGCAGAGGCTTCAAGAGCTTTATCTTTGGACTTCGTGTTTAGCCAATTTTTTTTTTTTCAATTCAACATCACTTTCTCCTTTTGGTAACAGTGCCCAATTATTCTTTCAGGAGCCAATTTGAGTATTCCATGTTATCCTACAGAAGCAGTTAATCATGGTGTCCTTCGCTACCCCCCCCCAACTCCCTCACTGTAATGTGGTCATGTGACCTAGGCTGACCAATCAAATCCAGAGTGAGTTTGGATCCAGAAAAGACATGGCTCAGGACAGAGTCTTTTTTAAATTTTAATATATAGATACTGGGAGAGAAGGGTTTTCCTTTCTTTTTGGATTTTGAGCCATAAGGAAGTAAGCTTACAGTTTCCAGTGGCCTTTCTTACCACCATATGAGGAGAGGCATAGGAATAAAGCCCAGGGCACTGAAATGAGACAAACAGAGAATATTACTTCAACCCCTGTATCCAGCCCCAGATGCCCCAGTTAAGAGTCAAGTTCTCTTGCTTTCTTAAATCAGTTGGAGTTAGATTTCTCCAGCCAACCATCAGAGGCATCTTGATCAATACTATGATAAATATTAGAGCAATTATTAAGTGTTACACACTGGGGAGACCAAGACAAGTAGCTTGATCCTTGCCCTCAAAGATCTCTTAGTGGAGGATTTATGGCAAGTGGTTTAAAGCCACTGGACTCAAACCAACCTGAATTTCAACTCCATTTGCACCGTTTCCTATTGTGTGTCTCTGGTAGATAGAATTCCAAAATGACCCCAAATCCCCCTCCACATGCACACTACTGAGTGTTGTCCCCACCCCTGGAGTGGAGGCAGTACCTGTGAATATGATGGGATGTCACCTCCATGATTAGGTTACCTTATATGGCAATGGTGAAGGGATTTTGAATGCATAATTAAGGTGCTGAGTTGATTTTGAGCTATTCAAAAGGGATATTATCTTGACCAGCTTGACCTAATCAAATGAAAGTTCTTAAGAGTGGATGGAGCCTTTTCAAGAGAGAGAAGGGGCTCTTTTGCTGGCTATGAAGAATCCAAGAACCATCGTATAAACTGCTGATGGGGAGGGGCCACCTTTAAGAGTTAAGGGCCGGCCGGGCGTGGTGCCTCACGCCTGAAATCCCAGCACTTTGGGAGGCCGAGGCGGGTGAATCACGAGGTCAGGAGATCAAGACCATCCTGGCTAACACAGTGAAACCCTGTCTCTACTAAAAATACAAAAAAATTAGCCGGGCGTGGTGGCGGGCGCCTGTAGTCCCAGCTACTTGGGAGGCTGAGGCAGGAGAATGGCCTGAACCCGGAAGGTGGAGCTTGCAGTGAGCCGAGATCGCACCACTGCACTCCAGTCTGGGAGACACAATTTAGACTCCGTCTTAAAAAAAAAAAAAAGGGGTTAAGGGCCTCAGTCCTACAACTGCAAAGAACCAGATTTTACCAACAACTTGAAGGAGCTTAGAAGACACTCCTGAGTCACAGGGGAGAATGCAGCCGGGACAATATTTTGATTGTAACCTTGTAAAACGCTGTGCAAAACACCCGGCCAAGTTTCTCCTGGACTCCTGATCCACGGGAACTGTGAAATAATAAATGTGAGTTGTCTTAAGCCACTAAACATGTGGTAATTTGTTACAGAGCAACAGAAAACTAATAGGATATCCCTGAGCAATATTAGGTTTTTTGAGCCTGCATTTTCTCCTCTAGTAAATAGTGGTAGTGGAACCACCTACTTATATTGGCTGCTGTGAGGATTAGTTGATAATTCTTGTGTGATTCAGTGCCTGGCCTTTAGTTCAACACCCTTTCATTGCTAACTAGACTCCACATTTTAAGTGTGGGTGGCTACGTGTGCACACACACGTGTGTGTACCTATGTGGGATAGTAGGTGTTTGTTGTATCTGTGAACCCTGAATATCTGTGACAGGTTTCAGTTAATTTAGAAAGTTTATTTTGCCAAGGTTGAGGATGCACGCCCATGACACAGCCTCAGGAGGTCCTGATGACCTGTGCCCAAGGTGGTAGGGGCACAGCTTTGTTTTATACATTTTAAGGAGACATGAGACATCAATCAATATGTGTAAGATGGACATTGGTTCAGTCTGAAAAGGTGGGGCAACTTGAGGTGTAGACAGGACGACTTCAAGTGGGGAGGGGGCTTCCAGGTCAGAGGTAGATAAGAGACAAATGGTAGCATTCTTTTGAGTTTGTGATCAGCCTCTCCAAATGAGGCAATCAGATATGCATTTATCTCAGAGAGCAGAGGGGTGACTTTGAATAGAATGGGAGGCAGGTTGGCTCTAAGTAGTTCCCAGCTTGACTTTTCCCTTTAGCTTAGTGATTTGGGGGCCCCAAGATTTATTTTCCTTTCACATATCCACCAACAAACACCCAAGCACCAGGGAAGGGACTCTTGGTCCTTACATTTCTTTAGACCAACCTTGTGCTTTTATAGCAAGGGAAAATAAAGTCCAAAAGGGAAAGTGACTTTCCCTAGTCCACAAAACTTGTTGGTGACCTCAATAAGGAGTTTCAAGTCCTAGACACATCCTCCCTCAGTCTCTGCCCTCCAGATAATGAGCCCTTCTTGTCATACTTGTTATGGACATTCATACAAAGCTAAACTATTTGAATGACTTAACACTTTTCCTCTCCTGTGTCTGTTATCTATTGCTGTGTAATAAGTTACCCCAACACTTAGAACTGAAGTCAACTGGGTTAGACCATTCTTGCAATGCTATAAATAAATACCTGAGACTAGGTAATTTATAAAGAAAATAGGTTTAATTGGCTCACAGTTCTGCAGGCTGTACAGCAAGCATGGTGCCAACATCTGTTTCTGGTGAGGCCTCAATGAGCTGGCATCTTACATGGCGAGAGCCAGAGCAAGAGAGAGAGAGAGTGGCAGGGAGATGCCACACACTTTTAAACAACCAGGTCCTGCAAGAACTCGCTCACTATTGTGAGGACAGCACCAAGAGGATGGAGCTAAGCCATT
Organism: Chlorocebus sabaeus; assembly: GCF_047675955.1. NCBI lineage: Eukaryota > Metazoa > Chordata > Mammalia > Primates > Cercopithecidae > Chlorocebus > Chlorocebus sabaeus. Next base: position 8,234,357 of record NC_132908.1, read on the forward strand.
CATGAGAAAACTGTCTCCATGATCCAACTACCTCCCACCAGACCCCGCCCCCAATATTAGGAATTTTAATTCAACATGAGCTTTAGAGGGGACAACATCTAAACTATGTCACTTACAAATATTTATTGTCTCACAGTTTCTGAGGGTCAGGAATGCTGAGGGTGCAGCTTGTCTGGCTGCCTGTAGTAATCGATTTCTCATGCATTTGCCCTTAAGCTGCTGAATGGGGTTGCAAATATCTGAAGGCTTGACTGAGGTTGGAACCCATGTCCAAGCCCCATTCTCATGGTTGTTGGCAAGAGGCTCCAGTTCCTTGTCATACGGGCCTCTCCATAGAGTTGCTCACAACATAGAAGCCAGTTTCTTCCAGAGCGATCCATGAGGGAGAGGTGACCAAGACGGAAGCTGCAGTATATTTTATAACCTGATCTTGGAAACGACATGCCAGCCCTTCTGCTACATGCTATTGGTCGCACAGATCAACCCTGGCTTAATGTGGGAGGGGATTTCTTCAGGGTATGAATACCTGAGGTGCCATCCCTGCAGACCGTCTCAAGGACCGGTTGTGTATTTCTCCTTATTGCCTAAATTACCACTTTGCTGACAGTCTGAAATGAAGGCTTGCCTGCAGAAAGGTAGGATGACTTTGTCCCAGCCCTTGTGGTTAATAGAAACAGGAAGATCGTGACTGTGGTATTCCTGCCAAATAGCAATGAAAATGGCATTTGAAAACCACAATTATTACTCCTTTCACCGAGAAGGTCTGTTCTGCTTAATGACCTACATATCAATGCATTCCAAGTGGAGATATTAAATCCCTTAGAATATGCAGACACTCTGCAATGTTATAGCATCTTCAAAATGTATCAGCAAAATGATCACTACTTGAATTGGCTATAAGCAAAGCTTCGGAAGGTCCGGGTGGCCTTGAAATGCAGAACCTCATAGCGGCAGGAGGGAAGGGCTATGGTTTCCAGACATCTATGTCCCTTATTTGTTTATTTTTTGAGACAGGGTCTTGCTCTGCTGCCCAGGCTGGAGTGCAATATGCCTTTATCGTTAACTGACTCTGCGCACAATCTGATACCAACCCAGCTTTCCAGCTTCCCCACTCATCTCTCCCCATGCAAACTCTGTGCTCCAGCACATTGCAATACTGTTTCCTAAGAACAGAAACATGCCCAATGATGTGGATTCACTCAAGTGAGCAGCCTTGGCCTCAACATGGTGACCTCAGCCATGAACATTTAACCAAATCCCTGACTTTTATGGGTGAGGCTAGCAAAAAAGAGAGATAGAGTGAGAGTTTGTGTTACAAAAACATTGATAAAGCTCTGCAGGAACCTTCTATCTAGTCTACTTGGATTTATTACTGCCCTCCTCTCTCTTCTCCAAATTGTAGCCAGAGATTGTTTTGAAACCCAAATCTACCAGTGTTGCTCTCCTGCTTTAAAACTGCAGAGACTTCCCACTACCTCTCAAGGGAAGTTTAACATCCCTAGAAGCATCAATCTCTGGATCTGACATCTTTCTCACCCTTCCTCTCTAGATGATGGTACCTGAGTCTTGAGTTGCCAAGTTCCTTTCCACTCAATACCGCCCCTCCATGTTGCCCCTTCTGCTCAAAGGCCCATACTCTTCTTCCATCTGTCCACCTTCACTTCTCTAAGCTCCCCTTTCCCTGTTACTCGCTTCCATCACACCTTGCTTTTCTCCTTCAGAGCACTTCTAACAGTAGCAACTAGGCATTTAATTGCATCATCAGTTCTTTACTATCTATTCCCCATTATTAAACTATAGGCTCCCTGAGAGCAGGTACGGGCACATGGGGATGATCAAGAAATATGTGTTGAATTAATGCATGGATAAAGATGGAGTAGACCAGGTGTTGCAGACTACAGCCCATGGACCAAATCTGTTTTTGTGAATAAAGTTTGTTAGAACATAACCACACCCACTTTTTTTTTTTTTTTTTACACCTATTGTCTGTGGTTGCTTTCTTGCTACAATGGTGGAGGTGACTCATTGCTACCAAAAACATCTGGACTGCAATGGCTTAAATATTTATTATCTGGCCCTTGAGACAAAAGATTTGCTGATGCCTGGGCTAGATGTCAGTGTTTCTCAAGAGGTGAAAGAGATAGCATGAAAACAGGAAAGTCTTATAACCAAAACTGCATCCTGTGTCTCCCAGGATAATTTAGGGAAGAAAGAGGCTTGTTTTGGATTCTTCAGAAACTTAAGGTGTCAGGGGGTGTGGGGAGCTGCTGGACAGGTCTGTAGAGGCATCATGGACCAAGCTGCAGTTAGTATTGAATGACATTCATGAGCCAATACATTGATTGAGGCATAAGCGACTAGAAACATGAAAGTGATGACCAGCAGTGACAACATCCTCTGTCAAAGTCACAGGCTGAACACTGTCTCATTTCAGGAGCTGCAGATGAGGCAGGGCCTTGGCACCTTGTCATTCTGGGTCTTAAATGGCCATAATGGATCTGCTGCCTTCCAGGGCTAGGTGGACCCTCAGAGTGCTGTGATTGATGGTCAGTGTCATCTCAGGATTTCACAGCAACATCAGCACATTTGTTTGCACTAAATGGGCAGGTAGGTGCTCATTGACATCCATGAATGAATTCATCGATGTGTGGGGCTAAATGTCAATCCAGTGGTGCAAGGTAGACCAAGAGGCCGTTGGATTTGAGAGCTCAGCTAAGCAGCGGAATTTAGGGAATGGCACTAGGTGTCCTGTAATGCACAGAGACAGACAAAGGGCAAAGCGTCAGAGAGCGAGAACACCACTGGCAACCAGGGTTAGCCTCTGAACCAAGGGCAATGCCTCCAAAAATATCATCTGTGGATTACCAGCCTTAGGCTCACAGAGCTTGTTAAAAATAAATAATATTTTTAAAACTGTGCTTTCTAGGGCTATTCCACATCCACTGAACTAGAATCTCTTGGGAGAATCTGGAAATCTATATTTTAAACAAACTCCCCAGGTGATTTTTGTGCCCTTGAGGATTTGGAATCTACTGAACTAAGACCGCACTATTTCTCCCTACTTTATTATACACCGCCTGAACCTGCAGACAATAGTTGAGAAAGGAAGAGGATGTAGGGAAATACTTCTTTTCGTAACATGGTAGGAAATGCTGGGATCAACTCACACTACAGAAGACAGGTTTTCTTCACTTTTCAAGGTTTTCTTCACTTGAAAAATCATGGTGTGTCTGAATGAGCTGGCAGTGTGCTGGGTGCCCTCAAAAGCGTTACCTTACTTAATTATTGCAACAATGTTGAGTCAGTGACAGTCTTTACTGAGAAAGAAGTTGAGACTCAAGTTGTGCAAGTAGCAGTGTTCATGTTTAAAGAGCTTGAAGAGGACAGAGCTGGAATGCAAATGCAGAGCTATTGATCACAGATCAAGTATGTTTCCATTGTCCCTCAGTTGAATTTGTACAGGGAAAGCATTTACCCTTCCTTCCTTCCTTCCTCCCTCCTTCCTTCCCTTCCTCCTTCCTTCCTCCCTCCTTCCTTCCTCCCTCCCTCCCTTCCTTCCTTTTTTTCTTCCTTAATTTCTTCCTTCTTTCCTTCATTCCATCCTCCCTCTCTTTTTTCCTTCCTTTATCAGAAAAGGTCAATAGAGTGTCTTAAATCTGGTCTCTCAGAAGCAGACCCTGAACCAAGGATG